>NW_006400015.1:804479-812865 GCF_000299155.1 Elephantulus edwardii
AAAAAAATGCTGAATTACTAATGAAAAGGACAGTGGTATGAACCCTGTAGCTCCATGACAGGGGAAGGGGGTGACAGGCAGCTTCCTAAAAGCCTTGGGTAGGCAGTGGGGCAATTCCCCTGTGCCCTGGAGTCTTGTTATAAGGTAGAAATTAGCTCAAAAGAAGGAGTTTGCAATCGATGCTACCATTGTTAGAAGTTGACTGATTTCTGTGTCTTTTCTAAAAGTCAGTCCTTCAGGAAAGTGATTCACGTTTCTTTCTTTTGCATCTTTTTGTGGTCCTTGAAGCTCTGCTGAAGGATACTTCTAAAATCACAACGATGCCCAAGCTGTCAGTCTCTGCAAAGGTGGAGGAGTCGAGGGTTTCTTTTTTCATTGCCACCCCCTTGTTCCATACTAGGTGATGCCCTGAGTCTTTGGAAACTGGAGAGGAGTTCAGTCAGGTCTCAGTGCAGCTCAGGATGTGGGTGGGGAGATAGGGGGTGGGTAGGGAGGTTCAGCATGGCCCTTGGAAAGCGGTAGATGGACGTCCTCTCAGGAGTGCCAGGGCTTTCAAGCATGGCCCTGCAGCTCAAGGTGACCTTCGCAGAAGAGAGAGCCGAGCTGGCCTGGCCCTGGACTGAGGAAGAGCCCTGGTGGGCAGGAGCCCTCCCTGAGTCGCACGTTTTCACTCTGGACTGTGTCCCTCTCAGCAGGGCCACACCGGTGGGCAGCTCTGTCCTTGCTGTGTCCTCAGCCTGTCCCCAGGTTACACTGCATGTGCTCACCTGCTCCCAGGGCAGGTGGCAGCACAGCTTCCCTTCTCCTGCCAAGGTTGCCGTGGTAACAACCACCAAACCTCCCTTCAGAGCTAGTTATTTCTAAGTCCACAAAACCTCTCCTTTTCTTAAAAAGAAAACCACTGCTTTTTGGAAATAAAGTTTAGGATTTGAAAAGATGTTTTTCTTCTCGGTACGCAGTAAGAGACCCTTAGATGTCAAAAAGACAAATGAACAACAACCAAAGTGTCGGTGATTGATGCATCTTTTCTCTTCGCTTTCCTACTATTGACAGCACCAGCCGTGTCTCTGATTGGCCAGGGAAGGCAGGGTCGTGAAAAAGAAGAGCGAAGACAGAAATGAAGCCTGGCATGTTGGCTGATGTTCACAGCCCTTCTTGAATCCCTCCCCGTGGAGTCCACACACACATGGGCTGTGGGCTCGAAGCCCCTTCCTGAATGTGTGAGCCCAGCAGCTGAGCTGAGTGAGGGGTCACCCCACCAGCCCTTCCCCTGCTCCCCTGCTCTGTGACTTGAGTGCAAGCTGGGTGTGGAGCTTGATTTCTCTGAGAAACAGTTCGCTCAGTTGTAAATCGTAGCACTTCCCTTATGCCCTCCCTTATGCCATTAGCAGTTACTCTTCTAGAGAGTTCAGGTTCACCCACGTGGAATGACTGTGGTTGAACAGGTAGGGCTGACCTCAGTGGGACGGAGAGCCACAGCTCTGAGCTGCTCACTGTGAGCTTCGTCCTGGAGGCCTGTCCAGGGTCATGGAGAAAGAAGCCTCGGCGTTCCACATCAGGGAATCCAGCGGCTGGAAACACTGGAGTGGCCTCCTAACGTGACACCATTGGGTGGACACGCACTGCTCCCAACAGCAACTGGCCAAGCAGAGGCCCAGAACTGGGGTCACCACGCGGCTTGTGTGTGCCCACTCATCTCCTCCTCCTCGTTCTTGCTCAGTGTGTTCTAATTCCAGCTGCCAGAACTATTGTCCAATGTCTTTCCATGAACTTTATCTTTCCCCCATTACTTCGTCACTCTATACTGTCTGGATTTCTATTTTTAAAGCAATTATATGTTGACATGACTTTCTACTCTCCGCCTTCAGCCTGCCGCCGACGGCAAAGATGCTTCCTATCATCTGTATCTCCCACCCCAGCTGGGACTCTGCAGAAGTAAGCGCCTTACTCTGCAGGGAATTTATTTTAAAATGCTGTAGGTTAAGTGAGTCTGTCCAGTAAATATATTACCATCACAAACTATTCTGAAAGAACAAGAAATCATTCAGTCAAGAAAGGCCACCATAACTGTGTCACCCAGAGACAACCAACCACAGGTATTATTTTGTTATAATCACTCCAGTTAACTACTTTTTAAAATGCAAGCACTTTTTTAAAAGGAAGTTTATAAATTTTCATAATAACAGCACAGTTGTGTGACAGTCACGCAGATGAAGAGATTGAATGACCAATCCCCTTGTGATCTCCCCCTCACACACCTCCCCAGGGGCTACTGTCCTGGTCACCTATTGCTTCTGCTCCCTGTTCCTGGCTGTAATTTCTCCCTCACATTCCTGCCCAGGGGTTCCTGTCCTGGTGACCTCTTGCTGCTGGAGAAAACCAATTGTGGACAAAGTGGCTTTAAACAGCACAAATGTACTCTCTTTGGGTCCTGAAGGTCAGAAACAGAAATAAAGAATTACAAAGATGTCGGCTGTGGTCTTCTCAAGACGCTAGGAGGGAATCTAGTTCTGTGCTCCAGCTTCTAGCAGCCTCCCATGTGAAGGATGTGTGCCCATCTCAAGGTTTTAAACACATCTCAGAGCCCTTTGGTGCCACTTGAAGTACCCTAACCACAGGCTAGGGGGATTCAGATGTGGATAGCTTTGAAGGGATATTAATCTCTTTATTGGAATAACCATTAACTTGAATTTTAACAATCTTAGTTTGTCTCCTTTTAAATGTCATGGAGTTGCAATCTATACAGTGATATAAATGTGTCGTTTGGTACCGGATATCTTTGACTAAACATTGAACTTCTCAGGGTCACCCACATTGTTGTGAATAGCTATGGTCTGTTGATTTTTATTTCTGTAATCTATTCCATTGCAGAAATATATTCTGGTTTTCAAAATTCATTCTATTGTTGAAAGTCATTCTGGCACCATAACACAAGAACAACAACAAAATTATCTATCTCCGTATATACATATACTTCATGGGCTGCTAAGGGAACAAACAGATCTATCCTAGAGAGCGTGAAACCAAGTTGCTCTTTAGAGGCAAGGATTTTAAAACTCCATCTCACATACTCTGGACATGTTGCTAGGAGGAACCAGTCCTTGGAGAACATACTAGCTGAGATGGGTTGACATGGAACTGAGGCAATGAGATTAGGTGAGTTGGAGTCAGCAAGATTGGGCCAGGGTAGTGCAGGGTTCAGAGCACTTGTATATGGGGTTGCTATGAATCACAGGTGACTCGGTGGCACACAAAAACAAGATATGCATACATATGTGAATATATGTATGTATTTGAATGTATATGAGATACAAAGATACATATATTCCATAATTTTTATCTACTCATTCCTCAGCCTACATAACTTGGATTCCATTTTCTTAACCTTCTCCTGTTTTATCTTATATTGACTAATAAACTAATAAGAACGATTGTGTCCTTGGGTGGGGAGGATGTGTGTGTGCGTGTAAGTCACTGAATGTCCATTATGTAAATGATAGTCTGTGGCATGCATGTCCTCCACTCTGACTCGTGACTTTTGTTCTTCTCTGCTAGCAGTTACTCGATTAGGACAGGCCACTGTCACCCTTTCTGGGGTTGATATGTTTTCAAATTGATTTTATCTATCTATAGGGACAGTTGAAATCTCCGGATGCTCACAAGGTTTCCTTCTCATTGTCAGTCAGAACCTGATCTTCAGTTTCTCTTTCAGCATCACTGAGAACGTCCTAAATTCTTTGACGTGCTATCTCTTCTACTTTCGGTTGACAATCGTTACGCCATGCTTACAGTTCAGCAAATGCTTTAAGTTGTGTGTGGTTCTCAGCATTGGGATTGTATGACTTTTACTTTCTTTCTCTCTAGAATAATGGCCCTGGAATATTGGCTGTTTGCCAGCTTTTCCTCTCTTGTTTGTTTTATTACTATTGAAAGTTCCATTTCTCTGTCTACTTCTTAAATGCCTCAGCTTTCGCTGTACTGGTTGTTGTTGATTGCTGTCGTGTTGAGCATGACTCATAGCACCCCTATGAACAAAAGACCTGTACCTTTTCAGTAACTATCACTTCTCAAAGTTCATAGTTTCCAGAAGCTTGTAAGTTGTGAGGAAGTGGATGCCACTCCTTCTTCAAAGTACTGAGTTAGGTAACTAAAAGAATAAGATTTGTTTTGAGGAAAACAGAAGCTACAAGACCTTTCGACAATATATTTTTGAGTTCTGGCTGTGCTGATGCTTTTCTATACAACCTACACTATTTATTTTTTAATCTAGATTTTTAGAAATGTTTTCTTGTAATGTATGCAAGTGATTACAAAGATCATGGCCTGTATCAGGTGCACCTTAGTCTCTAGAGAGACACCATTGCTCCTCAGTACTTTGGAGAGGTCCCTAACAGCAGACTTTCCCATCACAATATGTCTTTTAATTTTCTTACTGATAGAGAAATAATTATCAGAGTAGCATCTTAAACCAGGCTGTTCCTTGGAGGTAAGGATTCTGAATCTTTGTCTGGCATACTTTGGGCATGTTGCAAGGAGGGACCAGTCCTTGAGAGGGACGCCATGCTTGGGAGGGTGGAGGGACAGTGCAGGTGAGAAAGACCCTCGATGAGATGGATCAATTCAGCGACTGGGGGAATGGGAGTAGATGTGTCAGAGACAATAAGATTGGCACAGGATAGAGCAGGGTTTAGAGCTGTTGTACATAGGGTTGCTGTGAATAGCAGGCAACTTGATGGCACATAACAACAACTGCATTTTAAACATTGTTGAATAGTCACTGTTGGAGTAATAATTGATAAGATATGTACACTTACTAGTAGCAGAAATACTAGTGATTGTTTCTTCAGTGCGTATAAAATACATAAATCACCCCTTGCTCCAGAAAAGAATTAAAGAGTACAACAAAGAGTTGAAGAGATGAAGCACAGAGTCAGAAAAGTTGTATCAACTAGTTTTTCTAACCGAACTTTCCGGATTTTCCATGCAGTATGAACAGTAATACTCAAAAGAGCAGTTTAGTGTTGGAGGACAGTAAAAAGAAAACAACTTAATGAAAATGATAGGATCAAATTTGGATTGGATTTTATTGAACGGGGGAGAAGAGGAATATAATGAATTTTCCATTTCCATTTTTTTTTTAAATAAATAAAACCCCCTAAGATTATTTTGGAAGCATTATTCCTATGACACTTAAATTTGTACTAGAATCTGTCAGGGGCAAAACAGAATTGATTGACTTTTTCATGATCCATAAACCTGTTTCAGTTGAACAAATACTTTTAACCTGAGTAGCTGCATCATAGGAAGTTTGCTGACAAATTGTGTAGCCGACAACCTTCTATATGCAAATGTAAGGGCAGTGTTTTGCTTTGCCAATTTGAAATTACAAAAGTTTATGATCCTTGTTCCTCGCCTGCCCAGAGACAAAGCTAGGTTATTCTCATGAGCAAATGATTAACTGTAGTTTTTGAGACAAGATTGTGGACCATGACAAATGCATTGAGGAGTAAGAATCTGTCAAATACTTGCGTATTCATGTTTTTATTTAATTATCACACTATACTCTCTTAGCAGACGTTATCATTACTCAGGTACAGACAGCTGGAAAATGAATCTTCATCTGGAGTCTGAGTTCAAGATCATGCTCTTTCCATCACTTCTGTTAATGAAGACCACAGACCCATATCTAAGGGTCACCTCAGCAGTGTGTAAACTCAGGAAGAGAATGGCACAGTGTAAAATTCCCAATGCAGGTGAATCTGCAGGTTCACATCCAGGCGTGGCGGTAGGTGGATGCTAGGTACTTAGAGAAAACATGTATACATATTACATCCAGAAACGTGAAAGTGCTTCTCCTTACTGACCCAGCTGGCTCTAACCCCTGGTAATGGTCTAAGCAGCAGGACGGACACTGCCTGATCCCTTGCTGTCCTCACAATCATTGCCTTTTGCTACGTTTGCTGTGTCTGTTCATCTTGTCCCACTGACAACCCAAAGGTTTGCAGTTGAAGCCACGAGTTAGCAGCAGGTGCAAGACGGGCAGTCTCCTCCCAGGCAAGTAACTGCTTCTGAAGTCCTACCGGCCAGTCAAGTACGGGTCAGTTCTGACTTCCCGATATGCAGCAATGACATCCACTAGAGGCTTGCTATTCATTCAAGTCTCTTATTCAGAAATTTCTCACACACCATCTTTGTTTTTGTTTTTTAAATCTTCTCTTTGGGAGATACAGACACATTTAAGAAGAAAGATAAGAGACTTGTTAACCAAATGTTCCCACTATATTAGGGGAGGTCGGTAATTTTAAAGTTTTTTTTGCTATTCTTCTGGAGGACTCCCCCCCTTTTTTTTTTAAAGAAACACCTGACAAATTCCATTTATAGATTCAAAGAGGTGAACAATCCATCTCTAGGTCCATGTGCAACTATTTACCATGTACTAGCCTGCTTTTCTCTTTGTCTCAGTGTG
This sequence comes from Elephantulus edwardii, assembly GCF_000299155.1. Lineage (NCBI taxonomy): Eukaryota > Metazoa > Chordata > Mammalia > Macroscelidea > Macroscelididae > Elephantulus > Elephantulus edwardii. The sequence continues at coordinate 810,946 of NW_006400015.1, forward strand.
GGTTCTCTAGAAGAGCCGAAGCTCAAAATCAAAGCAGTGATTGTGTATATACATGCAGTGTTCAAGTATATCTGTATTAATATACAGAGAGGGAGAGTGTGTGCTCTGTGGTTTAGCCCATACATAGTTGTGGAGCGAACCAAGAAGCCAAGCCTCTCCTGCAGTTCAAGTCCACCAATACCTTCAGGGAGGAAGATGGACAATCTTGACCCACATGGCTAGAGCCTCAGAAACCTCCTGCAGGACCAGCTGGGGGCCAGTGCAGACTCGCTGCAATGAGTTTCAATATTCATTCATTCATTCATTCATTCTCTCCCTCCCTCTCCCTCTCCCTCTCATTTATATCTATCATAGATAGGTTGTGATTTACTTCAAAGAAATGGCACTCACAGTCTTTGGTGCTGACAAGTCCCAAATCTGTGGTTCAGGTGTTGGGTTGAAGACCTGTGCTGGCCTCTGGCCTTACAGGGTCCGCTGAGTCTAAAAATCACACGTGAGGGAGGCAGCAAGCAGTCCCCTTACATCTGATAGGCTAGTCGCATCAGACGACATCATAAGAAATGATGTCACAGCACTACATTATGAAGGAGCATGTGACGAGTGCCTGCCAAGCCACTGGGAGCCGCAGCCAAGCCAGCATGACACACAGTATTAACTCTGTCTACCTGTGTTTCTCCCACCTCAAGATAGTACACAGAAAATGAGATTTATTTACTGAGCTTTTACTGTTAGTGTTGAAAGAACAAGTGTTTTCAATTTCTCTCCTGGACCTTCAATCTTCCCTGTGTCAAAGACAAAACTTTAATTGCCAGGTAGGTAAAGAGAAGAGCTTTTAGCTTTTGGGGTGCCTAGAATGTACAATTTACTGTTATCAGCTGAGCAAGAAGGGGAATGAACTAGATCGTTCCAGATGGTTATCCCGCGGGTGGAGCAGGGGTTGACCTCAGGCCTGTTCTTCTGTTATTTTGTCGTCTTGTGTTGGAAATAGCTTACCATCTAGGCTAATCAACACCCTTGCTTTGTGTGTAGGAAGATTAAATCTCAGAATAAATGATCTATTCAGAATGATCCAATAAGTAAGGTTACTCAGGACTGAAATGTCACAACTGTGAACTCTGTAGCTGTCACTTCAGAGATAGGAAGCCTTGACCGAGCCATTGATTTCTCTAGTTCTGCTTCTGTGTGACTGTGTCACCTTGCTCACAAATACCCCTGGGAAGCATCTGAGATGCTTGCATCCAGGTGTGTACTCTATGCAGTTATAAAGTAGAAATTGTTTCATTTTATGAAACTGTACGGGTGACTGTCTCCCATTCAGGAATTCAATAAATGTACATCTTCTGGTTCAAATACTTTTGTTAACCCCTATGTTTTTCAACCTGTTCTTTATTACTAATGTTACTAAGAATTATTAATTTAGCCAAGGCCATGTGTGTTTCCACACTCTTGTTGTTTAATTAGGTTGATCAGACCCTTGCTTGTAGCATTTACTGTCTAGGTTTTCCATACGCCAACAAATTATCTGTGGGCCAACAAGTCATTTGAACAGCCGTGATGTGAATTTGAAATAGGCAGGATGTTAGATCTTTTTCAATCCTCTGTTGGTAAATCATTGTAATCCCAGCAGCACAGGAGATCTTGGCAAACACTTTCCACAAGGAGGTATTTTAGTTTTGTTCAAAATCTGGCATTGATCTGAACTCCCTAAGTTCAGTTATTGTTTTCCACCTCATCACTTGACAAATTCCTGGAGCAGTAATGTAGGAAGAGAGAGATTTGTCCACTCTATTCCAATGACTGGAACACTGTCGTTCATGTGCTATCATTTAGGTTTTATTGCTATCATTGTGTTGAGTTCTTTTTGGTGTTGTTGCTAGTTACTTTAGACCATGGAGCTTTCTGTGGTATATCTGTAAGAAG
>NW_006400015.1:814855-824545 GCF_000299155.1 Elephantulus edwardii
CCCCCGTGGGCGGCCTGCGTTCCCCCGGTGTTCCCTGTTCAGCTCTTTTACATCATCGTTTCTTCTTGCCTCTTTAACTCGTCTGTGCTTTGAAACTCTAAAGAGCTTAGTGATGATAAGGAGACTTAATGGTAAGGAATTGAGCAGCCAGTATGAAAATAATGGAATTATTAATTCCAGTTAGAACTCCTCAGCTGCTCCCTGAGACAAAGCTAGCCAGTGTCCTCCCACGCGGTTGAATACCTGTGCAAACCCGCTGCAGGTGCCATGAAACGTACCATCATTCACCACTCATCTGTCACATGGTCGTGTTGAGATAATGTATGTGTTTCTGTGACTTTGGAAGCTCCTAAATTCACATTCCATTAATCACAGGGTTCAGATCTGTTGTTCATAGAGTCACGATGAGTCATACTCCACTTGGCAGTACCCAACAACAACAACAACAACAACAACAACCACCACGACAAGCTGTGATGATTCCTTTTAGATCATGAGATGCCTTGAGTATATGGTGAACACGCTCACTATCAAGTCTTATATATAAAGAGATGAAGACCTTATTTGAAAAAGTTAAGACACTGTATATTCTTGAATGTGCCTTAGGAATCACATATGTGTGTGGTACATAAATTAGCCTGCATCTATATAAGCCGTCTACGAACATATGGGCTACTTGGAACTTATTCTATATTTTTAAAATCTGCTTTTGCTCTACTTTCTGTATTACTTTAGTTTCACAATGGACAGTGCTAGTCCTCTGCTATTAATGTATTGCCAGGACTTCAGAAGGTCTAAGTAAATCTCCAGCAACTTCCAGTACCTTGAATAGCCATCTTCTAGTTTCCCAACACATGGAGTTTTCTCAAGTGTATCTCCAAGACTCCGCGTTTTGCTATCAGTTATTTATGGGCATTAACGTGGAGAGATGGAACAGCAGGTCTGTGTGGGATGGTGGCAAACTGGAGTCTAAAAATGAGTGACATTTGGCGTAATGAGGTACATGCTTTTGAGACAGAGGGTGGGAGAGGCAGAGAGAGAGGAGAACGTCAGATGATTTTGTTTATTTAAAGGCTTTGGATGAAAAAAAAAAAGAAATCACTCATATATTACCAGGTAGAAGTTCTTTTTATTTTTGTATAAATGTCTTGTCATTCTTCAAAAAGACAAAAAAAAAAAAAAAGGCAACAAGAGAAAGTAGCCTATTTTAGGAAAACACCCCGTCTCTCTTTATTATTGTGGTGTGTTGGTTGGTGTACTCAATTCATCTGTCTTTTTTGCTAAAATCAACCCTCATGTTAAGACACTGTAGCCTGAATGTTGTGTTTTACTTGAGCAACAAAGTCCAAGGAGATAAATCTTGTTTTGCCATAAACTTAGACACCTGACGGTGGTACATTTGTTTCATAAAGGCAATTTGCAAGAGAAATGAAGCCCTCGTCAGTTGAGAAATTATTGCCAAGTGGCAGATCTTTATAAATAGCGTGTCAAGGTAACTCTGCTGGGATTATCAAATGCATTAAGTGCAATATATGAGAAAGGATAGCTCTTCTTAATTAGCTAATAACAGCAGTCACTCCAGTGGGTGAACAATAAACTTCACAGGTTGATTATCTTGTGTTGTGTGCTTAATAGCTACAATAATATAAAGGTTCGGGATGGACTGGTTTGGGGCTCCCTGCTGACATGATGCCTAACATGTGGGGCTGCTACTCCATGGCAGAAAAATGGGCAGTCTCCTCCTCTCAAGACATATAGCCTTGAACCCTGTAGAGGGACACCATGAAGATAACCTTGAACCATGTAGAGGAACACCATGAATATAACCTTGAACCCTGTAGAGGGGCACCATGAGCCTGACTCTCTGACCGCCAAGAATGCACTTCCTTCTCATTCTCTTCCTGCTTCTTTGCTTAAATTCTGCTGCCGGATCCTCTCAGTTTAAGGGTGAGATGAGGAAATTCCTCTGTGGATTGGGGAGGCTAGCCAATCCCCAGGTGGACAGGTTAACACATTTTAGTGACACTCCTGCCCATCTACATGTCAATGTCAGTCAACGGATAGGAAAGCCACACTGGACAATAAACTTTTCACACCCCAATCTCTCCCAGAATTTTGTGAGGATTAAATGGTAAGGACCCACTCATTTTCTTGTAATAGTAGGCACTGGAGAACTCACATGTTCTTTTAAAATCTATTTCTTTTCACTAGAATAGAAAAAATAGTGGAGCTTTCAAGAGTTGAACTTGCCCTTGGGCTAATAATTCTTCATTCAGGAACCACATTAGCATACTCGTAAAAGTATTCAATATTTATGTGAAAATATTACTCTTTATGCATTATTTTGAATCTTGTTTTGTGTTTAATAAATAATTTAGTGAAATATACATGCAGAATAATTGCAACACAAAAATGTGGAGAGGCAGGAGAATTATTCCAGCGACACACCTATTTAGCAACCATCCAGATTAAAAAAGACGAACGTCAGAATCCTGGGGATGGCTCTCCTGCCACTAATCTTCTATTTCTCTTGAAATACCTTGAAATTATTACTGATGGCATCATTTTTTCCTATCTTTGAGTTTTATATGGAAATAAGACAATCCACTGAGCCTGGCTTCTTTCATTTAACATTATGTTTGAAATTCACATAATAGATTTTTGGAGGTACTATTGTGTTGTTGGGACAATGAGGGTTGCTGTGTCGGAATTAGTGAGACTGGCTCAGGACAGGGAAGGGGTCACAGCTGCTGCACATAGGGTCGCTATCCGTTGCAGGTGACTCACTGGCACATAACAAAAGAATACTAGATTGGTTTTTAATTTTTTTTTAACTTAAGCCTTATGTTTAGAGTCAACAAGACCTCAGGAAGGGCCTTTTTCTTTAAAAGCGGGTTGTTACTATATTTTGGAGGAACATTCTTTTAAGTGGTACAGCACTCTTTTATAAATATGCTGGACTGAGGTAACCTGGGGTTGCTGTGATGCTGAATTTTGTGCCGTTGGGGTATCAAATGGCATAGGCTTTACCCATGGTGGACAGTGTTTGGTAGAGCTCCCAGTTTAAGACAGGTGAGGAAGCAGGAGTGGCATCCACTTCCTAAAGAACATGCCTCTGGAATCTCTATGCACTTTGAAAATGACGTTGGTTATAGAAAGGTCTTTTGTTCAGAGGGTCACGATGAGTCATGCTTGACTTGACAGGAATCAACAACAAACACGGTGTTGTGTGTAGCATGCATTTTTTATGTCATTTGTTTTACTTCTCATGAAAACTCAGTCTAAGACTCAATTTTATTACACTGATTTTAAATCTCTGCTTATGCTAATACTCATGCTGCCAAAAGAACACATGTCTTAGAGAAGTTGCCACCTGTATGCTCCTTGGTGGTAAAGATGGTAAAGTGTTGCCTTACATACTCTGGGCATGTCGCTAGGAGGGGCTAGTCCTTGGAAAGGGACATCATGCTTGGAAAGGGACAGGGTCAGTGAAAGCGAGGAACACCCTCAACAGGATGGATTGACACGGTGCAGCGATGGGCTTGAGTGTGTCAGACATTGTGTGGGTGGTGCAGGGTGGGGCAGGACTCGGCTCTGTTGTTCACAGGGTCGCAGCATGCATTTGTTAACAAATTTTTTTTCTTAACTCATTACCTATCCATCTGGGCATGGATCCACAATCAATGCCCGTGAAATAACAGTTAAGAAATCAAAAGATGTATCTCAGTGGACAAGTCTGCTATCTTGGACCTCTTTAAAATGTTAAAGAACAAGGATGTCAGTTTAAAGTGTACCTGACTCAAGCCAATATTCTCAATTGTTGTTGTTATGTGCCATTGAGTCACCTGCAACTCATAGCGACCCTGTGTACAACAGCACTAAACCGTGTTCTATCCTGTGCCAATCTCACTGTCTCCCACACACCCACCCCCCTTACCCCAGTCACTGAATCAATCCACCTCATAGGGGGTCTTCTCCTCCTCTACTGTCCCTCCACCCTCCCAAGCATGATGTCCTTCTCCAAGTCCCCGTCCCTCCTTACAGCATGTACAAACTATGTCAGACGAAGCTTCAGAATGAAAATAAGGCCAAAGGGGAGTTGATGTCTTTAAATTGTGTTCCAAAGAATATAGATTATACCATGGAATGTGAAAACAACAAACCAACCTGTCTTGGAAGAAACGCAGGCTGAATATTCCTTACAAGTGAGGATACTGATACTTCATCCCAGATACCATGGGGATGTTATCAGGGAGACCAGATCCTGGAAAGAAGGCACCATACTTCTTAAATGGAGGATCATAGAAATAAAGAGAAAGGCTCACAATGAGGTGGATTGACTGACACACTGCCTTCCACAGTGAGCTTGTGCATGTCAGAGATGGTGAAGGTGCTACACGATTAGGCAGGATTCGCTTCTGGTTTTCATAGGCTTTCTACTGCTTGGAGTTAACTAGAAGACAGCTAACAGCAGCATAGAAACACATCGTAACTGTGAAGAATAAACTATTTCCTCTGGGTTAAACTAAACCTCACATTTAAAAATACTACCCATTTTCCCCCCATTTTATGAAAAATAAGTTGTTACTCTTTTAAAACAAAACCATTTTATGAATTTAAGTCCAGATTTCTACTGATTTCTGTTCTCCCTTCTCTAATTTTTTTTAATATTTTTTAAAATTTTGAATTGAGTTTCATGAAAGTTTACAGAAACTTTGGATTTCTATTCATTTATTGTTCCACTTTTCTCCCTGCCCGCCCCTTCCCCCCAAATCACTTTTCTTTTTGTAAAGTAAAAGAAAAAAACCTCTTTGTTATTCAATCCCTCCCCTCAAGTACACTCCACTATGCTACCTTCGTTCTGGACTCCTGTTATAATTATCATGTCTAATTATGTCCTCTTTTATAACAGTGGCATTATACCATATTTGTCTTTACGTGACTGAGATATTTCACTCAGTATAATGTCCTCCAGGATCACTTTGTCTTCCAGGTCATTTTGTGTAAAATTTCATGAGTTCCTTGTTTTTCAATGCTGCATAGTATTCCATTGTGTGACTATACCACAGCTTCTCTATCCATTTGTTTGTTGATGAGTACTTGAAAATACCACCCATTTTTAGGGTACAAGAAATTCAGTCTGCAAAGTGAGTTTATAATCAGAATAAATATCTTTGTGAATGTCTTTAGTAGGTTAAGTCCTCCAACATTGCTCTTTTTTAGATAGCCTTGGCCATTTCAAGCGATTGGAATTTTTATTTAGGTCTTGAAATTACTCTCTATTCCTTTCTCCATCTTCACCATGTCTCCTTACTTGACAATTGAAAAGACTCCTGGGGTGGGATGGGGAATCACAGGGTGGCAGAGTTTTGTGGGTGAAGGAGTAACGGGTGAAGGAATTAGGAACGATCCAGTGGAGACCTGAAAACCAACAGAAAACAGAAATAATTTTAAAAAACAGACTCCTGAACAAAACAAAAGAAGACAGAGTCATACCATTTCCCAAAGGACTCAAATGGAAACTAACAACCAAGTCATGCAATTCTCTGAGAGGAGTCCTTGGAGAATGAGGAGGCTCTCTCTGTAAGGGGTCAGCCCTCAGATGGTATCATGGCACCCAGAGGTTCTGTCTCACTCACTGACCTCGTACTCTCTGAAGCTGGAAAACATGCCACTATCTGGGCGACTGGACGTAAGGTTTTTTTGGTGAGGAGGGTATTATTTATCTTCTTTTTTTAAATTATTATTGTTGTTATGTGCTGTTGAGTCACCTGTGACTTACAGCAACCCTATGTACAACAGCCCTAAACCCTACTCTATCCTGTGTCAATCTTACTGTCTCTTACACACCTACCCCCATGACCTCAGTCACTGAATCAATCCATCTCATCAAGAATCTTCCTCTCCTGCATCGTCCCTCCACCCTCTCAATCATGATGTCCCTCTCCAAGGACTGGTCCCTCCTTGCACCATGTCCAAAATATGTCAGACAAAGCTTCAGAATCTTTGCCTCCAAGCAGCAGCCTGGTTTAACCCTCTACAGGATGAATCTGTTCGTTTTCTTAGCAGTCCATGGTATATTCAATACTCTTCTAATTAGATCTTAATTATTTTTTAAATTTTCATTGATATTTTAGGAGGAAGATAGTCTGATATCCTTTTGTTTGGGGGAAAAAATGAAATAAAAGCTTAGAATCAAGTTGTCCATTCTGTGATTCCACTACATTTACTGTGGATATTTTTAGAGGAGGTTATGTTGCATCTATAGATAATGTTGAGGGGAAATAGGTAACTTTGCACTATTTAGTCTTCTTAACCATAATAATTTTATATTCCTCCAGTTATTTAGTTCTCTTTTGATTTCTCTCAGTAATGAGTTGAAGTTTTATGTCTGGAAGTTGTATTTTCTTTGTTACATTCATCATTGATTTCTAGCTTAACTATACTGTAGTTAGAAATTATTATTATGATTTCAATCATTTCAGGATTATTGTGACATGCTTTAAGACTCAACATATGGAAAGTTGTTTTAAACATTTTATATGCACTTGAAAATACAATGTAATTTATATTCAATAGGCGCTGTACTCTGTAAAATAATTAGGTGCATTTTGTTAATGATCTTTTATATATTTATTGATACTTTATTTGTACTTGATCTTTCAATTCTTGAGAAAGACAAGTCAAACTCTCCAATTATGACTATGAATTTATTAATTTCTCCTCTTAGTATTATAAAATTTTCCTTTATTTTATGGCTGAGTTTTTAGTGCCCACCAATTTATTATTGCTGTATAATTTTGATAGACTGATCTTTTTGTCTTTGGAAATATATTTGTAGCCGTACTTTCTAACTGAGCAATTTTTGTGGAGACACATGCTTCATTTTGATCAGTGTTTCCGTGATACATTTTTCTTAGACTTTTATTTTCCGTTTTAATTTACTTAAGCTTTCAAAGTTACTGACTTGTAAGCAATGTGGTAGGTAAAATTGAAAAATAACTTTGATGACACAAACTTCATTCTTGTATAGGCTTCTTAATGTTTATACAGGTATCACCTGGAATATGATGGTATGGAACAATAGCAGAATGGGTTATTGCAAAATAGTCTTTTGCAGATGTAATTAAAGTTACTAATTTGTTGATTTTTGATTAATGAAAATGGACATTTTTCAAGTAGGCATCATCTAATCATCATATCTCTACATGTTGCTGCAAGTGACGGCAAACGTGTTTCTAAGCATGGCCATCAATTTTAAAAGTGTGTGGCAACGTGTTAAAAAAGAGTTTGTTGGTAAGCAGCAAAAGACAAATCAGGGGTATTCAAAGAATGAGGAGTCAACGTGAGAAAACGGTTTTCTTGTTGGCTTGTTGACAGAGGGAGACATTTTCCCAGTACCTGAGAATGTTATCCTCTGTTCTGAGAGGAACCTCTGCTGAAAACAAGCAAGAAACAGGCCTTTCAGTTCTGCAACAAAAAGGAGCTGCATTTTATAAACAATCTCAAACTGAGTTCAGAAGTATATTCTCTCCCAGGACTCTCGGGTAAGACTGTAGGTTGGCCCTTGGCTTGAATTAGACTTGTGGAGCTCTCAGCAGAGAGTTCTGTTAAGACTATCCAGACTCTGGATTTGCAGGAATGTGACATAATAAGCAGGAGTGATTTTAACCTATTAAATTTAAATTATTTGCTACACATCAGTAGAAAACAAATACAGGCAACATACTAGTAGGTGGACTGAGTTCATTTTTGGGGGAGCAGTCGTGGATTTTTATTAGATTACTTCAATTATTTGCATTTAATGTAAATTTTTATATATGTTGTGGTGTACCACTGGTTCAGAACTAACTTACGGTTGGCCCTTCAGCAGGTTTTCTGAGGCAATAAATTGCTTGAGAAGAGATTGAGCAGCTGTATTCTACAGAGCAGGGGTGGATTTGAACTGTCCATCTTTGTGTTGGCAGTACAATTTCTTACCAGTAAGCCACAGAAGTCTAATTCTGCCTTTTTTTTTTTTTCTCCCTCATTTATTTTTCTTTCCCCCCCCCCAATCTCATTTCCCCCAACTTCATTGATTATTTTTGGTGTTGTTGTTAGATGCTGACAGCTATGACACACAGTGATACTATGAACAACAGAGCTGAACCCTCTTCTGTCCTGCACAATCCTAATTATGTCTGCCATGCTTAAGCCCATTGTAATTGTCACCATGTCACTCCATTTCATTGAAGGTTTACTTATAGCATATTAAAAAAAAACCAACTTTTTAAACTCCATATTCTTGCTCTCTCTCTCCATCTGCTGAAGATGTAATCTTTTAGTCTTCTCTAATTAATTATACAATACTCTTTATTTATTTATTTAAATTAATTTTAATGAAAGTTTACAGAAACTTTGGATTTCCATTAATTCATTGTTGCACTTTTCTCCCTGCCCGACCTCCCCTCCAGTTCACTCTTCTCTTTGAAAAGTAAAATAAAAATTCTTTCATTGTTATACAGTTCCTCCCCCCAAGTCCACTCTACAATGCAGCCTTCATTCTGGACTCCTGTCACGACAATAATACCTAATCATATATCCCTTTTAAACAGTTCTTTCCCTCATCTGTTTCAATGCAGTATACGTAATTTATCCCATCTTTCTCAGTCTCCCCACCCCCCAACCCTGATGTCAGTCCCATTTTACAACAGTGGCACCATGCAATATTTTTGTCTTTTTGTGACTGAGATATTTCACTCAGCATCATGTCGTCCAAGATCACTCATTTTGTATAATATTTCATGAGTTCCTTGTATTTCAATGCAGCATAGTATTCCATTGTGTGAATATACCACAGCTTCTCGATCTATTCGTTTGTTGATGGGCACTTAGGTTGTTTTCAACACTTTGTTATTATGAACAAAGTCGCGATAAACATGAGTGTGTATATATCTGCTTGGGTGGAGGGAGGTTATGGCTTCTTAAGGGTATATTCCCAGTAGTGGAATTTCTGGGTCATATGGTTTTTCTATTTGCAACTTTTAATTAGGCAGTATTCTTAAATATGCTTTCTTGACTTGTTAGAATCTAGCCCAATGTACAGTGCTTTGCTACCTCTCATACAATCTAAAGACTTGGATATAAATACTTCAATCTTATTTACCATCCTCCTCTTTTGTTATTATATTGCCTTGCACTTTAGTTACTTAAACTTATAAACTACATATTATTAATATTGGTTGATGCCACCAATACTCATTTAGGCCTTCCCCTTTTATAAAAACTTTCCTCTCTGTATCGCTAGGCATCTATAACAATTTTCCTTTCCCCCCAAGATAAAAATTATTCTATATTTCCATCAGCACACAACCAATAAGGATTCTTTTTTTTTTTTAGCCTTGTTGGCAGAGCATGCCCATTTTTGTCTTCATTCTTGAAGGTTAGTTTTTCTATGTACAGAATTCTAGATTGGCAGTTATTTTCTTTCAGTGCTTTGAAGACTTATTTCTATTGCTCTCCAATTTGGCATAGTTGTGTTAGAGAAGTCAGCTGTCAATGTTTTTTACTACTTCTTTAAAAATGATGCATCCTTAGAAAATAACTATTTTCTTGATTATTTTGTATGGGAAAATGAAATTTTGCAGATTTAATTAAAATTACTACTCAGTTAAATTTGGATTAATCATAATAAAAGCAAAGAGTTGTGGT
>NW_006400015.1:824913-825826 GCF_000299155.1 Elephantulus edwardii
TGAAAAGAGGGGAATATCCTTGTTGTTGGCTTTGACACGTGTTACTTGCTGTCAAGTCTCCTGTGACCCATAGTGACCCTATGCACAGCAGCTCTGAACCCTGGCCTGTCCTGAGCCAGTCTTACTAATTCTGACACACCAAACTTCATTGCCTCAGTCCCTGTATCAATCCATCTCATATGGAGTCTCTATTTCCTGTGCTATCCCTCCACCCTTTCAAGGATGATGTCCTTCTCCAAGGACCAATTGCTCCTGGCCATGTGCCCAAAGTATGTGAGATGGACCTTCAATATCTTAGCCTCCAAGGAAAGACTTGGTTTCACCAAGGTAGACCTATTTGTTTTCTTGGCAGTCCATGGTCTGCTCAAGGCTCTCCTCCAGCACCACAATTGAAGGGCATTGAGTCTTCTGTCACATTCAGTCGTTGTGCAGTTCTCTAATATGTAGCAAGTAATTGTGAAGACCATGGCCTGGATTAGGCACACCTTAGTCTCTAGACTGACCAGTAAGGACATGGGAGTGTGATTTTGGAGCTCATAACAACACTGCCCATAAACTAGAAACACAACTTTTATTCTGCAGTGATAAGAAATGAAATTCTACCAATAATCTCATTGAGTTTGGGAGCAGTAGTACTATCAATTCAATACTATCAAGCAATTCTTGGCATTAGCTTGAAAGAAAACCAGATTGAGTTTACTTTGTATATATTGATATTAGAAGACTTTGTATATATGGACTTTATCAGATGTATGTAGGGTAGTAGTGAAAGAAAAAGAAAATAGTTATAAAACATAAGCATATAAAAGTTTTTCATATACAAACAAAATACTCTTAAAATTATGTAATGCAAATTTGTATGTGAGTATACAGATGGGAATATACAACAACTATACAAGTTTCTACATGACAC
>NW_006400015.1:829836-831581 GCF_000299155.1 Elephantulus edwardii
TGTTCTTTTGCAATGTAGAGAATTTTTTTTGCTTTGTTTTGTGGTGGTTTTTATACATTTTCGTTCAAGTACTAACATATATTTCATTTTATAACATTATTTACAATTGTTACAATATTATTATTTACAACACCTTATCAAATCCTTGTGTATGGTAGGATTACATTCAACAATTATTGTTAGTGGTTACTCCACAAAGTAGAGTGAAGGGAATTAAAATGGAACATTCTACATTTTCTCTGTAATTTTTGGAAGACTTAGATTTTGAAGACTTGCATTCCTTTTAAGTTGTACATAGGTATAATTAAACTGTTTATGAGAAAACATACATTCTTGTAATTTCAGTAGTTTCTAAATTTTAGAGAAAACAACTGCATCCTCAATAATATCACTAATTAAACTTAACCACCTGTACCCAGCAACATGTGTTCTTTTGATTATAAGGAAATGAGGATTTTACTTTTTAGGTAATTCTCCCCCCCCCCCACCAATTTAAAAAAAAAATTATACTGATTTATTTACAAAGTTTGCATACTTTGTTTTTCACACAAGATTCTTCCATTTCCTCGACCCCTCCACCCATTGAATTGTGCAACCCTGTGATTAACACGCCATCGCCCCTACCCGTCCCCGCCCCTCTGCTTCCACCCTCCCTCACCTTGGATCCTCATACTCATTCTACAGTAATGATTTTATACATTACTTATCCTTGTGGGGCTGAGTTAGTTCACTCAGTATAATGCTGTCAGCCTCTACCATATTAGGTAGTAACTTACAAAATCACTGCTCTTGTGTTCTGCTATAGTATTCCGTAGTAGTATTCCATTGTATGAATGTACCACTTCTCAATCCATTCCTTTGTGGTTGGACATCTGGGTTGTTTTCCTCTTGCTATGGTAAATAATGCTGCTATGAACAAATCTCTGTTTGAGCTTCAGTTCTCATTTTCTTAGGGTATATTCCAAGCAATGGAATAGCTGGGTAATATGGAATTTCTGTTTTCAGCTCTTTGAAGTAACACCAAAGTACTTTCCAGAATGGTTGTCCCATTTTACAATCCCACCAATAATGTCTAAGAGTTCTTATCTCACTGCATCCTCTCTTTTTTAGGTAACTTTTGTCCTTACTTTTCAAATAGTTTGTCAATGTTTGAGTCTCGTTGAAGTTACTAATGTTCTATTAAAACCAGTAACTTTTAAAAGTACCATTTAACAGTTGAGAGCATTGCTGGAAGCAGGCAGGCATGTTGGAAATGTGAACCTGTATGGTATTCACATGGAAAGCTTTACACTACAGACTGCCAGTCTTTAGGGCAATAGAAAAGGTTTAGATGCAAACGTGGACTCTGTTTCCAGAATTCATTACTCTCATGTGATTATGACACTTCTTTACTGTACCAGGAGCCTAAAGTGCACATCAAAATGCAAAAGTCAGACCAGTATTCTTACAAAGGACAAAAACATTCATTTTCCATATTAGATTGGAAAGGAGCATTTCCTGGAAAATCAATTCCAGGTGTAGTTCAGTATACACATTTCTAGGAAAAAAAACCCCACAACATAAATAATGCCTTTCTTTGCATCCACTTTGCGTAATTAATAGTGAGCTTTCTTAATTATATACAAATCTTAGTATATATAGCAGTTAAGCCATATGTAATAAGAGACATTTTGTGAAAATGAGATTTAGAGGCCCTAAACACAATTTATAAAAATTAAATACAATTGTTTATAAAAGAATATATA
>NW_006400015.1:832171-842301 GCF_000299155.1 Elephantulus edwardii
TTTTCAATGCAGCATACTCTGTCATTTTGTCCTGAATCCTACTCCTTTTGCTACAAAACGGAGTATGTTCTTTGTTCAGAAAGACAAAGGCTAAAGGGAAAGACAAACGGAATCGGCCTATCAAGGACTTTGTCTGGAAACTAGATAGCATGTTCTGATTCTATTGCAGTGGCACGAGGCCCCCCCATCTGCCAGCGGACTAGGAAATAGAATTTTTATCATGGTACATTTCTTCGCTCAACAAAACGGGAACTGAAGAGAAGGCAAGAAGTAGATATTGGTCAAGGACACAACAGTCTGTTCACACTCTTCACCTGCAAGAGAAAAATGTTAGAAATTATTTCACTTGGTTTAAGATTTGGCGCCAAGAATAAGTTCAGTTCAGAGAAGTGAAGGTGTTTTAGCAATCAGTCATGATTCATGATAACTTCACATGACATTTTATGTGTCATAGTTTTGAAAATATTTAAGCAAATATCATGTCATACAACATTTTTTTAAAAAAAGAGCAAGGGATCTGATTAGAAAGGTATCACAATTCATTTATGCTTGTGATGAAAATGAAGGTCAGAAAGATGAACTTACTTCACAAAGATCTTACCAGAAGTTTAGAGAACTAAATGTAGATATTCAACTCTTACAAAGAGATCATGAAATTATTGTTTGAGTTAGGAGTGTATTAAGATTTTAGGTAATTATTAAGCCTTTTATGCATGTATCTGTTGATCAACAAACTCCTACAGGGAGAAAAATTGCACATTTTTATGCTTCAGAAGTGTGAAGTTTGGATGAATTTCATGCTTCTCTCAAATCCTTCTGGATGGCACCTGTTACCCCAAGGTACAGCCCATCTATGCTATACAGGTTAGCATCCTGGTAGCCAGGAAGTAATGCAAAAGCACTATGACTCCTCAAGAATCTGTTTTCCAGCTGAGAGCAGGTGACTTCTATAACACACCATCATGGGCCAGTCTTTGAAAGGTGACAGAGTGTCTTGAAATAGCCATAGCTGACATTTGAATAATCTTGGAGAAGTTCAGTAAATCTGCTGCTTAATGTCTAGCATCACCTTCATGGAAATGGTGCGATTTGTCACGTGTTTGCCAATATGTACCATGTTAGGTCCATAAGTCAAATCTGACTTGTAGGAACCCAGCTACAACAGGAGGAGATGCTGCCTGATTCGGAAGCATCTTCACATTTGCTGGAGTGCTTGAACCCATTGTGGAAGTTACTGTGACAATCCATCTGGTGAGAGGGTCTCCTTTTTTATCTCTCTCTTTTTTTTTATGGTAACTCTGCTTTTCAAACACAACAACCTTCACCAGTCCCAGGGACTGGTTCTTCCTCAAAACATGCCCAAAGCTTGTGACAAAGTTAGTTCATGGTGTATTCAATATTCTTTGCCAATAGGAGACCTCAAAGGCATCAATTCTTTGACCTTGGTTGATTGTGGTAATCCTGAATAGAAGGGGGTCACATTCCTCATTCTTGACTCTCTCATTTTGGTTTTTATTGAAAAAGTGCTGCTTTTCCTAATCCTCCCTTCATTCTCTGTGTATATACAGATATTCATAGTTACAGATATGTCCAATCTACGACGGTTTCATTGTAGAAATATGGTAACACTTCTTTCTTAAATTTCACCACAGAATATCAGGCAAAGACAACATAATTGATTCCGTTTAATTATGGTGTTGGTGAAGAGTGTTTATTGAACACAGTGCCAGAATAATGGCCACGTTTGTCTTGGAAGAAGTACAAGGGTCAAAGAATATTCTGATGGTCATCATGTTCATCATCTAATCTCTGGAAGGAAATGATCACGCCGCTCTTCTTGTTATGCTGTAGTATGAAGGGTCCTCGGAAGCCTGTGCATATGGTCGGTCTTGCTGGTGTTTGGAACCCAGGAGCATAGCTTTCAGACTCACAGTCAGAAGGAAGCCATCACAGTATGACACACTGACAGGCAAGGAGTGATTTGATAGCCTCGTAATCCCCAAAGGTTCTTGAAAGTTTCAGAGTTTAGGAGTTCTCTCCTAAAGTCCAGCTATCAAAGTTGTAGAGGACGTTTGTAAGGAGAGTGCACAAGACAAAATGAGAGTGTCTGTACACAAGACAGGAAGTCACCGGGGAGAAGCACATAATGCACGCTGATTAAATCAGCAACGAGACCAAGAGAACACTCAAGGAAAGTGAAGCGTGAGGCGTTTGAGCAGCTCCAATGAAATACGCGTTTAGCCATACACAGCAAATCTGTGGAATTCTTCAGGAAATCACAATCCACGGCTCTGTTCTCCCCGCCACCTGCATCTTCCTGCAGTCTGAGTCAGACACACGCTTCCACGGTTCTACGTGGTGCTGATGCTGCACTGCAGGGCGGGGGAGAAACATTAGACCCTCTCGTCTGCAGTTCCACTGTTCCTGGCGGCTTTGTGACGAGGGGAATAGAAAGATTGCTGGCTGTTTGTACACACGCCAGCATTTCCCACCCACGCCCACATCTGAGTTTATCCTAATCTCTTGGCTAATTTGGAATCTGTATTCTTTTTCTATAAATTCTGAAAATGCTCAAACCCATAAAAATCTATAGTTTCATGTACTGAGAACCATAGGTCTTAGATTTTTCTCTCCTGTCTTACTATGAGGATATGACTTCATCCAGAAAATGTGCATGGATGGCAGTGCTGGGAAGGTGGTTTGGGATCTAATGGCTTTTATTTCTTGCCTTTTTGGTTCCATTGTCTCTTCCTGTATTCTAGAATTTAAGTAAAAGTAGCTATGCAGATGAATGCCAGCTGTAGGTTCAGAAAAGCACTGTGGCATTTGGACAAGAACAAACTGGGAGGAGGGTAGAGAGAATAGTGCAACAATGAATGAATGGAAACCCAAAAACTCTGTAAATGTTTATGAAAATTAATAAAATATAATTATAGAAAAAAAAAAAGAATGGAGTCTGTTACAAGAAGTGACCATGGTGGACTTTACTCACGGTTTTGATTCTCTTACCATATTTTTAAAAAGTCATTGCTCTTGGGATAAATATGTGTAATAATAACATTAAGAATTATATTTTAGGAGCCTCTATTGTGTCAGGAAATATTTATAATAAACCTTGTTAAAACTCTAAAAAAAAAAGAAATGTAATGTTTTATATTAAAGAGTACTTTTCTCCCTCTTAAAAATGAAACTGGCTAAGAAATATATTAAACTTAATAGTTATAATTCAAACTTTTGTATTTGTAAACAAGGTAAATACTTTTAATTTATTCTGATTTTTTAATTAAAGATTTCACCCCCCCCCCCCCACACACACACATACACTAGTGTTACAAATACTACTTTGTGCTACTCTCCTTTTGCTTTAATGGAGAAATTGCAAAAGCAACTCTTTGACTCGGGGATAGCTGAACCGCCCTAATGTGGACTGACTTAAAGAGAATGGGCAAACTGCCCCTGTGTTTTGAGAGCCCAGTCAAGCCCCTTTGTCTGGGTCTGCCTTCGTACCTTAACGGCACAATTGAATACTTGCAGGAGGGAATACCGGAAGCAGGAATGACATCCACTTCTAAACACCATGCCTCTGAGGATTCTATGAACTTCGAGAAATAACGAGAGTTAATAGAAAGGCTTCAGGGCTTTTGTTCATAGGGTCACTATGAGTTGTGCTCAACTCGATGGCAATCAACAACAACAACAACGACGATAGAGAAGCTAGAGGAACAGAGCCAAAGATATTTTCTCACTAGGCCTATAGGGAAAAAGAGCCAACCAATTTCTGTATATGTTTCATAAATTAATCAACTAGTCATCCCAGGGGTGAAGGACAGGCATTCTGCTCCTGGGAAGATTTCAGCCCAGGAACCTCGAGAGGCAGGTCTGCACTGTCCTATTATAGGGGAGTCATGAGTAGTCAGATTGCTTCGACAGCACACAACAACAATGGAAACATTTCTGGATATCAATATAGTAATACCTATATTATTGTTATATTGCTGCTGTTATGTGACGTCAAGTCACTTGCGACTCACACATAACAACCCTACCCTGTGCCAACTTCACTGTCTCTCACATATCCACCCCTATTACCGCAGTCACTGAATCAATCCATCTCATCGAGGATCACCCTCTCCTGCACTGTTCCTGTACCTTCCCAAACATGATGTCCCTCTCTAAGAACTGGTCCCACCTTGCAACATGTCCAAACTATGTCAGACGGGGAGCTTCAGAATCTTTGCCTCCAAGGAGCAGCCTGGCTTCACCCTCTCCAGGTTGAACCTGTTTATTCTCCAAGTAGTCCATGGTATATTCAACACTCTTCTCCAGCACCACAGCTCAAAGGCATCAATTGTAGGACTTTATTAATTTCTCTTGCTGCTGTAAGGTAGTACACCTACTGTAACTGCTTAATACTGTTATGTTATGAGGAGACTGACAAGTTTTGCCTGGTTTCGCTTCAGCATGTGGGTAGGGCTAGCTGCCTCCTCCTTCAGGATCCTGTAGAAAAATTCATCCTTGTGCATTTCTTCTGGCAGGCCTTAGTGTAAGGACATTTAGCACTCTTCTACAACATGAAAACTCAAAAGCATCAATTCTGTCCTCTTCCATCATTGTCCTATATTAACATGCTTAGGAAGTAATTGAACAGTATCATGGTTCGGGTCAGGTGCACCTTCATCTTTAAACTGGTTTCTTCGCTCTTTATTGTGAGAGAGAGGTCCTTGACAGTGGATTTCCCGATGCACTAAAGAACAAAGATTTCCTGACTGATGTGACTATGGGTATCGATGGTGAATCCCTGCAAGATGAAATAACTGACATCAATCTTTTTTCAACTTAAGATGTTGCCTGTTGGTTTAGTGGTGAGGAGATTTTTTTCCCCTTGAACCTCTTATATGCAATAACTTGGATCTTGATCTTAAGAAATGTAACTATCATTTGTTTAAAGATTCAAAGGGTATAATGAAATATAAGAAAGAAATGGAAGAATGTAGCAGTATCTTTAAGAGCTTAAGTGCTCATAAGACTAGCAGGGACTGAATGGTCAGTAAAGACACCATGGTTGAGAGACGTGTACCTGACTTTGAATGAGGAAGGACCAAGCAGTCTGAGGTCTGAGGGAGAAGATCACCATGACAGGAAAAAGAAGGCAAATGGGCAACAGATTGTTTCAGTGACTTACTGGAGCCTGAGTGAAGTTGTAAAGACATAAACTGTCACAGTGAAGAAATAGATTTGCATTATTAGATGACACAAAAGATTACTTAAGTTCCAGCTGAAAGTTTGACAATTCCAGCCCATCCAGGTAGCTAGGAAGAAAGTCTTGACAATCTTTGTTTTGACAGTCCAATGGATTGCAGTTCTACTTTGTTTACACAGGGTTGTCACGAATTGAGGTGGGTTCAGCAGCAATTAAAGATACAATAATGCTTATAAAGGATCTTATTTGTGCATCTCAAATATTGTTACCAGTTCAAATACACGGGGAGCACAGCACCTATTAACGCAACTAAGAAGGTTCACAATTCAAAGAGAAGAAACAAGCTCTACACAAATTGAGATTGTTGGGGGTGGGGGGGAAGGCTCTGACAGTCCCAGAACCTAAGAAAACTGAGGACAGGGAGGAGTATTTTTCTGTGTGTGAAAATGCGAATTTCCGCTCTTCCTCTTCTTCAGCTCAAAGGAATTTGTAACAATATTGTATGATGACCTTGACAATTTAAAAATGCAGGCATTTTGTATGCAATGATTTCTCTTTGCTGAGAGCGGTGGAGTGGGGTGAGGAGGACACTTTGAAGGCCAGGCTGGTTTAATCAAATCCCCAAGGAACTTTTCTCCTTGGTCAGAGCTTTGAGATCACATTTGACATAACAGGAAATGAGAAAGTCTTCCCTGCGCTGTTAGTAACTTCCTTGTTGCTCTTGTCCAGGGACCCAGAGTGTCCTAGTTGGTGGCTCACACGGTCAGAAAATGGTGAAACATTCCTTAAGTGAATTTACTAATGCGGGTATGAAGGTAGACACTGGATCATAGTTCACCTTTAAGCTATTGAGAAAGTTGTTGTTATGTGCCTTTGAGTCGCTTGCAGCTCATAGCGACCCTATGTACAACAGCCCTAAACTCTGCTCTGTCCTGTGCCAATCGCACTGTTTCCGACACTCCCAGCCCGATTATCCCAGTCACTGAGTCAATCCACCTCATAGAGGGCCTTCCCCTCCTGCACTGTCCCTCCACCCTCCCAAGCATGATGTCCCTGTCCAAGGACCGGTCTCTCCTCACAACATGTCCAAAGTATGTTAGATGGAGCCTCAGAATCCTTGCCTCCAGGGAGCCACCCGGTTTAACCCTTTCCAGGACAAATCTGTTTGTTTTCCTAGCAGTCCATGGTATTCTCAATACTCTTCTCCAGCACCACAGCTCAAAGGCATCAATTCTCCTTCTATCCTCCTTGGTCATTGTCCAACTCTCTGATGCATAACAAGTGATTGCAAAGACCATGGCTGTATCAGACACACCTTAGTCTCCAGAGACACACCGTTGCTTTTCAGTACTTTGGAGAGGTCTCTAACAGCAGACTTTCCCACGGCAATGAGCCTTTTAATTTCCTGGCTACTGGTGCCAATTGGCAGCATCAGGATGGATGGTGAAGAGATTGAGATTGTTCACAGCTTTAGTTTGCTCAGCTCCACAGTCAACAGTCAACACATTGAGGAAGAGAAAGCAGTTAAAGGCATCCAACATCTTTATTTTTTCTTTTCTAAGAAAATGGGTTTTTATTGTGATTTCCCAGGTGATTTTGCTGGTCTCTATGCTGACATTTAACAATGTGTTCTTTTGATCACAGCAGTGTGGCTGGCCTGTAATTTACTGTTGTTGTTGTTGTTGTTTACGGCCTCAAGGTATCTCTTTGGATGAGAACTGTCCGGTCAGATTCTAGTGACTGGGATCTTTCAGCAGCATTTAATAGTGTCAGATCACAAGCAAGCATCTCGTCCTTTGTAAAAAGCAGGCTTTTCCTCCATGATGACGCTTCCAAAGCTCTGACACTAGGTCTGTGGGGCCCTTGAAGGTCAGGGAAGGACATTTGACCCTTGAGTATCACTGGCTGACTGCAGAATAAAATAATTATTTCAAATATTTTTCTAAAAACATCCCAGCCATCTAACCTTCTGCATTGGAGAAAGGCTGAGGCGATTTGAAGGAAAATATGGAATCGGAGCTATGTTTTCTTGATGTGCCAAATACGTATGAGGAAATAGCGATATTTATGGCGTTTATGCTAGAGCCTATTACTGGTATGCAAATTTCCAGTCTATAATTGTTTTCACAATCAGGCCCAAAGGCATTGCCAGGGAGAAAGTAATTATAAAATAGTTAATTAAAAGTAATTATAAAATGGTAAATTGCTTTTTAGACTTCCTTGTACCTTGCTCCGTGATAACTTCATCTCTGAAATACAGCGAGGTCTACTTCCCAAGGCCATGATGTATTCAGGGAAAGGGTTCCTAGACTGGGAACAGCTGCCCTTTACAAACTTGGCAGCCCAGATCCTGGGACTTTGCAGCCAACAGCTGGTGGTGCCTCCCCTGGGCCTCGGTCAACGTTCAGGACTTTGTAGCAGATTCCTCCTCAGTGTAGCCTGAACCCTGCCAGGGCCCTTCAGGTCCATGTGGGGAGTGAAGCACCCGGAAGCAGCGAAGCTTTGCCAAAGCTCAGGGCTCACCATGGCTGAGACTCGGGAGCCAGGCGGATGGGTGGATGGACAGACGGATGGATGAGAAGAGGTGAGGAAAGGAGTGAGGCCCAAGATGCTGACAGCCTTTGTCTCTTAAACTGGGAGCCTGCGGCATTGAGCCGAGGCGTCTCACTGAGCCCAGAAATGAGAGCATATTATTCCCCATGCAGAAGTAAAGCTTCTGTGAATTGCTACGTGGTACATCGCACAATTAAAGCGGCAATATTTTTAGGACTTTTAAAGATTTTTTTCTTTTTTTAAAAAAAAAGACTGTCATGAAAATCACTGTTAATTTGTGAGGCAAGAATGCATTGAATCAAGAGCATTGTAATCGGTTCTGCACCCTGCACAGGACTGTCTGCCGCGAGATGCCAAACGAGATCCAGACGGAATAGTTGAATTTCACATTTAAATTTGGATAAACCAGCTCTGTCTTCATATCTATCTGTACAGCGGTAGTGATACAGTTTCAGGTGTGTCGCGACTACGGTTACTGCCTTGATTTGGTTCCAAGTTAGTGGCCTTCTGTCAGGTCCAAGACTGTAAATCTCCCACCAGAACTGTTGTTGTTGTTATGTGCCTTCGAGTCGCTTGCGACTCATAGCGACCCTATGTTCAACATCCCCAAACTCTGCTCTGTCCTGTGCCAATCGCACCGTCTCAGATACACCCATTCCGATTATCCCAGTCACTGAATCAATCCACCTCATAGAGGGCCTTCCCTTCCTGCACTGTCCCTTCACCCTCCCAAGCATGATGTCCCTCTCCAAGGACTGGTCTCTCCTCACAACATGTCCAAAGTATGTTAGACGGAGCCTCAGAATCCTTGCCTCCAAGGAGCTGCCTGGTTTGACCCTTTCCAGGATTTTTCCAGGTTTGCTTTCCTAGCAGTCCATGGTCCATTCAATACTCTTCTCCAGCACCACAGCTCAAAGACATCAATTCTCCTTCTATCCTCCTTGATCATTGTCCAACTCTCTGATGCACAACAAGTGATAGCAAAGACCATGGCCTGTATCAGACGCACCTTAGTCTCCAAAGAGACACCATTGCTCTCCCTCTCCCCTCCCTCTCCCCTTCCCCTTTTCCCTCCCTCTCTCCCTCTCCCTTTCTCTCTCCCTCTGTCTCCCTCTCCCTCTGTCTCCCTCTCCCTCTGTGTCTCCCCCTCTCTCTCTCACATACACACACTCATTCATTCACTCACTCTGTATGACACACAAACATACACACATACATAGTTGTGCCGACGAGTTGGAACCACCTCCTAGCTGACCCTCCAGCGGGTTTCCAGAGTTCCAGAGGCAGTGCCTTGCATGGGAGGAGATTGTCTTTCTCCTGAGGAGCAGCTTCTGGATTTGAACCATGTGCCTTGGGGATTGCAGAGCAGTCTCTTGCCGCTAGAACTTATTTTATATGTATATAAAATATTACACACACACACACATATATATATGTATAGTGCTTATTTTATATACAAAAATATTGTGTATGTGTATACGTATATGCATGTGTGTGCGTTGTTGTTGTTAGGTGGCCTTGAGTTGAGTATGACTCATAGCGACCCTGTGGACGACAGATCTGAATCCTGCCCTCTCTGTGCCCTCTTCACCACCTCTGATGCACTTGCACCCATTGCTGTGGTCACTGTGTCGATCCACCTCATTGGGGATCGTCCTCTTCTTGTCGACTCTTGACTCTTTGAAGCATGGTTTCCCGTTCTAAGGAGTAGCCTCTCCTAGCCACCTGCCAAAAGTGTGAGAGATGAAACTTGGCCATTTTGCTCTCAAAGAGCTCTCTGGCTACACCTTTTCCAAGAGCTACCTGTTCATTGTTTTGGCAGTCCATGGACTGTTCTGTACTCTTCTCTAACACCACAACTCAAAGGCGTCAGTGCTGCTTATGTGATCATTGGTCAGTGTTCAGCTCTCCGATGCACAGCAAGTGATTTCGAAGATGATGGCCTGGACCAGACATACCTTCGTCATGAAGCTGATACCATTCTTCTTCAGTATGTGAGCTGGTACCAAGGGTGTTGGTTGTGGATCCAAGCAAGATACAATTAATAGTTCAGTCCTCTCTCCATCCAGCACAATGTTCACCACTGGCCCAGGGTAAGGACCTTCGTGTTCTTGGTGTTGCTGATTTCCTTTGAGTTGAGTATTACTCATAGTGACCCTATGGACAAAAGGCCTGGAGCTCCGCTACAACTATCAACATTTAACAAAGTTCATAGAGTCTCTGGAGAAACATGATTTAGGAAGTGAATGCTACTCCTGTTTCTATTCTAGAAGATTAAGTGTTGCCATTTAGTGTTCTTAATGTTGCTATATGTCCCATGCAACATTTGGGATGATATGTATGTGTGTGTATACCAGGGAATACCAGAGGAATGTCT
>NW_006400015.1:843545-845150 GCF_000299155.1 Elephantulus edwardii
TTCAGGTTTTAAGAGGCAGTAAATCTCACCAGAGTTGATTATCCATCTTTCTGTGCAGAGTAGCTGATGGATCCAAACTTCACGCCATATTTATATATTATACATCTATATAACTCTGTACACAAATATGTGTATATCTGGATATCTGTGTGTGTGAGCACGCCCACAGGGTTACATAGATGACATGTAATCATATATCTATACATATATAAAATCATATATATGCTTGATAAATACGTTTATGTATCGCACTTTAGTGTCAAGAAGCTGCGCTGCAATCCTGAAGGCACGTGGTTCAAGGCCTCCAACTGCTTTTTGAGAGAAGGATGGACACTCTCCCCCCATTTAATTAACTGCCTCTGAAAACCTGCCAGGTGGTCACCTATGGCTTGGCTCCGACTCTGTGGTACCCAACAACATAGATAGATGGTAGGTAGGTAGATATAGATAGAGCTGTCAGTTCGTTGGTCAATCAATCCATCGATAGATATAGATGTAAATGGGAAATTAACTCCTGTGCATTTTACTGCCTCTGAAAACCCGCTGGAACATCAACTATGGGTTGGTTCTGATGCAAAGTTTTACAACAACAACAAATATACACACACATCACCAAATATTATATTGAACATAGTCTACAGACGTGTTCATTATTTATTTGAAATTACATTTTCATTGGTCATTCTAGATGTTGATTTGATAGATTCATCAGAGTTATTGGAGTTATTATAGTAAGTCTTCTCAGCATACGCTCCATCTGCTGCTTCTTGGCGAGGGAAGCACAATGGGCTTGGTTACTTACTGTTAGCCTCTCTTGTCTGTCAGTGGATTGGAACTGCCTGCCTTTGTGTCCGCTGTGCAGCTCTTGACTGCTAGGCCACCAGAGCTCCCACTGCAGTTCCTGGCGATGTGGAATGTTGTCTGACCTAACAGCAAATGAAAGTTCTCGTGTTCGGCAGAGTTTTGTTCACTAGTGGCCTTGTCCGGAGGGAGTTTCACTGCTGACCTAAAGGCTGTCCCTCTGCTGGTTGGACTTTATCATCATCAGCTCTGAGAGGAAGGTGGGCAACCTCCTCCCCCGTGATTTCCAGCCTCCTGGGAGCCTGCTGTGGGTGGGCTCAGCGCTGGTGCTGAAGGTGCCCATGCGTTTGTGCGCCCTTTGAATTGTCTGAAGTGGATTATTAGATACTTCTTCTGAGTTTCTCTCAATCTGGAAGCTCTTCTGAAAACATTTCCATTTTTTAAAAAAAGAGTGATTTAACTTGTTTATACAGGGGAAATATGTTTCATGGAGTCAACTAAATTTTTTTTTCTTTTTACGAGCTTTATGAGAATGCACCTACTACCCATGATTTATGGTTTGTTGTGGTTTTTTTTTTTAAATTTTACTCATAATGGCTCCAACCCTGGAAAATCTTAAGTGTAAAAGATGAAAGACTAGTAAGCTCCAGAGTGAAACCTGAGTATAATTTTAATGAAAGTTTACAGAGACTTTGGATTTTCATTCATTCATTGTTGTACTTTTCTCCCTGCCCTACCTCCCCTCACCTAAGGTCACTCTTTTTTTTTTCCCTTTTTTTTCTATATTTTATTAATTTTCATAAA
>NW_006400015.1:847440-911701 GCF_000299155.1 Elephantulus edwardii
ACCTGTTTCAGTGCAGTTTACATAATTTATCCTGTCTTTCTCAGTCTCCCCCCAACCCTGATGTCAGTCCTGTTTTACAGCAGTGGCACTATGCAGTATTTGTCCTTTTGTGACTGAGATATTTCACTTAGCATAATGTTCTCCACAATGTTCACTCATTTTGTAGAATATTTAATGAGTTCCTTGTTTTTCAATGCTGTATAGTATTCCATTCTGTGAATATAACACAGCTTCTCTATCCATTCGTTTGTTGATGGGCACCTGTATTGTTTCCAACTCTTTGCTATTGTGAACAAAGCCACGATAAACATGGATGTGCATATATTTGCTTGAGTGGTCGTTATGGTTTCTTTAGAGTATATTCCTTGTAGTGCAATTGATGGGTCAAATGGTATTTCTATTTCAAACTTTTTGAGAAAGCACCATACTGCCATCTATATATTGTTGCACCATTTTACACTTCCACCAACAGTGAATATACATTCCACTTTCTCCACAACCATGCCAGCATTTGTTGTTTGCTATTGTGTTAAATTTTCCTATTCTTACTGGGGTGAGATGATATCTCATAGTTGTTTTGATTTGCATCTCTCTTAGACCTAGGAAATTTGAATATATCTTCATGTGCTTGTTAGCCATCTGAATGTTTTATTTGGTGAAGGATTTATGTTTTCATAATTGTTTGGAAGAATTCTTCAGTCAAATAATTTGTCCTCAGTTATTTCTCTCTCTCTCTCTGTATGATTAAACCTGAAAAAGAAAAAAAAAGTCACTTGTTATTAATGAGTTCAGGTCTAAATTGTTGTTGATACATGTGTGCCGTTGACTTTGAACTAACTCCTAGCTGATCCTCCAGCCAGTTTTCAGAGGCAGTGAAACACATGGGAGGAGATCAGGCTTAAAACATACTTCAAATGGTAACTTTGGAAATTTTTGTAACTTTAAATTTTTATTCATGTATATTTATCAATGTATTTGTACAAAGCTACCTAGATTATCTATAATACTCAATTATTCTGTAGCTATCTTTGAACACAATCTGATCTATAGCTCTAGAGATGACAAGGGATCTCTGGTGGCTTAGTGGTAAAGAAATGCACTGCCTACCCAAAGGTCTACAGTTCAAATCCATAAGCTGCTGTGTGGCAGAATGATGGGCAATCTCCTCTCAGGGGTTTTACTACCCCTGAAAACTGCTGGAAGTAACAGTTCTGAGTCAATTCCATCACAATGGAACACAGAAAAGACTAGAGATGACATAGAGAATGTATATTTGGCTTTCAGACAAAAGGTAAGTGGTTGGACCCCAGAAGCTGCTCTGTGACTGGAGGAGGAAGAGGAGACAGTTTTCTTTCATGCAGCTTTACAGCCTCCAGGACCTTGGAGACAGGTCTGCTTTGTCCCAGATGGTCACTGTGTGTTAGAGTAAATCTGGTCACAATGGGGCAATGGGTGGACTTTTTTTGCTTTGTATTATTATTCACCCTGTGTGTCTCAGCTCTGCCCTCCCTTTTCTCTTGTCCCTCCAAGGTCACCAACTGTGAAGACACCTTTACAAGGTTGTCACCCCATGGGGAAAAGAGACACTTTCCTCTGGCATACACACCCTCTTTCCCTTGGAATACAGTCGACAGGTACACCCTTCACTTTTCTCTGCATGACACTTCTGGTCAGTTCTTAAATATCTTTCCCTAATTTCAGTGTGAAAGTAAAGCAGAGGCGGTCCCATTACACTCCTCTCATCCCATACATTGTGAGTCCACGAAGTCCCAGAGTAACCCAGTGAAGAGGCGATCCCAGCCTTGCCTCGTCCTGTGCCGTCCTGCTGATCTCCCCACAAGCCTGAGCCCTCTGTTCCAGTCACTGTCTCGCTTTGTCTGAGGATCTCCCTCTGTCTCACGGAACCTCTAACTTCCATATATGTCTTTTTACAAGGACTATCCCTTCCTGAAAACATTCCCATGTATGTGAGAGGACATTCCAAATCCTTGCTTCCCAAGAGCGTCTCAGTTGTCCTTTTGCGGGCTCTTCCGGCCGTCCATGGAGTATTCGGTGTTCTTCCCCAAGGGCACAATTCAGGCATCAACTCGTCAATCATCACTGTCTGACTCTGAGACATGCAGGGAGCAGTTGAAAGTACTGAGACTTGGCAATGCCAGTCCACCTTTTCCAGATGCCTCTCCATTCAGTGTGGAAATTAGTGCCCTTCTCCCTGAGTGTGTCTGACTTGGCCACTTCTATCTAAAATCCAGGCTGGAGCACACCTTATGGTGTGTCATTGTATAAGATGATATTTTTAAATGCGGACATTTTCCTGTGGCACACACCCCCCCTTTCCCTTGGAATACATACTCTCGGGGTGTCACATGGTGCCCCATCCTGTGGAGACTCCCAGGCCCCGAGGAACTGACATCTCTTGCCAACTGCTACACACCCTTCAGCCCCAGACAAGTCGTAAGAGACTGTCACTCTGACCCAGTCTTGCATGAGCCCGAGAGCCCAGCTGCATGGCTCCTGGAGTGAGATCTTGAAGTAATTATCGCTTTATGTTGCTTTCTGTTGTTGTTGTTAGCTGATACAGGGTCAGTCTGACTGACAGTGACACTTTGTACAACAGAACAAAGCATCGTCTGAGGCTTTGCTATCCTCAGAATCTGTCCAGGCTTGGAACTCAGTGTTGAAGCGCCCAGGTCCATTCACTGTGTTGAGGGCCTTTCTCCTTTTCATTGAGCCTCTGTTTTACTGGTCATTCCTGAAAACGTGTTCACAACCTGCCCTCCTTGTTTCAAGGTGCGTCCTGGATGCATTTCTTCCAAGTCACATTCGTTCATTCTTCTCATGCCCCTGATGCATTCAACATTGCCAACGTCATAATTCAAATACGTTAATTCTCCTACAGAATCCCTGGGTCATCATCCAGCTTCTGCATGCGTATGAAATAATTGAAAGTATCATGGCTTGCATCATCTCAGCCCTCCAGGTTGCATCTTTCATTTTGAACTCTTCAGAAAGTTCAGCCGACTTGCCCAATGCAATATGTCATTTGATTTCTTGATTGCAATACAGAATGTTCTATTTGGAGTCACGAGTAGCTACTATATCATCTTCTGGCTCCGATTCTTTTACTACAACTCTACTTTATCACTGCTTTCCCCCTAGAGATAAAAGGAAGAAACACTTTAATTGTCGTAGTGACATTTATTATCGATCATCTATATTCACAGACGAAGGGCAGCCCAGGAATGAGCTGTGGTCTGTCAGTTCCGCCTCATGTGACCTGACAGGGGTGTGGGTCCCACCTGAGCTGCTGGGCAGGGTTTTCAGTGGTTAAATGTCTCCGGGGAACCCGCGGGTGGACGAGAACCTCTTTCCTTCTGGTTAGTAGCAGAGTGCATTAATCACCTGGATCAGCCAGGGAATATCAAGGGACCTCAGGTCCAGTTCCCTCAGGGCTCAGCGATGGCATCAGGACTGTTGTCTGTTGTGTATTCTCTGCCATCCTGGCACTGACGCCTGCGAGTTGACTCCTTTCAGGGAGCCACCACTGCTGTGCCCTCAGACATCAACCGAAAGGGGAACTTACAGACAGAATGGACCCTTCACTGTCACGTGAAGTCAGACTCATAGCGGTTCTCTAGGACAGAAAGGGAGCTTTGGAGACACAGTGGGTTAAGGATTGACTATTTACCGAAAGGTCAGTGGTTCAAACTTATCACCCATTTCTCAGGAGAAAGTTGTGGTGTCTGCTTCCCTAAAGGTTTACGTTGTTGGACATTCTGGGGCAGTTCTAGTTGGTCCTGCGGGGGCCTATGGGTCAGAAATGACCTGATGGAGCAGGTTCAGTGCTTTGTCGGGCAGCCTGCAACCGCACGCTCCACTTCCCAAAGCTGTAAATACTTAGAGAAGCGGACGGTCCTCAGAGGAGTTGCTCATGGATCCCAACTCCCACCTCTCAGTCGGCAGATGACTGCTTGACCACCGCATCACCAAGGCGCTGGTGGGCAAAACAATGCCAGTGAGTCTCCTTCAGGAGTGACAGAGGCCCCTCGCGATGCCTCCAGCAGGTACCCTGCGCCAGGCCTGAACCTGTCTCTGGAGAGAGGAAATGGAGCTATCATAATTAGCATAAATATCCGACTACTAAAATAGATACCTGTTCCTGTACAAGTACAAGCGTGAGTTTCCACGGCCTCATGAATAAGGAGCTGTGCTGCCAACAGAAAGGCAGCTGGTTCGAGTTCACCAATTTCCTGATGGGAGTAAGAGGGGCGGTCTTCTCGTATGTGATTTATGGCTTCTGAACCTACTGGAGGGTTCTCGAGGAGGTGCTTTTGACTTGATGGCAATGGCAGGAAGGGTTTTGATTCTTTCAGGAACTTTCTGTTTGTTTAGCCTGCCTTTAGGGTCTTTCTTCTTTTTCTTGTTTAAAATTCCCTTTTATAAGATTAAAAAGTTGGCTGCTTTCCTTAAAATTCCCCAGAATTTGCCCTATTTCTTCAACCTCCCACCGTACTTAATGCATGTGAGACTTGGGCACCATCATGTCACTCCACCAGGAATTTGATTGTGTACAGTGAGCTGCGGTGCTGGAGAAGAGTGTTGACTATATCGTGGCCTGCTAGGAGAACAACCAAGTTCATCCTGGGGAGGGGGAAGCTAGGCTGTTCCTTGGAGGCAACGATTCTGAAGCTTCGTCTGACATACTTTGGACATGTTGCAAGGAGGGACCAGTCCTTGGAGAGGGACATCAAGCTTGGGAGGGTGGAGGGACAGCGCAGGAGAGGAAAACCTTCAATGAGATGAATTGATTCAGTGACTGGGGTAATGGGGGTAGTTGTGTCAGAGACAATAAGGTTGGCACAGGACAGAGCAGGGTTTAGGGCTGTTGTACATAGAGTCACTATGAATTACAGACAACTCGACGGCACATAACAACCACCATCACCACAATGGTCTAGAAGGAATAGCAATTGGAGCAGTTTTCCAAAATCTGTGATATGAATTATTGCCCTGAGCTGTGAAGTTTTAAGTTTTTCAATGAATGTCTGTAAAATGAAGGCTGCACCAGAAGGATGAGTCCTTCAAATCCCGAGAGCTGCCAGCGAGAGTCAGCACAAGTTAAATTTCATGAGGTTGTAAACCCTTGACACGAGAAGCTGTATTTGATCAACCAATAAGAGCATTTATGTGATATCTGTGTCATGGATACCATTGTTCCAACAGACGTGATAGAGAAGTGGGTTTGCCCGCAGATGTACACGTTGATTGAGAAGACTGTGTGGAGGAGATCGGACAAAATTGACAAATATGTCCTCTCACAAGAAACACTGTGGACTGTTCAAGAAATGACACTCTTTTTTCTTTTCTTTTTTTGAGAAATGACACTCTTGACAGTCTTAATTAATGTAAGAGAAGATGGAGGGAAAAGTTATAACCCACAATAAGACATTTAGTAGAATAAAACCTTTAGACTTTTATTTAGTCTTATTAAAATACAGGAGAACAGAGGCATGAAAGCAAATTGGCAGGTAGTTTTGAAGCTGAAAATTCAAGGTCTCACTCTCTGGATGCCAGTGTTCAGATGCACTAACGGATGGGCCCTGGCTATGCCTCTTTAAGGGGTAGTTCTAGTTACAAAGCGTAACAGGGGCTACACAAAAGAGAAAGGCAAATCTCAGTGGGTTCTTTGTGAAGGAGATAGTAGGTGGGCTGATGGGACTGTGTCGCTTGTCGTGTATCAGGTGTTCGTGCTCACTGTAGGCACAGCAGCGGGCACTATCTGTCCTTGGCACTGGGGACAAATGGCCAGGGATGCTGTTTTTGTGTTAGCTCTTGTTTTCATCCAGTGACATAACACACAGTCTCTGGTTTTCTAACAGCAGCAGAAGGAACACTTGCAGTCTTGGCCTTACTGAATCTTCAGTGATGGTGTCCCACTGATAGCTTCGTCTCATTATTAAACATGCAGCTTCTCAGCATCTAGCACTCTTCATGTCGTTGTTTTATTTTTTCCTACTAGTTTATTTACAGAATTTGAATACAAATTCGAACAAATTATTTTAATTTCCCTCACCCCCCATCCATCAAATTGTACAACCCAATGATTAATCACCCCGACCCCCTGCACATCCACTTCCCTCTGCTTCCAGCCTCTCCCACCCCTCCTCGATCCTTATACTCATTCTACAATAATGGTTTCATGCAATATTTAACCTTGTGAGACTGAGTTGTTCACTCAGCATAATGCTCTCCAGTCCCTCCCAAGTTAGGTCATAATTTACAAAGTTATTGCTCCTGCGTGCTGCATAGTATTCCATTGTGTGAATGTACCATAATTTCTCAATCCATCCGTTTGTGTTTGGACAGTGGGGCTGTTTCCATGTTCTTGCGATGGTGAATAATGCTGCTGTGCATTTCACTCCTCCATTTAGAAGCACATTCAAATGTGCTTCTAACATGACCTTCAGCATTCCTTTCCGAGCCCTTGATAAATAGAACGTTCTCACGGGCTTAAGATTATAAAACTTATTTCATAATAAAAAATAGTTGCCAGGAGTTTTGAGATCTTCTTATAACTAATATTATTACATGTAAGAAGAATCAACAACAGTTACTGAAAAGAAATGATGCTGTTTGCCTTCGAGTTGAGTACGGCTCACAGTGAACCTATGAACAGAAGGCTTGAAGCCTTTCTATAACTACTGACATTTTTCAAATTTCATAGTTTCTGAAGGCATGTTATTTAGGAAGTGGATGCCACTGCTGCTTCCAAACCTGTCATAGTATGTTACTGTTTTTAAAAGCCATAAAGTTATTTGTGATGTATAGTGACCCTGTATACAGCAGCTCCAAACCCTTTCCTGTCCGGAGCCAGTCTCACTCATTCCAACACCCCCCCCCCATCACCCCAGTTATTGTATCAATCCATCTCATCTGGGGTCTCCCTCTCTTATGGTGTCCCTCCACCCTTCTGAGCATGGCGCCTTTCTCCACGCAAAGTACCCGTAGGAGTTCTTCATCTCACATAGTTGGGCGTACTGTTAGGAGAGGCAAGTTCTTGTGAAAGACATATACTTAAAAAGATGGAGGGTCAGTGAAGGGAAGGAAAATCCTCAACGAGATGGATTGACATAGTGACTCTGACAATGGACTTGAGCAAATCAGAAACTGTGAGGATGGCCCAGGATGGGGCGAGTTTTAGACCTCTTGTTGGTAGGGTGGCTATGAATCGCAGTCAACTCGAGGGCACCTAACAACAACAGGAAAACATAGATGTAATTATGTAGAGATACATACCTCAGTCTTACTGTTAGACATCACTGTGTTGATTTTGACTTATAGCGACCCTGTGCCACAGAGTCCAACTGCCTCATGTGGTTTTGTGGTCAGTAACATTTAGGGAAACAGATTTACAAGTCTTTTATGGAACTACTGGCAGGGCTTGAACTCACAACCTCTGGTTAGCAGCCCAAGGCTTAACTGCAGCACCACCTGAACACATTAGTATATAAATAGGTAAGTGTGTAATTTTAAATGTAAAAAACCAAAGCAATAAACTAATGAACTCTAAGAGGAAATTTTGACAAACAAGTTTTTTTCCTCCAGATTTTGTGTGTATTTTAAAATGAGCCCTGATGGGTTGGTCCGTGGCATATTGACCTGGTAACCGAAAAGGTCATCACTAAGTAGTCTGACTGGCACCCACCCCCTCAACCCCCGCCCCAGAATGGCTCTTTGGAACAAAGAGAATACAGTCTTCTGCTGTTAAGATAAAGAGCTTTTATGCTCAAGGGAAGGTCTCTGGGAGTCAAATTTTACTCCCGTGCCTTGAGGACGATGGGATTGTTTTGTTGTAGTTACTGTTAGGTGCCGTCAAGTACAACTCAGAGAGACCCTGTGAACAATAGATCTGGCCCTGGCTTGTCCTGTGCCGTCCTCACCGTATTTCTAGCACTCTGGAGCCCCTTAGTGCAGTCACTGTGTCAATTCATCTGGGTCTTACTTTCTTTTGCTGACTGTCCATATGTCTGTTGTTGGTAAGTGCCGTCGAGTCACAGGCTACTCATAGGGTCCCTATGAATGAAAGACCTGGACACTTAGATAACTTTCATCGTTTCTCCACATTCATAGGGTTTCCGGAGGCAGATTCTTTCGGAAGTGGATGCCACTCCTGCTTCCAAGCTTGTTTAATCAGGGAGCTCCACCAAACACTGTCCCTCTGTCTAGATTTATTAAAATCCTTCCTCTGGACAGATGTTTCAAAAGATAATTTGAAATATTGATACAGGTTTCCAGAAAATTAAATGGACTAAATGATTAACTTACTTAAGCATATCACATTTCCAATAAGAATAGTCACACTGTTAAACCTAACAACAGCTTGAATGTGGTCGTTTTCTACCCTCTAGAAAACATACGTCACTAAAAACTCTCTGTAAAGTAAATGGATTCGATTATCATGGATATTCGTATTCATATTTGGTAAAGTAAATAATGCTTTTCACTTTATCTCTTGAACACTAAAGTCTCAGAAGCTTGCCACACCCTGATGGGTGATGATGTGTTTAGACATGTTTTGTTACAATTCAGAGTAAAGTGGAAAATGCATTAAATCAGTAGGATAACATCTTTATGTTTTACAAATCCACCTCATGTATTCTAATCATTCATAGGCAGGTACCTCACAGGACGGAAGGGGCTGCATTCGGAGTCCAGGAAGGCTGTTCACCGGTGGTGGCCATGTGTTGACACTGCTGAGTGGCCCTGCGTCCTGCCGCGGCCTGTGCGGCTCCAGATGTGATGCTCAAGCAGGGACCATCTGAAGAAGCCTCAGCGGAGCTCAGGTGGCTTCCCGGTGTCTCTGGAGAACTTCCACCCCGCACACCGATCTTGCTAATTGGAAGCAGTCTGCTTGGAGAGCAGGAGTGTCCGGTGAGTGAGGGGAAGGCCGCTCCCGTGAGCTCAGGGTGTGTCCTCGGGTCACGGAGAGCTGGAGGCTTCAGTTTTCTTGGGACTTTCTCCTGCTCTGGCAGTGAGCGAGGTGATTTTGTGGTTCATGAGGTTGTTTCTGGTTCTCCTATGATGCTCCACGCCATTTATGGCTCTAGCCCTGTCTTGCTGGCTTGGAGAGCTGGTCTTTCTTACCCTGTCTACTTAACATAGTTACCTCTGCAGGACATTTAATATGGTTTCCCAAACACCTCACTTTCTCATTTCAATTGAATCTCCATTCCCCCCTTGCTCAAGACATAACTGCCACCTTGAACATTTCATTAACTCCATCATTAAATCACAATGAATACCCCTAAATGAACAAAAGGAAGTTCTGGGGGCCTGGTGGATAGAGCTGTGCTGTCAGTCCAAAGTCAAATGGTTGGAATATGCCAGCTGCTTCTTAAAAGCAAGACGGGCAACCTCCTATGTGGTTTGTAGCCTCTGAAAACCTGCGGGAGGCTCACCTGTGGTCTGGTTCCCACTCGGTGCCAGTGAATTGTGTTGCAATGAACAGACTCCATTCCATTTCCTAGTGCCAACGCCTAATGTAAACAGTTCACCATTCCTTAGCCTTTAAACCTTTCTTGGGGAGACCTGATGGTAAAGGGAGCTAAGTATTGAGAGAGTCAAACTTACTAGGCTTTCCTAGGGAGAGAGATGAGTAGGTCGGCTTCCATAAAGATTTACAGCCTGCGATTCTTCGGGGAGAGCATTTCTATCCTCTCTTAAAGGAGATAAACACACACACACACACACACACACACGGGAGCTTTGGCAGCCCACTTTGTAGGGAGGCTACATGTCTCTGGTTACTTGAATCCGCGAGAAACTCCACAGGAGAAAATGAAAAATCTCCTTTTTTAAAAAAAAATGTAAAAAAAAAATTATTTTCTATTGGTTTACTTACGAAGTTCATGCATATTCTTTTTCACACTGGACCTTTTCCATTTCCTTTACTCACCCCTCCATCCATCAAATTGTGCTGCTCGGTGATTAAACAATCTCTTTTTATGAAATTTGTCATCTTGAACACACAGTGACTATTTAGCTCTGACTCTATTCTGACTCCATGACAATGTGTTTTTCCTGTATGCTTTCTATGAATAGGAATACTAATCCAACTGATTTGTGGGTTTTATTGGTTTGGTTTGGGTTTAACTATCGACTGGCTCTTTTTTATTCCATGCTTTCCTTATCAATCTTCACCTGTAAAACTCTGTATGTCCTTCCCTACAACCACTGTAAAATGTTTCCTTCCTGCTGTACACAGTTTATGCCTTAATTTCGTTTAAAGTAGGATCGCAGGTCCATGGATTGACCAGAACTTTGTTCTAGGATGAATCATAGTCAGACTCATCCATGCCTGATTTAGATGAATGCTTTGACATAACGATAGTTAGATGAGCATTTGGACTTGAGTGGATGCTATACTGTGTGGAGGAATTTGTGAAGTGGGGGACATATTTTGCACGTAGATATGGGTCCCTGTGAACCAGGGGCCGAACTGTATTGTGTGATGGGCTGAATAACAATCCCAAAATGTACCAGACCCTAATTCACAGAACTTGTCAATGTTATCTCATATGGAAAAGTCTTTACGGCTGTGATGAACTTTAAATTTCAAAATACGAAGATAATTCTAGATTATTTCCAAAATCCTAAATGTAACCCAATGTATGCTTACAGAAGAGAGGAAGGGGAGTAACACAGAAGAAAAGGAAATGCAAAGTCAGAGCAGAGAGATTTCAAGATGCTGCCCTTGAATCCTGGAATGGTAGTAGTCACCAGAAACAGGAGAAAACCAAGGTGCAGTGTCAGCCTAAAGTTGGCATTTTTGGCCATTACCCTAGCTCCCTCTGGTCTCTAGCTAACCTTAACTAAGACTTACATGGTCTTGTAAATCATCAACAGCTGTAGAAGTAGGATAAAAGAGAGTGCTTCCCACACTGAACAGCAAGATGTGGGGGAGACTTGGTGTTAGTGGTGGAGAAACTTACATTGTTGTGGAGTAACAGGGGCAAAGTGTTACCAGAGCAACCCTGTGATACAGGCTACAGTTAAAGGTTTTGCTCTCTTTCCAGATGATTTAAGGAAAAGCTGACGTAGAACTGCTCTGAAGCAAACCTTGTTGGTTGATTTGGATTTGACTACTGAACGGAAACCAAGACTTTTACTAATTAAGGGATTGTGTTTTTCTGTTAATCTGACTTAGGACAGCTAGACTAAATCTGGACTTATATTATGAGATATTCTTTGCCTTTCCCACTCCTCAACCTATTTCACTAATAAAGCCCACTCTTGGTACCTCAACTGTGAGTATAATATGTGAGTCAACAATGAATAAATGAACCTCTTGCTGCTGTTGTGGCTCTAGGGACACCATGGGACCTCAGTACAGGCTCTTTGGCTACTTTCTCTTCTGGGGTGGTGAGGAGCTATCTTATTCTCACTTCCTCTGGCCCTTTCAGAAAGATGCTCACTGCTCTGTGACCCCTTGTCTCATTTTCTGTTCCTGTCACAAATGGATTCTGCTTTACAGCCTTTAGAGGGAATGTAGCCCTCTACTGTGCTGCTCAGAGCTCAGTGATGCTGATTTTATACTTCTGACTTCCAGAACTGTGAGCAGGTACGTTTCTGTTATTTTAAGGCACAACGTTTGTGAGGATTTGATACAGAAGTCCCAGCAAACTAATAGACATTGCTTGTAAGAATGGACAGGATTTGTGCAGTATTTAATTTCACATACTGTAATTATTAAGAAAAAACATCACTGTATTTCTACAATGATGGTGAGATTTTTAAAATTTAAACATATCATGGTTGGTCGATGGATAATGAAGACTGAAGAAGAATTTATACTTTTGAGTTGTGATGTTGTTCAAGAGTATTAAAAATCTCACAGACTGCCAAAAGAATAAGAAACCCTGTCTTAGATGATCCTGGCCAGAAAGGGTAAGTTTTGTCTTAACTGGCTTAGGCATGTTATCAGAAATCCCTGGAGAAGAATATTATGCTTGGAGAAGTAGAGCATCAGTGAGAGAGAGGAAGCCACCTGAGATGGACTGATAGAGTATCTGGGACAAAGCGATTAAACATGGATAGTGGGGTTGTCACAGGATTGGATAGGCTTTTGTTCTGTTGTTTATGAGGTTACTATACATTGGAATTTACTGTACTGCACCCAATAAACACAAAACTAATATGATGAAATACAGTATCTTTCATTCTTAGGTAACCAATGAGATGTGGAAAGAGAAATAATGTTAATGCACAGTAATATTGACCAGAGTCAGCCTGTCCAAGAGAAAGATAACAGCAATTCAGGCTTATGGAACCACATACATGCCTTCTGCCTTGGTGTTAATGCAGAGAGGCACTCTTAATAGCTGTGCCTGTAATCACACAATATTCTGTATTGAACTGTATTTTTAAACTTAATATTGAAGAGAAATCCTTTATTTATTGTTAAATAATTTTTCCTTTTGCCAGTTTTCTGTGCATGTCACTTGTCTCTTTATATTTTAATATCTCTACCTTTGCATAGTCATATGATTGTTTGACTCAAAATGCCCCATGCCAGTCCATCTCATCACACCAATACC
Organism: Elephantulus edwardii; assembly: GCF_000299155.1. NCBI lineage: Eukaryota > Metazoa > Chordata > Mammalia > Macroscelidea > Macroscelididae > Elephantulus > Elephantulus edwardii. Next base: position 860,037 of record NW_006400015.1, read on the forward strand.
TAGTATGTCAATAGTTATGCATTCTGTTTCTTCCTTAACAATATCTATTTTTCTTACATTAATGGTTCTCACATTCCATGTTCCAATCACTAGTGTCTGCTTACAACTGTCCCCCCTCCTTTGTGTTTCCATACTTGAAAGCTCCACCTCAGTTGCCCTATCTGCTAGTCTAAGTCTAACCTTAACTAAGACTTACATGGTCTTGTAAATCATCAACAGCTGTAGAAGTTGGATAAAAGAGAATGCTTCCCACACTGAACAGCAAGATGTGGGGGAGACTTGGTGTTAGTGGTGGAGAAACTTACATTGCTGTGGAGTAACAGGGGCAAAGTGTTACCAGAGCAACCCTGTGATACAGGCTACAGTTAAAGGTTTTGCTGTTCTTTCCAGATGATTTAAGGAAAAGCTGAAGAACTGCTCTGAAGCAAACCTTGTTGGTTGATTTGGATTTGTTGCAAGGAGGGGACCAGTCCTTGGAGAGTGACGTCATGCTTGGGAGGGTGGAGAGGAAGACCCTCAATCAGATGGATTGATTGAATCACTGGGGTGATGGGGTTAAGTGTGCCAGAGACAATGAAATTGGCACAGGATAGAGCAGGATTTAGTGCTGCTGTACACAGAGTTGCTATGAGTCACAGATGATTCAATGGCACACAACAACAACGTCTTTACCTTTGAAATTTTTCTGTAAGATATGATATTATAGAAGTGGAATACTATACAATGTAAAAGAGCAATGAAGAATGTACAAAACAACTCATAATTGGGATAGTCCTGGGACGCATGATGCTACAAAAAGTCAATTACAAACAGCACATACTGTAGCCACCCCCGCTGTCACACTGAGGAGCTCTGCTGGTGCAGTCGAAAGCGAATTGTGCTGCTCGCTTAATGTGCTTAATCTGCTGGCTCGGATCCACGTGTGGTTCCCCTAAAGAAAGATGGGTGTTCTCTTCCCATGCTATCTACAGCCTCTGAAAATCCACTAATACCAGCGCACCAACACCCTGGTACCAGCTGTCAGGAGAACAGGAACCGTGTCCTACTGGGACAGTCTGCGGGCATTTTAAAGACTAACGTGTGCCTGACTGGAGCCACACACCATTGCAACTACCCTGCATGCATCTGAGAGCTTGACAATAAGGGTGATAGGATAGAAATCATTGCATTTGACTTGTTATAGAGAAAGAATGCTGACTATCCCATGGATTGCCATACGAACAGATAGGGGTTAGAGAAAGTGCAATCAGAACGTTGCTCAGAGGCAAAGGTGATGAAGCTTCCCCTCATGTATTGTTTGACATGTTCTTAGGAGAGGCTATTCCATGGAGAAGGACAACATTCTTGGAAGGGGAAGAAGACCCTCAATGAGATGAATTAGTGCAGCATGTGAAGGGGTGGGCACAAATGTGTCAGAGGTGATGAGAATGGCACAGGATAGGACAGAGTTCATGTCTACTGTTCATGGAGTTGCTATGAGTTGTACTCAATTCAAGGGCAGTTCACAGCATTACAATTTAAGGAAGGATTTACACACAGAAATGGTCTTGTTGGTTATCAGTAATGGGAGGAGAGCGAAGGAAAAGTAATGCTTATTAACTGGATGGAGGGGAAAAGCAGTATATTAAAGGAGGTGCTTAGAAAACATCATTAAAAGCAAGAAAGACATAGGCTTAGACACAGGAGAAGACTCACAGCCTGGCAGGGCCAGTGATGACATAGGTTAATCTAGGGAGGTGTGCGGTTAACCCAAAGGCGAATCCTTTTTAGGGGGTTTGAACCCCCCAGCTGCCGTAGAAGAAAGTTGGGCAACCTTCTCTAGATAGATCTACAGCCTGAGAAACCCACCGGGGAGTCAGCAATGGTTTTGAATCTCTGGGAGGAAACCTAGGCTTAGAGGCAAGATGAACAGGGCTGGCTGACAGTGCTTTATTCAAGAATTCATACGAATTATATTTTATATACTTAATTGCCATTGATATGCACTTATTATCAACTTTTCCAGTCCTCATTGAACATTCCCCATTTCTTTACCTCTCACCCCACCAACCTCCACTCTCCAAGCAGTATTTTCCCTTTTCCTGTTTGTCTATCTCTACTTCTTTCCCTCCCCCTTTTGAATATTTATATATATCTTGCCCAGTTATCCTTCCTTTTCACAAGACTGGTCTCAAGTCCTTATGTGAGTGACATATGTAACTCAATATAATGTTCTCTAGAGACTCTGATATTATATAGCATTTTACGAACTTGTTCCTTTGTACTCCACAGCATTCCATTGACTAGATGTCCCATGATTTCTCAATACATTTATTTGTTGATGGACATTGAGGTGTTTCCATTTTCTTGCTATTGTGAATAATACCACTGTAAACATAGGTGCTCATCTCTCTGTGTCTCGATTCTGATTTCTTTGAGATCTATTCCTATGAGTGGAATAGCTGGGTCGTAAAGGATTTCTTTGTACAGCCTTGTGAAAAACACGGAACTGCTTTCCATAGAGGTTGTACCATTTGACAATCCCACCAGCAGTGCATATGAGTTCTAATTTCTATACATCCTCTCCAACATTTCTTACTGTTTCCTGGGTTGTTAAACTTCTCTACTGCTGGAGGAGTGAGAGCGTATCTCATTGTTTGGATTTGCATCTCTCTGATTGCTAGAGATTTTGACTATTTCCTCACCTGTTTCTTAACCATCTGGATGGCTTCCTTTGTGAGAACCTTTCCATGCCTTTTGTGCATTTTGTGACTGATTTATCAGTCTTTTTGTGTGTGTGTATGTAGGCCCTGTAGTATTCTGTAAACCTTAGTTAGGAGATTCTTGTCTGAAAGGTCATGCCAGATGGTTCTTTAACCAGTCTTTAGACTTTGTTTTCACCCTGATTAGAGCATGTTTTTGAAGCACACAGAGATTTGTTTTTAAGAAGGTCCTGTTTGTTGTGTTGATTGTCCCCAGGCTGGTGCGGTTTTGGCTATGTTTGAAAGCCTTTTTATGCTGTAAGCCAAGGCTTTTAAAGTTGTTCCCATTTTGTCTTTTTGGATCTTTATGGTTTCAGGTTTCACCTGCCAATAGATGCCCAATTTTGCCAGCACCATTTGTTAGAGAGGCTGTCATTTCCTCATTTAATAGGTTTTGCTACCTTGTCAAATATCAGGTGACCTTAAGTTCAGGGGTGAATTCTGGATTGCCTATTCTACTTTGTTTCTCTGTCTGTCCCTGAAGCAAGTACCATGCTGTTTTGATTACTACAGTAGGCTTTGAGATCATGTAGTGAGATGCTTTCAACTTCCTTTTTGTTTTCAGTAGAGCTTTGCTTATTCTGGGTCTTTTACGTTTCCAAATGAGACTAGAAATTGCCTTTTCTATCTCCTTGAAGAATGAATTTGGTATCTGTATTGGGATTGCATTAAACTTGTAGATTGCTTATGGTAGGTTTGTCATTTTCACAATATTGACTCTGTCTATGAAAAGGAAATGTGTTTCCATTTAATTAGGTTTCTTACAGTGTCTGGAAAGAGTGTTTTGTAGTTTCCTCAAAAGGATCTTTTGTGTCTTTAGTTAGCTTTATTCCTAAGTATTTCATCTTGTGGTTGAGTATTGTAAATGATAATGCTTTCCTAGTTTTCTTTTTTGTACTTTCTTTGTTGATGTAGAGAAATCCAACTGTTTTTTGAAGGTTGATCTTATATCCTGCCACTCGACTAAATTAGTCTACTAGACAGAAAAAGTTTTTGGTTGAGTCTTTGGGGTTTGCTGTGTACACTATCATAGCCTCTGCATGTACTGACAGTTTCACACCTGTTTACCAATTTGGATGCCTCTTATTTTGTTATTTCCTTCTCTTGCCTTATTGACCTGGCAAGAACTTCCAGTCCAATATGAATAGGAGTGGTGGTAATGGGCCTCCTTCTCTGATCTCTGCTAACAGGGGGAATGTCTTTAGTCTCGCTCCATTGAGAGTGATGTGAGCTCTTGTTTTGCGTGTATACTTTTCACTATAGTGAGGAAATTTCCCCCCTTCCTATTTTACAGAGGTTTATCAGCAAGTGATACCAGTTTTTGTCAAAGGCTTTTTTCTGCATCAATTGATAGTATCATGTAGTCCTTGCTCTTTGGTTTATTAATGTGATAAATTGTATTAATTATTTTTCGTAGGTTGAACCATTACTGCATTCCTACTATGAAACTTACTTGGTCATGATATGTATGTGTGTGTGTGTGTGTGTGTGTGTGCGCGCGCACGCGCGCGCTATTGGATTCTATTGGCCACAGTTTTGTTAATTTTTGCATGCATGTTCATGAAAAAAAAATACTGATCTATAGTTTTATATTTTGGGTAATGTCTTTGACTGGTTTTTATATTAGGGTTTTACTTGCTTTGTAGAATAGCTTTAGGACTATTTTTAAAAAATACTTTAAATAGAATTTGTGATTATTTGGTTTTGAATGCTTGGTAGAATTTACATGTGAAGCCATAGGGACTTTTTTTTTAGGGTGTTTTTAATGAGCCACTTAACTTCTTGTGTGATAGATCTGTTCAAATGTTCTACTTCTACCTGTGTCAGTTCAGTAGTTCCAGGAATTTCTCTATTTCCTCTAGGTTTTCAAATCTATTAGAGTGTAGTTTTTCATAATATTTCAATATTATTGATTTCATTTCAGCTGGTTCTATTGTCATATCACCTCTTTGATTTCTTATTCTAGGTTATTTGTGTCTTTCTTTATGTTTGCCAATAGTTTGTTTATTAACTCTTTGGAAAAAGAAGTTCCTGTTGATAGTTTCAATTGTTTTTCTGTGTTCTATCCCACTGATTTAAAATTATATCCTTATATTTTTTCCTTTCTTCTAGAGGCTCTGAGATTAGCTTGTGTTTTCTAATTCGTGGACTTGTTAAGTTATGCATTTTGATTCTTCTTTTTTCTGTCTGTTTATTCCTATGAATTGACACTCAAGAACTGCATAGCTATATCCCAGAGGTGGGTTGTTTGTGTGTTGTTGTTTATTTTAAAACAAACTGATAGAAATATTTTATATAATTCCTTTTTAAACTTAATCTTTTTATTGGTTATCATGTAATAGTTCATATGTGTTGTATTCCATTCATGTATATGGTATTTTATACAATTTTTAATTTACATTGCGTTTCATACAATCATGCTTATACAGTGTATTTTATATAATCAGTTATTACTTATCTATGCTCATTATCATCCCACAGCTTTTGAATACTCATAGAATCGTTCCTATTTCTTCACCTCCAACTCCAATCACTCCAACTCCAACTCACTAACCTGTGGCATTCTATCGAGTTTACCATTCCCCTTATTCTGCCCCTTCTCCATTTCCCCTGCCCCTTTCAGACATTTATACACATCCTACTAGTTATCTTGATGCTTTTACAGTAATGTTCTTATGCAGTATTTGTCTTTACAAGACTAAGTTAGTTTACTTAATACAGTGCTTCCTGGACTCTCCCATGTTTTATAGTATTTTTCAAAAACATTATTCCTTAGTGCTGCATAGTATTCCACTGTGTGAATACACTTTGTCAATCTATGCATTTGCTAATAAACATTTGGGCTGTTTCCATATTCTTAATACTATGGACATCAGAGCTATGACCATAGGTATACACATTTACATTTGTGTCTCACTTCTGGTTTTCTTTCTTGAAGTATATCCTTAGCAGTACAATAGTTGGGTCATATGGACTTTCTAACCCTAACTGCCTTCCAGAATGGTTGTACCACTTCACAATCCCATCAGCAGTGCATATGCGTTCCAATCTCTCCATTTTCTTTTAATATTTATTGCTTATTGTCCTGTTGAACTTTGCTATAACTACTGGGGTGAAATGGTAATTCACTGTTTTGATTTGCATCTCTCTTATTGCTAGCAATCTTGATCATTTCTTCCTGTGTCTGTTGGCCATCTGAATATTGGGAAGGTGATGTTATTGTTGCTGCAACCACCTTTGAATCATGCCTTAGATTTTTTTACCTTGAGCCTATTTGCTGGAGAGATTAAAACACTGTACAATTTATCAGTGGTAATTTAATATCTCTTTGGCATGTAGCTACATAGTTCTGATTAATATAACAACTTCCATAAACATATTACATGGATATTTATGTTTATAACAACCTTTCAAAATGGATAAATTTAATCACACATACACACATTGGTTGGTCTTCTAGATATTATTCTGAAATACTCTTAAGCATCATTAAATCAGTAAGCCTCTGATGCTAGTTTCTCAGGGGCAGGATAAACAGAGTGGTGCTCCTGAAGTCTGCTTCAGTCACAAATCAATCAGTCCTTGGAACTGTTCTGTCTTGGGCTCATGCATGAAACCAACACTTGTTTCCTCTGGCCAGAGGTTCCTAACACAAGTGATAAAATGTCCAAGCTGTGGTGGTGTGGTGGGACACATGGCATATTTCCAGTCTATAGACTCTCAAAGCAACATCTAATCTTGTCTTAAAGATCAGAGTTCGCGTCCGTCACCTACAGAGCCTGCAGTATAAGTCTCACAATCTGTAGCATAGCTTCTAACAGGATGACAATCCACCAGCATTTTTCACTTAATGTGGCAACACACAGATGAAAATAAACCCAATTACATATATACATGAAATCAGAAAGGATATAAAAATATTAACATTAGTGATGTCTGGGCAATTGTACTATAGGTGTGCATGTGTATTTTCAATTTATTCCACAGTAGGCATTTATTACTTCTGTGAGGGAGAAAATATTAAAAGGGGAAAAATTAGTCTATTCAATCACAATAAATTGTTAAAAGTGAATGCATTAGTTAACCTACATTCAGAAAACCCAATTACAGTGAAACTGTGTCATCTTACACTTTCCCTGCTGGAAGCGCAGGAACTTGACGTTTTTTACGATGCCCACAGGAAAAAGTTCTCAATCAAACAACCCCAACCTAAACTAAAACCAATTTGAGTGGAACCAGCCTGGGATTTGGGGATGTATTTGTGAGAGATACATTTCTCAAATCTCAAGAGGGTATTTTTTTTTATGAAAAATTATGTTCTCCCTATCTGCCAGGGTTGACGGGCAGATAGCAGTTTGCGTAAGTAAGTTATTGTCATTTTAGAATATGATGGAACGCTGGTGCTAGAAGGGAACTGAAACATTACCCAATACATGCAAATTAAAACAAAACGGTAAGTCAAATTCTTGAGGGTCGGATACCATTGTGTCTTTTAAACAAATCCAACTATCACATGTTAAATAGAGGCTGGAAAAAAATATCTATAAACACACCTGCAGTGTAGTTCTGATGCGCATGGGAGGGTGTTAGAAGTCAGGCGGACTGGTACCTGCAACTCATCTTGACATGCATTTAATCATGTGCTTTGATGGATGGCCCCTAAAGCAGATGGAAGATAAACTAGTGATAAATCAGATTTGGTGAGCGCGAGCATATGCTCTTTACTAAGGGATGGAATCGGAAGTTGTCTGGGTGCACCTACCTGTATTATGACTTATATTTTTATGTAACTTCAAAAGTTTTTATACTAAAATGTTCAGGGGGAAAAATGTGCAGGTCACTGTGTGCAAAGCCAAACTCAATGCCGTTGAGCAGATTCTGACTCGCAGATGCTGTGCGGGGAGGAGCAGAACGGCCCTAAATGGTCTCTAAAGCTCTGAACCTCTGAGTGTGATGACACCCATTGCTTCCATAGAGTCCTGGTAGATTCAAAGTACTGACCTGTCCATTAGGAAACACATAATTGACCAGCCGCCGGGGCTCCCTTCAGAGCTACGAGATAGACACACACAAATATTCAACAAGGAGCTTGGGTGGCATGACCTACAGGGAGCTTCACTGCTAACCCAAAGTGTCCAGCTCTCTGGTGGTTCAAATCCACCAGCTGCTCCACTGAGGAAAGATGGACAGTCTCCTGCCATAAGATTTATAGCCTCAGAAAACCTCTGGAGCGTCAACTAGGACTCGACTCTGACCTGTGGGTGATGCAGCTGGGCTTTTATTTTACATACTTGGTTTGCATAGAATTCTTTAAATACTTTGTGTTTCCTGCATGGACACTATGCTCACTCATTTACCTTATGGTTCATTCATGTGCAGTGTTTTTATACAATCATTCAAGTACACTATATTTTATGTACTTAATAAATACTGAGCTACACCTATAATTACTGTCTTTTTAAGTCCTCATTGAATCTTTCCTATTCCTTCATAGGCCCATCCACACACTAACTTCTCCTCTCAGAGTGATTTCCCTCCGTCTACCACTATCTTCTTTTCCCTACCCCCTTTGAAAATTTATCTACATCTTGTTCAATTATTCTTCCGTTTTCACGATAATGATCTTCTGCAGGATTTGTCTTTCGGAGACTGCATTCACTCAGCATAATGCTCTCTGGACTCAACCATGTTTTGTGGTATTTAAGGAAATAGTTGTTTCTTAGTGCTGTGTAGTATTCCATTGTGTTAATGTACCACAATTTCTCCATCCATTCGTTTGTTGATAATCATTTGGACTGTTTCCATTCTACATTATGAATAAGTATCACTACTAAGAACATAGATGTACCTAGATCTCTTTGTGTCTCAGCTCTGATTTCCTTGGAGTACAATTCTTCGTAGTGGCATAGTTGGATCGTATTGAATTTCTATGTTCAATTTTTGAGGAAACACCAAACTGCCTTCCAGAGCAGTAGTACAAATTTTACAATACTACAAGCAGTGCATGAGAGTTCCAATAGCTCTACACCTTCTCCAAAATATATTGCTGGCTTACTGTTATTAACTTTATTACTACTATTAGGGTAAGATGGTATCTCATTATTTGGATTTGGAACTCTCTGACTACTGGTAATTTTGAGCAGTTCTTCATGTATTTTTTGGCCTTCTGAATGTCTGCCTTTGTGAAGAGTCTTCTCATGTCTTTTGAATTTTGCTATTGGGTTATCTGTCTTTCTCTTGTGCAGTATTTCTTGTGTCTTTTTCTTCTGCAATATTCTATAAACTTTAGTTATGAGACCCTTATCTGAAATGTGACTGCCAAATGTTTTCCCCATCTGTAGGCTTTATTTTCACCCTGTTGGAAACAAGTTTTGATGCACACAGGCACTCGATTTGTAGGCAGTCTCATTCATCTTTTCCATATTTTCCTGGTTGTGCATTTCTGGCTGTATCTGGAAGCCCATTTATGCCATAGTCTAGGCTCCTAAGTTTGATCCCATATTGTTGATTATGATTTTTATGGCTTGGGGTTCTGTGTCGGGTGTTGCTCTACCCTGAGTTGATTTTTGTGTATAAAGTGAGATGTGGATCCTGCTTCAGTTTTCTGCAGGTAGATGCTCAGTTTTGCAAGCAGCATTTGTTGAAGAAGTTGTCGTTTGCCCCGTGGGTGGGTTTTTGTGTCCTTGTCCTGTACCATTTGACCCTAGGTAGGATAGATGGGTTAATTTCTAGATTCTCAACCTATCCCACTGGTCTAGATGTCTGCCAGCACGCCAATGCCATGCCATTTCAGTTACTATGGCTGTGTAGTAGGTATTAAGGTCAGGGAGTGCTATGCTTCCCTCTTTCTTCTTCTTTTTTCAGAAGAGTTTTGCTTATTTGGGTCTCTTTCCTTCCATAACAACCCTGTCAATTGCCTTTTCTCTCCCTTTGAAGAATGAGTTTGGAATCCTCTACACGTGGCTTGCTTTTGTAGGACTGTCATTGTCACTAGGAGGTTCTTCATGTGCACAGACAGGGAATGTTCTCCAGATCTTATTGTTTCTTGTTATAACGGTTTTTAGTTTTCCTTATAAAGATCTTTTTAGGTTTGTCTGGTTATTTTTATTCTGAATTAGTTCATCTTGTAAATGATATTGCTTTGTTAGTTTCCTCTTTCATGCTTTCTTTGTGGCTATTGAGAAATCCTACTGATTTTTTTATATGGATCTTGTATTTTGTCACTTTTCTAAATTGGTTACTAGGTCTAAGAGCTTTTGTTGAGTCTTTTGGGCTTTCTGTGTAAACTATCACATTGTCTGCATATGTTGCTGCTTTTGTTATGTTCCGTAGAGTTGCTTGTGACTCATAGAGACCGTATGCACAACATATACAGCTCTATACCCTGCTTTACCCTGTGCCATCCTTATTGTCTCTGACACACCTACCAACGTTACCCCAGTCACTGAATCAATCCATCTGATAGAGGGTCTTCTTCTCCTGCACTGTCCCTCCACCCTCCCAAGCGTGACGTCCCTCTTCAAGGACTGGTCCTGCCTTGCAACATGTCCAAAGTATGTCAGACAAAGCTGCAAAATCCTTACCTCCAAGGAGCAGCTTGGTCTCACTCTCTCTAGGATGAACCTGTAACCTGTTTTCCTAGCAGTCCATGGTCTATTCAATACTCTTCTCCAGCACCACAGCTAAAAGCCATCAATTCTTAGGAATTCCTGTGAAACCTATGAAGCCAAGCATTGTCTGTGTTTGCTGGCACTCTGAGGTCTACTCAATAACACATACCCTTGTAGTTCCTGTTTTTGGCCTTACTTGCTGGTCCCTCCCACGCCTTCCCCACCCCCCCCCCGTGTGTGTGTGTGTGTGTGTGTGTGTGTGTTTCCCCTTCTCAATCTCAATCCTGAAGGAAACTTCTTGCCTCCAGCTCCTATTCCTCTCTGCTTTGTTGTTGTAGATGCCATCGAGTAGAATGTGACTCTTAGTGACTTGGTGAATAACAGATACAAGCCCTGTCCTGTCCTGCACCATTCTCGTCACCTCTGACTCACCTGAGCCCATTGCCGCAGTCACTGTGTCAACCCACCTTGTTCAGAAGCTTCCCCTTTTCCACAGACCATCCTCCTTCCCAGCATGATGTCCTTTCCAAGGAATAGCCTCTCCTAGTAACACATCCAAAGTATTTGATACAAGCTTCACTGTCCCTGCTTCCAAGGAACATTCTGGTACATTTTTAAGGCATCACGTCTTTTCACATTCATACTTGTTTCTCTGTACCTGACTTGCTCAGTCTTATTTCCACTGCAAAGGTTTAAAGGACTTCCAACATGAGCATGGCCTCATTAACATAACAAGGAAAACACTCTTCTCCATGGGATTACATCTAAAAGTACAGAGCTTCATTTTTCCACATGTATTTTGGGGGAATAAATTTCAAGCCATAATAGCATTGTGTTTTTCTCTTCTTTCTGCCTTTTGTTACTTAAAATTTTTTAACTAGCTTCAGAAAGGGCTTGATGCTCCTCTGATTGAGGTGGCATTTTTCAATTGCTAATCCAAAATAGAATTGGTGAGGAGCCGCTGGCACGGCTGCTCCGCAGGTCTCATTAAAACATGCCTGAAGAGCGGAAGAAGACAAAGCAGCATGGCAGTGTGGGGACAAAGACCGAGAGCGCCATGCCGGACTCTGGGAAGGATTGTCGCTAATTACCAGGCAGATGAGGAATCAGGAAATGCCTTCAAAGCCCATGAAAGTTTCTGACTTGGTGTCAAGGAACAGACTCCTTCTGAGAGGAGCGAAAAAAATGTAACTGAGGACATAAATATTCAGACTTCTGTGGTGTTCACCTCCCGGCTGCCTGTCGCAGAGATGGGTGTCGGTCACTCAGAGCCCTGCGCGTTCCTGCACCAGCCTCCCCTCGGGGTCACTGTCCTTGCCTCCCGTGTCCCTTCCTGATCCATCTTGCTTCTCACCTTCATCCAATTAGACACTTAGGCAAGTAGAAAATACCTGACGTGTGTGTGTACACACATCTGAGACTGCGTAAGTGTGTGTGTGTGTGTGTGATTGTGTGTATCACAGTGTGTGAGAAAGCAGTTGTGACCTGGTGATGGTACCATTTTGAGAGACACAGTCCACATGAGAAGTTTATGCGGTTGTGAAGTGAACTATTCCCCTCCAAGGCTGAAAGCAAGGCTGAGGAGAAAGTCATTTTTTTCTTGTGCAAGTTGTTTAAAGCCTCTTCTACAATAGAGTTTGAGGAAAGATAAAGTTAAGAGCTTTAATCCATCATTTTAAAAACAGCAATTCAATGCACTGAGGCAGAAAAACTAACCTTTTTTGTAAACAGGTGATGTGGATGAACTAGGAAGATCAGTAATAATATATTTCACAGATTATGTTATTGGTTATCTGATATTACTGCATTTGGAAATAGAATATTTTTATTTCCAAATGTAATTTTTAAAATAGCAAAGAAAGGTTTAGGCAAATAGTCTCACTTACTCAAATACAACCAGGGCGCAAGGGTGAAGCTTTTAACTCTGAATATTGTCGGCTGGAGACGCACGTTGTTTGAAGGTGCCTCATGTCCACTACTCCGCACGGTGGTTTGTGAACACTGGGCTGTCCTCGTGCCCCCTGTGGTGTCCTCACGAGCCCTGCTGGCCTCAAGCCCGTTCATTGTTGAGTCACTGGACCAGTCCATCTCAACAAGGATCCGCCTTTTTTTTCTTCTTCTTCATCTTTTTTTTTTTAATATTGAGATTTAAAAAAATTTTTTTTTAAATTTTATTATTTTTGTGTGAGTGTGCCGTCAAATCAGATCTGACTGGTACAGGAGGAGATTGTCCCTCCTTCCCCAGCAGAGCATCTGGTGGATTTGAACCATGCACATCTGGGATTGTAGTTGCAGCTCCTTACCACTAGGCCACCAGAGCTCCCCTAATATTGAGATTTTAACGAAAGTTTGTAGAAAGCTGGATTTTCATTCATTCATTGTTGCACATTTTCCTCCCAGCATCTTCCTCATTTTGACGCTCCCTCTACTTTCCCAAGCATAACATCCTTTTCCAAAAACTCTCGTCTCCTGACAACATGCTTGAAGGGTGTGAGACAAAGTCTCAGCGTTCTCGCCTCAAGGAGCACCCTCATCGCACTGCCTCTGAAACAGATTTGTTTACTCTCTTGGCAGTCAGTGGAATAATCCCCTCTCTTCTCCAACACCGCCATTCATTCAAAGTTCTCTCTTCTCCAACGCCGCCATTGAAAGCTATCGGCTCTTCTTGGGTCGTCTTTATTCATTACCCAACCTTCACATGCATCGCAAACAACCGAAAGTACTCTAACTTGGGTCAAGCACACCTTGCTCTTTAAAAGGATATCCTTGTTCTTTAGCACTTTAAAGAGTTTCTTGCCCAGTGCACATCCTCTCCATTCTTGGGGAAAACTCCTCACGAACCTACAGCCGTGGCGTTAACTCTGAGTTAACTCATCCTGAGTCTGTCCAGTTTCCAAGGCTGCGGACCTGGACACGAGGAGACGGTCCACCTTTGTCTGGAGGAGCATCAACCGATGACCTTTTGGCCAGAAGCGCAATATGTAAAACATTGGACCACCTGAGCTCCTTACGGGGGAGACACTTATAAATGCTAATCGGGATTAAAGGAGGAGGAAGATTGGTAAGAATTAAACCTCTAGGCCTTCTTTTTAGAGTAATTATCATCTCTGTTCACACAGTGACAGCCAGTATCCAGAACAGGTGATATTAACCTGGGGGAAAAAAATAGGGCTCACATTACAGATTATTTTTGTTTCCTGATTCTTCAAATCACAGGAAATAAGCAAAGTATCTCCAGAAGCCATGACAGGCCCGTGTACCTGCGATGGTGCCTGTTACAGTCCCCGTGCATCTCTCTGTGCTCTCGTTGGTGATGCTGTGACATGTCCTCTGAAGCCTCCTTTCTGCTCAGTGAGCGGTCTCTGTTAGGCTCTGCCGGTGGTGGCAGGAGAGGCAGGATGAAGACCTGAGGAAGGACGAGGTCAATGGTCTTCTCCTCCCTCCTTCCAGCTCTTTACAGAGCCACCGGGGATGCTTCCCAATCCCTGTAATTTCAGGTCAGCCTGGTGTTGGCTCCTGGCTCTAGGGTGCAGCGTCCCCATCGCTTGCCAAGCCAGCTCCACGTGGCCCACTGCAGAGACACCACCACAGAGAAACAGCACCCACGCCACACAAGTCTGGGGCCAACATTCATAGGACCTCCAATTCAAAGAAAGTAAGACATCCTATTGGTTCTCTATGCTGCAAAAATCATTAGAGAAGCTATATTTCATGAAGAAGAATGCGACATTGGGATTGGAGGAAGACTCATCAACAACTTGCTTTATGCAGATGATATACCCTTCCTTGCAAAAACTGAAGGAGAATTCAAATACACATTGAAGATCAAAGACTCTGGTCTTCCGTCGGCACTGCTTCTCAACATCAAGAGAACATCTTCACGACGAGAGTGAGAGAGCAATTAGGAATATCGTCTGAGGTGGAGCAAAGACTGAAGCTGTCAGTGATTTCATGTGACTTGTATCCGGACACATGGCTGACCAAGCAGCTCTCAGTCAGTCAGTGAGAAGACACTTTGCACTGGGGATGTCTGCTGTACAGACCACTCGAGAGGGCTCTGGTCATTTGGGCGTGTCGTCAGCAGGGATCTTTGAAAACGACATTACGCTGGCAAAGACTGAGGGTCGGCAAGAGACAGAGAGACCCTCAATGAGATGTATTGACACTGTGACTGTAGCAATGACCTTGAGATCGAAGGATGGTACAGGGTAGGGCAAGGGACAGGTGTGGCGTTCTTAGGGTCACTATGAGTCTTTGTCAACTCAGGGACACCTAACAACAACAGCAGATTCAACTTTTTTTTTTTTTTATTATTTTGTGTGAGTGTACTCTCAAATCAGATCTGACTGGTACAGGAGGAGATTGTCCCTCCTTTCCCGGCAGAGCATCTGGTGGATTCGAACCATGCGCCTCTGGGACAGATTCAACTTTTAAGTCTTACGGATTTGCAGTTCTTCCCTTGCTTTTGCATTGCTGAGGGTGGGCGCTGTGGTCTGTTAAATGATGTGTCCTCTGCAGCCTCTGAGCGGTAGGAACCCTCTAGCTTCAAGAAGCTCATGTGCAGTTCGTTTGAGAGGCTTACAGAAAGCAGGCTGTGCTGGAGCATCTGTGTGTGGGACTGACAGGCTCAGGGGTTTGAAGGAATCAAATGGAAGGGTCTTTGGAGGAAAGTCATTTCATCATAGTGCTCGGCAGGATGGGTGTGCGGTGGTGGTGGCAGGGAACCTCTCAGGGTCTGCAAACAGTGCTGCATCTCAGCACTCATCACTCAGTGAACTCCCCAGCTTCTTCAGACCATGCTCATCAGGTGCCACTGCTTCGAGACTTTGCCTAGGCCTTCCTGGTTCAGGGAAGGCAGACCCAAAGCCACGGGGGTGGGGCAAGGATAGACAGGAGTTTCTGGGATGTAGGCTGAGCTTCCATCCGCAGGAGGTCAGAAAACAGGGTTCAGTTGTTGAGGAGACAGTGTAGGATGACTCCCGCGCAAGTGAGATCCAGGTGAGTCCGTTCAGGTAATGCCCAGGTGAGTCTGTGAGGTCTGGGTGCTGGGTCCCCCACAGACTGTGCTTGCCCCATTGAGATGATAAGAGAGGCTAAGCTGTCACCTCTCGCTCCCGCATTGGCATTTGTTTCCAATTTCATGCCCCAATAATTCATGAATAATTAGGCTTATCTTGATTTTGGTCAACAGGAGTATTACTATTATATAGAACGTAGAGTAGATAAAATTTTAGATGGGATGAGATTGCACTAAAACACAGACCCGTCAGAGAGAGACTTTGCATTTTGTCCACAGCTCTAACCAGCACCTAAAACAGGGTGAATGTTACATAGAATGGATGCTGGATGAATTATTTCCTAACATAATCAATTTCAGAAATCTATTTTCTTTTCTCTTCATGATCTAGTTTAAAAATGATTTCATTTTATATTGATACAAAAATGAAAAAAAAAATAAAAACAACACAATCCAAATATAATTTTAATATGCTTCAGATAACATGCATATCTACTTAAAAATTCATCTAACGAGCACATGTAGTAACATATGTAACAGAAGTACTCTAGTGTCAGCCTAATATTTTGTAACTTGATTTTCACTTGATATACAATAACTGTTACTGCTGGCATATTATTTATTTTAATAGCTGTATAGAACTTCATCATTCATTTAGATATCATTGTTTCTCTAACTTTTTACAGATTCCGGATGCTTTTAAATGTTATATATTTTTTGATATCATAAACAATTATTTGATTACTATTTCTGACACTGAATTCTTGTAAACTATTGTACATGTTTGAGGATGAAATCCCAACAAGGAAATAAAATGCTAGGTGAGTAGGTGTGGGGTGGTTCTCAGACCTTGCGATATGCCCCGTTAGTTTTGTTTTGGGGGAGGGTGTGTACCTGACATGTGATTTCTGCCCCCGTTCTATCTCCTGTAAAGTGAGTCCAGTTCGTGGGTCTCTGCTTTTCCCCTGGGCTTGTGTGTGAAAACATCACTGCCCTTGGTGAAGCAGTGGAATTCCTTCCTAAGGTGCTGACATCGCCTTCAGTTAGAAGTTTGTGGTGCGTTCCCTTTCGGATAGCAGGTCTTTATTTCTTCCTGTGTGTCTAGCAAGATAAGTTCTATCGATTACTTCCTTTCTTTGCTGTTGTTGCTCATGAGATTTTACTGTTTTGTAAAAATCCTTGGTTTATCTTCAACATGAAAAAGACTTTCATTCTCAGTCTTTTACAGTCTCATGATTCAGTCATGCTTACATATTTTTAAAAACCATGTTTGATCTTTCACTTATGAAAAATGTATAATAATCAGCAAGTATAAAATAAGGCGGTGAGTCTATAGAAAAATAAAAGTAGAGAGGGCGGCACTAAGCAGGCTGGAAAGACATATGTGCGTCTATCACTAGTGGGAGAGAAGATTGATTTAACCTTCAAGTAGGCATCATTCGAAGAACCCTGCTGTAAAATAAATTACGATATTGACAAGGTTCAAAAGAAAAAAAAATGCTTAAATGTTATGAAAATAAGAAATTCTCCCCACAGTTTTCTCTCAAGCGTGTATGTGAGTCCTCTAGAAAAGACAATGGAGCACAATACACTCCCTTTACAAACACCTCCTCCAGGAAGTACCATGAGTTCTCACAGGCTTTACTTACCAACTTCGAGGGTCAGGACAGGAGCAGTGATGGCTGAAGCCTGGACTCTGTAGGGACAATTCTTTATCTTTTGCTGGTGTTTCTGTGGGTTTCAGGGTGAAGATCTTCTCTCACTACTCTAAAGGGCCCCTTTGGCAGTAGGAAACACATAGACTATTATGGAGATTGATTTTGGAATTTAGATGCACTCTTATTGATTGTGCTTGGCCGTACATGTTCATATCCTTGAAGATGTATCATGGGGGTGTTGCAACCTAGAAGACACAAATTTAACAAGTTATAAGTACATGAGTCCAAAAATTATGGAAAAGTAAAAGAAAAGATTCTTTCATTGTTTTACAAACCCTCCCCCAGGTCCCCTCCACCATGCAGCCCTCGCTCTAGTCTCCTGTGATGACAGAAATACCCAGTTACATCTCTCTTTTAGACGGTTCTCTCCCTCCTCTGTTTCAGTGCAGTATACATTATTGAACCCATCTTACTCAGTCTCTCCCCAACCCCAAGGACAGTCCCATTCTACAACAGTGGCATCATGTAATATTTGTCCTTTTGTGACTGGGATATTTCACTCAGCATAATGTTCTCCAGAGTCAACCATTTTGAATAATATTGCATGAGTTCCTTGTTTTTTAATGCAGCATAGTATTCCATTGTGCGAATATACCACAGCTTCTCTAGCCATTCGTTTGTTGATGGGCACTTAGGTTGTTTCCAACTCCTTGCTATTGTGAACAAAGCTGCAATAAACATGGGTGTGCATATATCTGCTTGGATGTCAGCTATGGTCTCTTCAGGGTATATTCCCAGTAGTGGAATTGCTGGGTCAAATGGGATCTCTATTTGCAACTTTTTGAGAAAGCGCCATACTGCTTTCCACAGGGGTTGCACCATTTTACACTCCCACCAACAGTGAATCAGGGTTCCAGTTTCTCCACAACCTCGCCAGCATTTGTTGCTTGCTGTTCTGTTAAATTTTGCTATTTTGACTGGGGTGAAATGATATCTCATAGTTGTTTTAATTTGCATCTCTCTTAGGGCTAGGGATTTTGAGCATTTCTTCATGTGTTTGTTAGCCATCTGAATGTCGTCTTCGGTGAAGTGCCTGCTCATATCCTGTGCACAAATTTCAATTGGAGTATTTACCTTTATCTTGTTGTGGTGCTCAAGTATTTCATAAATTCTGGATATAAGTCCCTTATCTGATATGTTATTACCGAATACTTTTTTCCAGTCAGTGGCTTCCCTTTTTACCCTACTGGAGAAGTTTTTGGATGTGCATAGGTATTTGAGTCTTAGAAGGTCCCATTCATCTATGTTATCTTCTCCTGGTTGTAGCTTTTCCAGGATACTGGGAAGACTGTTTATGTTGTGGATTAGGACTTCTAGTGTTGTTCCTAGCTTTTCTGTAATGAATTTTATAGTCCTTGGTTTTAGTCCTAGGTCCATGATCCACCTTGAGTTGGTTTTTGTGTATGGAGTGAGGTATGGGTCTTGCTTGAGTCTTTTGCAGATATTTTTCCAATTTTGCCAACACCATTTGTTAAAAAGGCTGTCGTTTCCCCACTTCACTGATTTCATCTCCTTGTCAAAGATCAGTTGACCATAGATAGATGGGTTGATCTCTGGATTCTCAATTCGATTCCATTGATCTATGTGTCTGTCATTGTACCAGTACCATGCTGTCTTTACCACTACGGCAGTGTAGTAGGATTTGGGAGTACTTTAGACCTGTTGTTCCTGGAATCGTTTCTGTTGTGGCTTAATTCAGAAATCTTTCTCTTGTGTAATATTTTTGTTGTCTCGTACACGTACCGGGGAGCTCTGGTGGCTTCGTAGGAAGGAGTCGCACTGCCAACCCAAAGGCACGTGGTTCCCATTCACTAGTTGGTTCACAGGGAAAAATAGGCATTCTCCTGTTTGTGATTTACAACCTCTGAAAACCCACTGGAGGGTCAGCTATGAGTTGATTCTGACTCAGATGTATATAACAACAACAACAACAACAGTACAGATAAGACAAGAATTGATGGAAACAAACAAGAATTTGTATTAGGAGTTCAAATCATTCTTATTGAATGCTCATACCCTTTAAAGGTAGCTCATTTAGAAAATGATAAATTTCTTCCTTATAAAATAGCCTAGGAATATTTGAGTGATTCTAGCAATATGCTAAGCAGAAGAAATCACATGACCATGTGAATGGGGTCCAAACAGGAGGAGAGCGGTCAGGAAAGAAGGATGGTTTTGCTGATGTCACTTGAAAGCTGGGTAAAGAGTGGTTGAGGTGAACAGGTGAGGGATACAGTCTACACAGGGGACGCTGCAGGAGATAGTGGAGACAACGAGCTGAAAGAGGCCCCCATGGCTTCAGTAAACCCAGTGAGGGGAGACAGTCACGTGATGAGGCTGCAGAAGTAAGTAGACTGAACTAGCCAGCATCATTAGATGCTGGTTCAAGCATCATTCTTGTCAGCCTCATTCTTGCCAGGTTCAAGATTTCAGGCTTACACTATTGGTAGGTGTCGTTGAGTTGAGTATGGCCCATAGCGACCCCATGGACAACAGCTCTGAACCGTGTCCTACGCTGTGCCATCCTCACACTTCCTGAGACATTAGAGCTCATTGTGGCAGTCACCATGCCAATCCAGCTGGTTGAGGGGCCTCCTTTCCCATGCTGACCATCTGCATGTCCTCTCCAGGGAACAGCCCCTCCTAGCAACATGCCCAAAATATGTGAGGCGATGCCCCATCATCTTTGCCTCCAAGGAGCACTCTGGCTGCCCCTTCTCCAAGACATATATGCTCATTCTGTTGACCGTCCGTGGACTGTTCCGTGCTCATCTTCAACACCACAGCACAAAGGCATCAATTCCCCTGTCATAATGCCTAGTATGTTGATGTCAGGATTATGAGGAAAGTTGTTGTTGTTGTGTACAGTCGAGTCAGAACTGACCCACAGCTGACCCTCCAGCAGGTTTTCAGAGGCAGATACTCACATGAGAGGAGATTGCCCCTCCTTCTCCCACGGAGCAGCTGGTGGCCTGGAACCAGGTGCCTTCAGGATTGCCGCACAGCTTCTTGCCGCTGGGTAACCAGCACTCCCCTGGGGGGGGGAGGGGCAGTGCAAATAACATAAAATACCTTTTAAAAGCAGAGTGTTGTTTCACTGTTAAGTCTTATTTCTCACCGTGCTAACTCTACGAATATGGTGTGCATGGTGGGAGAGGTGTTGCTGCATCAAATAAATAAGAGGATGACTTGAGCTGGAGCTTAACAATTTCAGAAGTTTTGGTTTAGACTTGATATTTGAACAGCGTTAGACATTTGGGTGGAGATGTAAAAATAGGAAGTGTGTGTAGGCTGTGAAGGTTGACGATCATACATGATGCATGTAATGGATATTGGTGATCCGATGTCAGGCGCCCTTGAGTCCATATGGCCTCTAGTGACCCCATGTGCAAGAAAAAGATTGAAAACTTGCTCAATTCTTGCCATTCTCAAAATTTCTGCTGTGCGTAAGCTGATTGCTACAATCACTGTGTCGGTCCCTCTGACTGAGGGCCATCCTCTCCGACCCTCCAAACATGACGTCTTCTTCCAGGAGGTGACGCCACCTCACAATATGTCCAAAGCATATGAGAGACTCTCGCTGTCCTTGTATGCCAGGTGCACCCTGGTTGTATTTCTTCCAAAACAGAGTTCTTTGCCGTGTTGGCGGTCTGTGGTGGATTCGGTACTCTTTGATAAGACCACAGTGCAAAGGCATTTGAAAATTCAGCCTTCCCAATTTGTTGTCCCACTGTCAGAACAGTAGATGTGTCTGAAAAGATCATAGGTTGGTCAGGTACATACTAGTCTTGAAATTGACATCCTTGTAATACTTGAGTAACAGACGCTCTTAGCAAAAGTAGACTTGATAGATGCAGTATGGATGGAGTGGAGGTAATAGGTTGGAGAGAGCATATTTTTGAAGAGATGTTTTGCTTGGAATTGAGTTAACTTGTTGAAGGGAGCTTGAGGGACTGGAGGCTTCAAGAAGAGTATTTTTATAGGAGACACAAACCATAATTTGTAACTATTTGGAAGGATAGGGGAGAGTAACAAGATGAGGATGAAATAACAGAAGGAGTCCCTGACAAGGTTATGGAATGCACGGGACATACTGACTTTTTTTTAAACAATTTTTTAAAAATTTTGTCATTTTTACAGAAGTTTATAGAAAAGTTAATTTTCATTCATTCATTGTTGCACATTTTACGCCCTCACCCTCCTTTCCCCCTCCCCATGCTTTATTTTCTACTAGTTTATTTGCCAAATTTTAATACAAATTTGAACAAATTCTTGCCATGTCCCTCACCCCCTCCTTCCCATCAAATTGTAAAATCCAATGATTAATCCCCTCTTCCCCCTGCACATCCACATCCCTTTGCTTCCAGCCTCTCCCACCTTCCCGGATCCTTACAATAACTGTCTTATACAATATTTACCCTTGTGGGACTGAGTTAGATCACTCAGCATAATGCTCTCCAGTCCCTCCCAAGTTAGGTAATAATTTACAAAGTTATTGCTCCTGTGTGCTGCATAGTATTCCATTGTGTGAATGTACCATAATTTCTCAATCCATTCGTTTGTGGTTGGAAATCTGGGTTGTTTCCATGTTCTTGCGATGGTGAATAATGCTGCTATGAACATTGGTGTACAAATCTCAGTTTGTGCCTCAGTTCTCATATTCTCAGGGTTTATTCCAAGTAGTGGAGTAGCTGGGTCATATGCCAAACTGTCTTCCAGAGAGGTTACACCATTTACAATCCCACCAAAAATGTATAAGAGTTCCTTTCTCTTCATACCCTCTCCAACATCTATTACTTGCTGCCCTGTTAAACTTTACCACTCTTACTGAAGTGAGAAGGTACCTCACTGTGGTTTTTATTTGCATCTCTCTAATGGCCAGTGATTCGGAGCATTTCTCCATGTGTCTGTTTGCCATTTGAATACCTTACTCTGTAAAAAAACCCCAAAAGCCATTGCTGATAAATTGGAACTGACTCAGAGCTGACCCTCCTGAGTCTTTGAGGCTGTGCATCAGGTTGTCGTCTTTCCCCTACAGACTTGCTGGTGGAGTTGAACCATCAGAAAGGTATAACTTTTAGATTAGAAGCACAACTCCTGGCAAACTAAGCTGCCAGAAAACTCCCGCTTCTCCTGTGCACAAGGAAAGCATGAGGAGACTAGAGGGGCAGCTCTGTGTTCTTGGGGAAGGGAATTTGAAGAAATTCCATCTGTGACTCTGAGAAAAAATGAAGATGGATAATTACTGATAAAAAAGGAAGAAAAGTAGAGATAAAATGGAGATCTGAGGAAAAGGAAGACTGTTAGAATTGTTTCCAAATGTTCTGGAGCTCAGGTCCCTCCAGAGAGCAGTTTGGTATATTTTGGCCTCTCCCTTTTCTCATTTATCTTTATTTAAATGGTATGAGTGCTAGACACAGAAGGATGGGCTATCTGCTCCCGTGGGGATTACTGCCTCTGAAATCCCACTGGTGGACCAGCTGTGAGCTGGTTCTGACTTAATGGCACACAATAAAAACAACTGTACAGGTGCCCTTTTACGTCTAAGGAGCACACAATGATTACTTGTGCATATTTTCAGAATTATATTATGGTCAGGGAGCCAAACTGATAATCTTCACTTCTACTCTTAAAAAAAGTACTCTTGGAGGATTTTATTTCACACAAGTATTTTTCTCTTAGCCTCTACTTTCTACTAATCCATCCATCCATCCATCCATCCATCCATCCATCCATCCATCCATCCATCCATCCACCTGTTGATATTCTAACACTCTGAGAGAAGTTTAGGGGGAAAAGTGAAGAATGCAATAGACAATAAAAGCTACCTACTGTTAACCAGCAAGTTTCCTACGGATATATTTATTTCTCCTTAATATTGATTGTAGGTGAAAACACCAGTGTTTTCTTTTTCTTTGTAACTATTATCAAATTCTTAATGCTTCTTCTAGATTATTTTTCTAAATTTCCCAACTAGGAAGTTAGACTTGAAATATCAATAGGTTGATCTCCTTAAGAATGTCAATGAATGCTTTTGCTTCCCAGGTACTGTGTCCCCACATCTACAGATACTGGGGACATTGGTGCTTCTCTGTCCAGAAAAAAAAAAAAAAAGCAAAGCAAAAACTGACCCTCCTTGTCTTCCAAGAAAAGTTATTTTGATGGCTGTAATTTCTTCTTTTAATACCAACTAAAAACACTGCATTGAAATGAGAAAGTATTTGCCTCTAGTACTGGCTGAATATCCTTTTTAATTAGTCAGAATAAAATGACTATGGGAAATTGTCTGTAATTACGTGGTTAAATGGAGAGGCTAAAGACCATGATATAAGGCTTATCTCCATCCTTTGAAGTCTTTCATTAGTGGAATGTTCTCACACCCAGCACCCACCACGTCCTTTGTGCTTCTCTGCTACAAGGACGGCAAACTCTTTCATCCTGTAGAATCTTAGGGCTCTGCTTCTTTAGATGAAATCCTTTTCAATTAATGATGATTTTAAAAATTTAGTGAGCATTAAAAAGGTGTTTGAAGTTGTTGCTGTTGCTTTTAGGCACAACACGAAGAACGAGTGAACAAAACACTGCCTGGTTCCATGCGGCCCCCACAGCCATTGCCATCTTGGCTTTATTGATGCAATGAGATTGACAGCGATGCTGTCTGGTTGCCTCTGCATCTCTGCATCCCTCGCCCGCCCTCCTCTTCTCTTTCCCACTCTTGAGAGCTCCCTAACTTCCCGCTGTCTCTCACACAGCCTTGCCCTTGGCATCTGCCCTCGTGCTAGGAGCCCTCCGCAGCCTGTCCTGGAGAGCAGCCCTCAGACCACCGGCGTGGGCATCACCTGCACAGACACCTATGCTCTGAGACACGTCCTACCGCCATGTGAATGCTTTTACACCCTGACAAAGGACTTGTTCTCTCCAGTGGATTTATAGGCAGGAATAAAGATTTAAACAAAAGAAACATCAAGTCTGCCAGAGAGCAGAGGGACGATTTATTAGAGGGTGCCGAGGTGTCCTAAATCACTCCACGTTATCACAGTCGCAAAGCTGGGGAGGCTGCAGGGCTCTGAGCGAGCGGGACAGTCAGCCGTCTCTCCCCTGGTGTCCCACGGCACTAGAGGTCTTCCTTGTTCATCTGGGGCCAATGATAAGTATCTTGGTCTGGATCCCAGATCATAAACAGCATCCTTGGCTTCCTCTTTGCTAGTTCTTGTCACCCAAGCCCGACTGCTCAGGCACGCCTGTCCTTTGATCTTTGGTCCCACGGGACAGTGTGGCACTTGGTGCTGCCCGCTGGCCCACAGCCCACCACTCACACTCACAAGCCTGCAGGACCATTCCTGGCCAAACACTGTCCCATCCCCAGGTATCTGAAGTTAACGCCAAAGAAATCGATTGATACCTCTCTTCTGTCCTTAGTGACTGGATTGAGGCAGAGGGAAGGACTCAAAATAGCAAAAATCAATGTGTCCATACATTGTAACATGGCCCTTGGACAATTAAAAAAAAACCCTCACAAAACCACATTTCCCCATTCATTTTGAATTTGATGGGATCAGAGAAAAGAGAGGAGGGTGTGCTTCCGCCCAGCTTAACAGACATGGTAACCAGTCCTTGACCTCTTATCCTTTGGGGGTGTTGCCAAATATGCGGTGATAGAACCAGTTGTAAAGTGACCGTGATGCGTGACAGCAGAAATGAGCTTCGACGTCACAGAGATCTTCTTCCTTTTGTGTGTATGACATTTCAATCTACGACTTTGTCCAAAAACTTACTCTTTATTATGATGGATGGAGAAAGGATTGAGGTTGTCAAAACTTCATTTGACTTAGAGCCACAATCAAGACCTATAGAAATCACTGGCAAGAAATAAAAAGATACGTTGCATCGGGCAAAAAGTACTGCCAGGGACCTCTCCAAAGTGCTAAAGAGCAATGATGCCAGTATAAAAACTAAGGTGCACCAGATCCAAGCCATGACATTTTCATTGATTCCTGTGTGTTTGGATGTGGAAAATGAATTGGAGTAATAGAATTGATGCCTTTGACCTGTGGTGCTGGAGAAGAGTACTGGGTGTCCCACGGGCTGCCAAACAACAAACGGATATGTCTTAGAGAAGGTGCAGCCAGGTTCTCCTTGGAGGCAAGCCTGGTGAAGCTTCATTCCACTTAACTGGGGAAAGTGGCCAGGTGGGTCCTGTCCTTGGACAAAGATAGCATGCTGGGAATGGTGAAGAGTCGGAGGAAGAGAGGAAGGCCTTCAGCAAGTAAGATTGATACAGAGACTCTACCAATTGGCTGGAGGAAATCAGAAACTGAGCACGGAACCTGATAGGGCCGGATTCCTAGCTGTGTCCAACAGATCACTCCAGGTCATCGTCAACTCTGTGGCTCTCGGCAACACCCAGAAGCCTGCCTGCACTCCCTGGGGTGTATCTACACCAGCTGGAATCTTTTTAGCTGCTCGCAGTACTGAAAAGTTGCTAGTCACTACCGAGTTGGCTCCAAGCCGTGTACACTGGCACGCACCACTGCCTGGTCCTGCCCTCCTTCACGATGCTTGATGTGCTCACGGCTGTTCCTGGGACCACTCCGAGAGCCTCCCACCTCAGGGCCCCCGTCTGTAGCACCACATTGGGCTGTAATCCACTGTTATCTGCAGGGTTTCCATTGCCTGCCCCCTCCTTCAGGGGCCCTGCCTTGTAGCACCATATCCAACGGTGTTTTGCTGTTATCTATAGGATTTCCTAAACGTTGGACGTAAACTGTCAGCCCTTTCTTCTCAGTGTATCTTAGTCAGGAAGCGTCCTTAAAACTGTCCACCAGGTGTGACCCTTCTGGTCTTTGAAATACTAGGGTGACTGGCATACCTTCCAACATCATAACAACACAAAAGTCACGTTGCAAACAACAAAACAAACTCATAACTAACATTGCTCTTGAATCAGAACTGTCTTGTAGCTGACCCCGTCTGATAGGGTTTCTGAAGCTTTCAATTGCCTGGGAAGAGTTGGCTCATCTCTGTCCTAGTGGGGAAGGAGTCGGGCTGCCATCCTCCAGGCAGGCTGTTCTGAACCACCTGGTGACCCACGGGAGAAGGAGGTGTGGTCTGCGGCGGTGGTGGTTGTTGTGTGTCGTCAAGCTGAGTATGACACAGCAGCCCTGTGAACAACAGATCTGAACCTTCTCTGTACTGTACCATCCTCACACGTCCTGACACACAAGAGCCCGTTGTAGCAGTCCCAGTGTCGGTCCTCCTGGTCAAGGTCTTCTTCCCCTTTGCTGACCTCCACTTCCCGAGCATCAAGTCTCTCTCTAAGGAGTAGTCTCTCCTAGCCACATGCCCAAAGTATGTGACATGAAGCCTCATCATCCTTGGCTCCAAAAAGCGCGCTGGCTGCACCCTCTCTCCGACACATAGCTGTTTGTTCTTTTGGCCGTCCATGGGATGTTCGGCACTCTTCAACACCACACCTCAAAGGAATCAATTCTTCTTGCAGCCTTATTCACTGTCCAGCTCTCAGATGCATAGCAAGTGATTGGAAAGACCCACAGCCTGTGTCAGTTGCACCTTGGTCCTCAAACTGCCATTGTTTTTACTCGGTAATTTGGAGAGGTCCCTACCTGCAGACTTGCCTGGTGAAAACCCTGAGAACAGTAGATGCATGTGCCTCTGGAAACCCACTGGAAGGTCAGCCATGAGTGGTTTCTGACTTGAGGTGAGTGAGCTGCGAGGGAGACCTCAGAGCCTCAGGTGGGTTAAAAGGACCAGAGACGCCCGATCTTTGCATTAATAGTACAGTGGCAGATACTACAATCAATCGATGTGAGAATCTTCTTTCTGTTGCCCTTACGTGTTACTAAGCAGGAAGTCCTACTCGAAGGCCTGACCCTTTCTGGTAAGAGGCCCACTGAATGACCGTGTCACCATCCTTCTTCTGGGGAGGATTCTGGCTGCACATTTTCCAAGATTTGTTTGTCCTTTGGCAAGTCTGTAGTATAGTCAATATTTTTCACCAACAACATAACTCAAGAGTAATAATTCTTTGGTTTTTATTGTCCAAATACCACAATCATATGAAACAATTAAAAATTCCTGGCTTTAATTTGGCAGACTTTAGGCCTCAAAGTGATACCTTTGATTCTTAGCACTTTAAAGAGGTCCTGACAGCATTTTTTTGTGTGTGTGGCTTTATTATTATTATTATTTTCCCCCTCATTATGTGCCTTTGAACAGATCCAACTGACACAGGAGAAAATTGCCACTTGCCTTTGAGTTTTTGGTTGTTTTGTTTTTTTCCTCATTATGTGCCTTCGAATCAGATCCAGTTGGCACAGGAGGAGGTTGCCCCCCTGCCTTTGAATTTTTTGGTTTTTTGTTTTGTTTTGTTTTTTACTCATTGTGTGCCTTCGAATCCGATTCAGCTGGCCCAGGAGGAGATTATCCCTCCTTCTCCAGCAGACCATGTGGTCGATGCAAATGGTGAGCCTTCAGGATTGCAGTGCAGCTTCTTGCCACTAGGCCACCAATGCTCCCCTTAATTTTTAAATTTTCTTTGATACTGGTCTGCTCACAAAGTTCATGTACCTTGTGTTTCACACTCTTCTTCCTTCATATGATGTTTCATACAATCATCCTGATGCGTTGTGTTTTATAAAATCAATCACCATTGGACCGTCCCATCATTACCCAATCTTTATAACCCAGTCTCATAAGGACAAATACTGCATAAGACTATTATGCTAAAAATAGAAGGATAACTAGTAAAACATGTGGGTAACCAAGGGGGGAGGGGTGGGAGAAGAGGGGTGAGAATGGGCATGGGTGAAGCCACAGGGTTGCACAGTTTGGTGTGTGTCGGGTAAATGTGAAGGATCCGGCCCGGGCCTGGCAGCAGGTTTGATAGACACCTACCTGGTTTGGCTTCTTGGCTGCTGTGTCCATGGTGGTTCCTGGTGCTCCTGGTGTGTTCATGGTGGATCCGAGTCAAGTGAGATCCTTGACAATTCATTTATTCTTTTTTGTCTGTTTGTCAGGGTGATGTTGTTTGGTCCAGTTGTGAGGGGTTTTGTTTTAAGGTGAGGAATGGTGTACACGGGATGCTGGGGACGTCAATCCTGTCAGAAGGCCCTCAAGCGGTCTTTGTTTTGAGGGAGCCATGCTGAGTCCTCTGCGTGTGAAGGCTGGTGGACAGTCTCCGATCTGGAGGCCACATTCTTCTGTCGGGCCTAGTTCTCCAGCTTGTTTTCTCATTTGGCTGTGGAGCCTTCAAATCATCTAAAGCCTGTGTGGAGGGAGCCTTCTCTCAGGGGTGCTGAGCCCCCCGCCCCTCGGTCCCCATGCTGCAGACAGAACACTGCCGTCCCGGGAGCTGAAGCCCATCCCCCCGAATGAAACTGTGTCCGTGAACCCCCTCTCCTTTCACCCCCTTGGTCGTGTGTGGTGGGACTCAACACAAAGAAGGGTGGGTGCCCCAGATGAGCTCCTGACCTCTGGCTCTTCAAGCGTTGATGGCCCGGTGGGAGCCCACTCACCTCCCTGTGCCTTCATGTGTCTTTTTCCTGGCCTCCCAGGACCCCTCTGACAGTTGCCAACCTCACTTTAGGAACTTCAGATGAGTCGTATTGCAATATAGTAGGTATCCCCGCCCCCCCAAACTCCTCAATCCTTTTCACAGAGCTGGGGGTGTGAAAGCATTCAGCGCAGCCCTTGGTGGCAACACACAACGAGTTAGCAGTGCTGAAAAGTGCTTTGAAAAGGGAACTTGGAAAGAATTAAAATGGACAAACAGAAACAACAGTCTGACCTGCTGGTGCCCACATTTCACCTGATCATCTTTGTAACTGCTGGCTCCATGGCTCAGTGAAAACACGATATTGGAAGTGTTGGTCTCTTCATGCTCCAGGTTTGCTCTTTGCGGGAATGGCTGTGGTCAGCACATATGTCAGGTTGAGATGTAATCTAGCAAATTCATTTCAGACCCAGCGCCCTGGGAAGCCTCGCATTCGCCCTGGGAAGCCCGTGTTCTCCTGCGGAGGTCAGCAAGGCCATGTGCACCACGTCCTTGTGTGTTAGGGGGTGGAGGGAAGCCTTACTTCGAGGAGGAGAATATTCAGCTCAGATAGTCGTTCTACAGAATTGTGGGGGCGGCCAGGAGCAAACACAGCCTTTTAGAATGTCACTGATATGGAGTCTAGAGTGACAGACTGACTTGTCTGTTAAACTTGAAGATGACTGGGGATGAATGGTCATCGAGTCAGCCCATTGAGAACCCGTGCGTGTCAAAGTGAACTGTGTGGTTCCCTGGGGCTTTGAGAGACTGATGTGTCAGAAGGTCTCACCAGGACTCCTTTCTGAGGTGCCTCTGAGTGGAGTCAGCTAGCCAACTTTTCAGTTATTAATTGGGGTTTAACAAATTGTGCCGCCCACAAGCTCCTAACCATAAGGCAAGTGTGTCCTCACAGCCCTGTGATGTAGACAGGCTGTCACCCCCACACCACAACAGGAAACCAAGGCACCACCAAGCCCAGCTGGCCTGCGGTCCCAAGATGGCACAGCGGCCGTCTCTCTGCTGCTGCAGAGCGCCTTGGGGTCCAGGGTCTACCTTGGTCTGAATTGAGGAACTCCCTTGTAGTGGAATCTGAGGACAGAGCTGTGTCTCAGCTCGTGTGATGGGTCATGTCTGTTTCCAGGGGCGGCTGTTAGGGCTCCTGGGCTGTTTCCTCCTGTTTTAGGGGCCATGCAGGTTCCTGTCTGTGAGATGGGTCATATCTGCTTCCAACGGTGGCTGTTGGGCCTCCTGAGCTGTTCCTCTTATTCTAGGGGAAATGCAGGTTCCTGTCTGTGTGATGGGTCACGTCTGTTTCCAGGGGCGGCTGTTAGCCCTCTTGGATTGTTTCCTCCCATTCCTGGGGGACATGCATGCCCCTGGCACCGTTATCCTTCTGTGAGACTCTAACATGACAGAAGGGAGTAGCCTTCACTCCTATTAAACTCACATCTGAGTCAGAGCTCAAGGAGCCCGAGGTTGAGGATGGATGTAATCATTTTCTGGTGGAAGCTCTGGGAATCAAATGGCTTTCTGGTGCCATGTCCCGGTTCACCTTTCGGGTCCTGTTGCACAGCGTGGGGAGGTGCAGGGGTCTTCAACCTCTCCTCCTCCGTGAGGCCGAGTGAGAGCAGTCCCTGGGGGCCAGTCCCCTCTGTGTGGCTGCCGGCCTTGTGCCGAGTGACAGCACAGGGCAGCGTCCACTAGCTGCCGCTCAGAAGGTCTTTGGAGGACCTGGCACCAGCCCTCAAGGCTTTCTGACAGTTTTAAATCATTCAAAGCAACCAAAAAAGAAGCCCTGAGCCTTCAGCAAAGACTTTCAAGCCGACGGAAGTGAGACACTTTCTCTCAAGAATTTCTAGAGTTTATTGCTTATACCATGAGCACTGCCATCACCCGGTAAAATGCCCCTCTTCACCGCAGCTGGGGGTGCAGCCCAGCCTCGCCCGTCTGGGGCTTTCCTGATCCATCTCCATTTTAATAGGTTATGAAGAATATTTGTAGGATAATAACAAGACTTCCTATGAAATATGCTGCAGAAGGAGGGACAATCAGTCCATGCTCTGCTCCATGAACAGGCAGGGCTTCAGGGGAAGAGAGGAACCCCAATCTTCAGCTGAGAGAGGAAGGAGGGTGACACTGAGACGGATGAGGAGATTCCCTCTGCATCGCCGTCACTGCTGAGACGGGGCGCAGGGAACACGTGCCCTTCAATGGAGCATGTCGGGGCCTTGTAGGAACCACGTCCTCTCTGAGGAAGGCCAGTGAGGGCCTGGGGAGGCAGTGGCAGCAGGGACAGTGCCTCCGAAAGGTCCTTTCACTCAAGGAAATGCTGCCTTTCCTCAGGGGAGGGAGATCGGGAGCTGTTTCCAGCATCTCTGAGGTGGGGGCCTCTGAAAAGAAGATGAACTTGCTTTACCTCTGCGTGGAGAGAAAGCATTAGGAAGAAACGTTTTGATGGCAAAGCCCATTTTTTTAAAGTTTTTTCCCCCCATTATTTTTAATGAAAGTTTACAGAGACTTAGGGTTTCCAGTCATTCATTGTTGCACTTTTCTGCCTGTCCACCCTCTCCCCCCAATTGACTCTTCTCCTTGTAAAGAAAAAGAAAAACTCTTTTATTGTTATGCAATCCCTCCCCCCAAGTCCACTCCATTATGCAGCCTTCACTCTGGACTTCTGTAATGACAAGGACACCCATTAATTTATCCCTTTTAAACAGTTCTCTCCCTCATCTGTTTCAGTGCAATTACATCATTCCTCCCTTCCTTTTCTGTCTTTCCTCAACCCTGATGTCAGTCCAGTTTTACAACAGTGAGACTATGTAGTATTTGTCTTTTTGTGACTGAGATATTTCACTCAGCATACTGTCCTCCAGGGTCATCCATTTTGAATAATATTGTATGAGGTCCTTGTTTTTCAATGCAGCATAGTATTCCATTGTGTGAATATACCCCAGCTTCTCTATCCATTCATTTGTTGATGGGCGCTTGGGTTGTTTCCAGCTCTTTGCTATTGTGAACAAAGCCGCGATAAACACGGGTGTGCATGTATCTGCTTGCGTGGCAGTTACGGTTCCCTTAGGGTAAATTCCAAGTAGTGGAATTGCTGGGTCAAATGGTGTCTCTATTTGCATCATTTTGTGAAAGCGCCATAAAGCCTTCCACAGTGTTCGCACCATTTTCTACTCCTACCAACAGTGAATAAGGGTTCCAGTTTCTCCACAACCTCGCTGGCATTTGTTATTTGCTGTTCTGTTACATTTTGCTATTCTGACTGGTGTGAGATGATATCTCATAGTTGTTTTGATTTGCATCTCTCTTTGAGCTAGGGATTGTGAACATTTCTTCATGTGCTTGTTGGCCATCTGAATGTCTTCCTTGGTGAAGTGTCTGTTCATATCCTGTGCCCATGTTTCAGTTGGGTTATTTACTTTTATTTTGTTGTGGTGCTCGAGTATTTTATAAATTCTAGATGTAAGTCCCTTGTCAGACATGTCAGTACCAAATAATTTTTCCCCAATCTGTAGCTTCCCTTTTTACCCTATTGGAGAAGTTTTTGAATGTGCATAGGGATTTAATTCTGAGAAGGTCTCATTCATCACTTTTATCCTCTCCTGGTTGTAGGTGGCAAAGTCCATTTTAAAGTGCTTGTTAACAATCCTGTCCTGTACCTGGCATGGCGAGCTGGCTACGCTGTTCTGAGAACCTGAGGGAGACCGTGAAGGCTTCCTGCCCTCCAGCCCCATGGCATCTCTGGCCCCTCCGTCCTCTTCCCACCTCACCTGTCCACAGCCTTTTGGTGGCTGTCCCTTCTTCAGGTCTCCACAGCCCCAGATCTGGCAATACCGTCTGCAAGATGGTGGATAAAGCAACTCGGTGCACATTCCATTTTCTGGAGACCCTGCGCTTCAGCAGCTAAAAGCTCTGTGACTGCTTCCCTCCCAGAGTTCCGTTTCCTGCTCTGTAAAAGGAAGCTGGGCGCCCTGGGTGAGGCCGCTGAGATGATGCATCTAATGGCCCAGCCCGTCCACCTGAGTGTGCGGCACGCCAGCTCTTGTCTGTTCTCCCGTCTTTGTCATTAGTGTGGACGTTCCCTCAAGGGGGAATCTCTTTGTGAAAGAGGAAACAGTTCTCTCCGCGGGGATATGATCTCTCATTGTGGCGTCTGGGCACCAGGATCTATTGACTGCACCCAGGGGTAACTCAGTCCATGGAAGAGATGAACTTGACCTGGTTCTGAGAGTATGAGGGTTGAGCCCCTGCAAGGACAGCCCTGGACTCCAGCCTGATACTGAGTAGGCTCAGCCGCACAGTGACGCAGTCAGAGCAGAACTGCCCCTGGGACTTGAGGCTGTGAGTCCTTGTGGGCGCGGACGGCCTGGCCTTTCGCCTGCAGAGCACCTGGTGGGTTTCAACTGTGGACCTTGTTTACTAGACGCCAAATGCCGTGACCACAAGGCCACTGGAGCATCTTAGTCGATTCCAGTTAGGGAGGATTTTAAGCTGTTCGAAGTCTCCAATATAATTCAACTTGTAGCTCAATGCGTATCTATTCTTTCGTACTTTCTTTATTGATTGCTTGCTGAAATTGATTGAGGCCTTACAAAGCATCAGGTCCTTGGCTACACTCCTATTTCTGCAAGTTACACATCACTTGTGCCGCCCCCGCCCCCCCCCACCCGAGATAATGTACAATGGACTCAGTGGCGCGAAAGCCACCAGTGGACACAGGGCTGGGCCCTCAGCCCCGGCAGCTGTCTCTGAGACTGTGTCTTGATGACCACCAGTCTCTCTTCCAGTATCTGCTGCTGTCAGTATCAGTTGTGGTTGTCAGGAGCCAGCAAATAGACTCAGAGTAGCCCTGTGAACAGCAGGGCAGAACCCTGCGCTGCCCTGCCCTGTCCTCATCTCTGCTGTCCATGGATGCAGTCACTGTATCATCCACCTCATTGAGGGTCTTCCTCTCTGTCCCTGAACCTCCACAAGTCCAGCCTGATGGTCTTTTCCAAGGACTTGCCCCTCCTGACAACAGGCCCCAAGTAGACACCCTAAAGTTTCACAGTCTAAAACTTGTATTATTCCCCTCCCACATAACCAGCATATCCCACCATAGACATGTGACAGGCAAACTGGGGGCTGAAATCTGTCTCCTCGGGTCTTCCCTTCTGATGCTGCCTAACCCGAAACACCTGCAGGGTCCTTTTCACCCTTGAACCTCGGAAAGGAAGGTCTCAGATGGGGTTGACCGTGGTCATATCAGTGATAGAAGGTTGGCTTTAACGGCTCTCGCTCTAAGACCTTTAGCGTCCACCTCCAACTGCCTCCTCATAAATTCTGGGGAAAGGTGGTGCGCTGAGGTGATGTGCAAGAGAAACACTTTCCACTGCTTAGCGACTCAGAGCTCCCAGCACAGAACAGAACTTATCCGGAGCTTATCTAAATCTCTGGGGCCAGAAAACTCATTGTCAGGTCTGCTCTCCGGGGAGTGCAGTAATTGGCGACTTTGGCTGGATCGGAGACACATCAGAGACAGCTCTGCTCCTTGAGGCAGCTGCCTGTTATTGAATCCTCAAAGCTACAGGCTCTGCTATCAAAATATTCACAGAGTGGGCTTTCAGAAAGAAGTTAGATTGAGGGCAATAACACAGGCTCCAAGAACATGACTTGGAGAAGATGTTTTACTACTAGCTTAGCTGACAAAGAGCCACAGAGGCACTGTCCTCATAGCGTGCGGTTACAGGGGTTAATAGGCCATCTCCCACGTGTCATAGGCAGGGACCCCACCCCGCTCAGGCCTCATCCACGCCACTTGAGTTCAAGGAAGGCCCATAGTCATCTCAGTTTGCCTGAACCAAAAGAAACGTGCAGAGTTTTGGCTCGGTGAAGACAGCGTGCACTGGCACGAGCACTCAGCTACGCCTCTTTGGTCCTGAGCTCTTGGAGACAGCTGGGTCCCCAGCACCTGGCTGGCCTTGCTGAATCCCCTCTCCTGGCCGCCACCGTCACATGTTGTCTCTGCTCCATCGCCTCCGTCCACTTTCACTCTGTGGTCGAGCTGCTTTAGAGCCCCAGGGTTATTTGATCAGATTTGGTGGCCTGTTTGGGGTCTGAGAATGCTGTACACATACAGCCAGACAGAAAAGCATGGAGTCAAAGTGACCTCCACCCAGTGTGAGCTTTGAGAGGCTGTGAATCACAGCAGGGAAGGTTGTTCTTGTCCTCCTATGGAACCACCGGCGGGTCGGAACCAGCAAGGCCTCAGGTTGATGGCTCCTCATCTCCTAAGCCACACGGATGTGGACACACATTAAATGTAACTCTGGTGGTGGCTGTGTACCATCGATTCAGAACAGATCCGTGGCGGACGCTCCAAGGGTTTTTAGAGGCAGACAATCACACTTCAATTGGAGTGCATGGTACTCTGGTGGCATAGTTCGCATTTCATTGATTTGTACTGTTAACTCGTAGGTAAGGCCTCTCTGTTCACATCTCCCAGCAGCTCTGCAAAAGAAAGGGGGTGATCTCCTCTTGTGTGAGTGATTGACAACCTCTGAAAACCCCGTGGAGGCTCAGCTGTGGGTCAAGTTCAATTTGATGGCAATAAATGGAGGAACCATGAGTGATGGATATATATTAAATATATAGAGAGAGATCTGTGCACCTGTCTGTCTCTCTCTCTATCAATATCTATCTATCTATCTATCTATCTATCCATCTATCCATCTATCCATCCTCTCTCACACACCTCTCTCTCATCTATAACTATATATCTATCGTCTGTTTATCTATGTATCTATCGATCTATCTAATCTTCTCACATAAGTGAATAGCCTTTTCACTTTATGCCAGTTCAGCTTATGAAAGCTTTCATAGAACACTCTACTTTTTGAGAACAGGTGAAATCTGTACCTCAAATAGTCATCTAAATTGAGACACCTTTGGGGAAAGACCAACCTTGAATATTAAGTAGTGGACAGCTAGTCACATGACCCGTGTCTGAATTCAGGGCTCTGCTGGGTGGATCAGAGCCCCAGTGGCCTGTGCAGGGCGCGGGCGCAGGGAGGGAAGGTGATGGGTGTGCAGGTACAGAGGGGAAGCCAGTGTGCAGGGCTCTGGGTTCAGGGAGGGAAAGCGGAGTGCAGGGCAATAGTCTCGGGGCAGGGGTGCAGGGAAGGAAGGCGGTGGAGCTGCACAGAGCTCTTTCCTCTCCTTCCTTTCCCAGCTCTTCGCTCTTCTTCGTGAGCGAGCAGTGGGAAATCCTTCTCATGGTCACCCTCGCACTAAGGTATCGTTTTCTTATTGGTGGTTGAAGCCCTAGTTTAGTCTAACAGCCTTTCCCAGTGGCTCACTCAGGCATTCATAGCAGGCTCTCCCATCCTTCTGTGGGGATTGTCACTGAAGGGCGCAACACCCTCTGCCAACATTAATGGACAAAGTCTGTAGAGGTCAGGATTGTTCCATCCCATTTCACTTGCTGGGAAAAGTGGCTGGCCTCAAATGTTATTGTCTTTTTTCTTATTAACTATAGTCATTGGTATTCATTTAACACACACACACAGACACACACACACACACACACACAGAGACACACATATATAAAGAAATTATATATCTATTTTCTTCCTTTATTGGAATGTTATCATTTTAACATAAAATTAAATTGTTTTTTTCCAAGCTGTTCGCTTTTGGGGTGGTAAATGAATTTAAAATTGGTTCTATCTTTTTACGCAGAGTTTTAACTTTTTGTGTGAATTTGTTTAGCGTCACAAAGTCCCCCTCTTGGGCATGCTTGGTATGTCATTTTCATGACATTAGCTTTAAATGCACTGAAGGTAGTAGCTTCTTGGCCTTGTATGCAGTGTTCCTGGAGAATACTTCAGGACCCCAATGTCACCAGAGTCCTGCTCCGTGGTTCAGCTATGCACCCGGTAAACTCATTGCTGTAATGTCACGTCTAACTCCTGGAGACTCTCCATCAGGTTAAGAGGAAGCTTTCCTGGAGCTCGTTGTTGTTGTCCTGTTCAACATCACAATGGATGCTGGCCTCCCTGTGGGTTTTCTGAGACCACAACCCACATGGGAGCGGAGTGCCCATCTTCCTCCCTCATAGCTCCTGGTAGATTCGAACTCCATGCCTCTGGGTCGGCAGTGCCATCCTTTGCCACTAGGCCACCAGAGCTCCCTTTCTCAGAGAAGACAGCCTCATCTTTCTCCCTCTCAGTGGCTGGGAGATTGAACTGCTGACCTTTCAGGGAACAGCCTAACTTATTTTAAAAAGGGGTCTATTTATCTTATAATTTGAAAATAAGAGACGGACTGAAAAACAGATCAGCATGAAATAAATGATCTTCAAACAGGGCTTTTGTTTCAGTTGATGGAAAATGTAGCTCTCTATACTGTGAGATGTTGGAAAGTTTTAACTGAATGAAGAAATGAGTGTAGTATAGCTCACAGTAAAAGTAAGCAGAGCGTGTAGGTCCTCAGTGGTCCCCCTAACACATTTGTGCTTAATTATCATAACAGTGGGATCAACTCCCCAACTTTGGCTGAGGAAATGAAATCCCCATCTGAAGCAGGTAGAGGTGTTTAAGTAAGCATGCTCTAAAATTCATTTTCTTTATTATTTATTTTAGCAACTTCTCTGACAGTGATTTACTTGAGTCCTCAGATGAGACAATCAGAGTAAATGATTCCTTCCCAAAGTGACAAAATGAGCTTGCATGTGATCATGGACTAGAATATTGTTGCCAAATGGGTTTTTGTGTGGTGTTTCTGATATCTAATCATCTCTGCAGACTTGTGCTATTCAGATGTGGTCTAATA
Organism: Elephantulus edwardii; assembly: GCF_000299155.1. NCBI lineage: Eukaryota > Metazoa > Chordata > Mammalia > Macroscelidea > Macroscelididae > Elephantulus > Elephantulus edwardii. Next base: position 897,494 of record NW_006400015.1, read on the forward strand.
ATGTCGTGTGACTGGTGCTTTAATAAAAGTGTCAAATATTCAAATGTATTTCACCCTTTTCAGGATGAAGACTAAGAGGACAGAAGGCAGTAGGCCTGTGATGATGTGATCAAAATGATTTTCTGAAAATTCTTAATGATTACTATCTTGTTTAAATATTTTCTTGTTTTCCTCTGAGCTTGTCTAGGGTCAGCTTTTGAACCTTTATCAAGGTCTAGGTGATAGACAGTGTGTCGAAATCTTTCGTGAAAATGAAAGTGACCAGTTGTATAGGAGATTAATTAAGGAAAGCACTGTAAGCTGTCGTTGGTAGGAATGGTTTGGTCCAACAAACATAGAATGTACACACCTGCTGCCATGCTGATAGCCTCCTCGGAAGATGACACTGGTAAATAGTTTCTTGAATGAGCTTTCCTATTCTTGCCCAGTGAGACCACCTGCAGCATCAGAGAGCATTTTACAAGATGCATTCCTTCGAGACTTCATGGAAAGTCATTTTCAGGCAGCTTCAGGATGTATGTAGTCTGTGATCAGCAATATTCAAGTTCATGTTTTAGTCTTACCATTTACTAGCTGACTGGTCTTGGGAAATTGTGGCCTAGGGGGCAAGGAGCTGCACTGCCAACCCAAAGGAAGGTGGTTTGAATCCACTAGCTGCTCTGGAGAAGGATAGGTAATTGCCTCCCATGCGATTTACAGCCTCTGAAATGCAGAGCAATCACAACCTCAGAATTCAGGCCTCTTGAACTGTGAAATGTGAGGACCTTCCTCTGTGTTATTATTGTTAGACGTTCACTAGGGCCTCCAGAACTGTGAAAAGTGATCACTTTTTTCTGTTCTTGTTAGATTCAACACTAGGAGTCAGTTCTCATTCAGGACCTCACAGGAAAGAGCAGAACTGTTGCTGAGGGCTCTTCAAAATCCTTCTCAAACTTTAGATTTTTACTCAGATGAGTTGTGGTCAAACAGGTTTCTTTGCTGCTCCCAAAATTTTAACAACAACATTATATCGTTCAAATAGAATTGAGCATCAGCACCCAAGCTCTGGGTGACTTCTGCACACACACTGTGAATGAAGCTGCATGTGGGTGAATGCAGCCCGCACCCGTGTCCACTCGGCGCTGTCCATGCATGGGGCAGCCCGCAGGAAAAGGCCAGCTAGTGATCCAGAAAAGTGTTCCTTCCCTCCTCCCTTTCTCAAAGCTGTTGGAGAGAGAGAGATGAAGTGTCCCAAGCTGGACTCTATCTGCTTACTGCGGGGAAAGAGGAGGTTGAAATAATAAAATGAGATTGAAGTTGGAAATGAAATGGAACTTACTATCATTGAAAAAGACTGGGGAACCATAGTATTTTTCTCAGGATGAAGAAGAGTGACTCAACTCAGCAGAGCATAGCTGAAAGTAAGGACTGGAGAAAAAGGAAAGCCCTTTCAGGTTAATACTTCCCAGAACTGAACCTTTCCCATAAACCAGACCCAGGAGAAAATAGCACTTCCCAGCAATGAATCCTAGGCCCCTGGGAACAGGCTGGCGACTGCGGTCCCCTTCAAGTTATTGCAGGGTCTGTGAAGCGGTACATAAAAAAACCTATTTCCTGATACTATTAATAAGGACACAGAGGTAGGAGAAATCCTTGCTTAATGGATATTTACTTGGTTTTGATGATTAACACAAATTAATTTATAAACCTGTAACTGAGTTTTAACCCATTTTTATTACATATACACTTTCAATTCCAGTCTGCTCTCTGTTATATATCTCATAAATGTCTTAATCTGGAAAGGGAAGCAGTGTTAGAAGTAATCACACGTAAGCACAGGAGAGTGGGGTGTGATTATATGTCTGCCAGAATGCAGATTCTGCTACCAACCCCATGGAATTGTTGTCAGTTATTTTTCTGGCAGTCTTAGACCTTTGACAGAGATGTGACACCTTAGTGGTAAGAAGCTGTACTATCCACCTGAAGGCACAAGGTTGGAATCCACCAGCTGCTCCATGGGAGACAAACGGACAGCCTCTTCCCGTGGGATTTACAGCCTCTGAAATCCACGGGAGGGTCAGCTATGAGTAGTCCCCGACTCCACGGCACACAACAGCCACAACACCCTGCCTGGTCCGTTCCCGCCGTCTGTCGAATTCCCTGCCAGCCATCTGGGAAGAATGCAGGGCTCTGCTTCGATTACCAGGAGTTGGATATTCCTTCTCCAAGAGTCTTGAGAGCACACTTTGTGTGTGTGTGTTAGGCTTGCTGAGCTGGAGGCGTCTCCTGAGTTCCTGAAGTGGAATAAGAGCCAACATGTAAGGACTGGAGAGATTGACGGAGATGGAGAGGTGGGCTGAGAACTCTCGGGGGTGTGCACAGAGAAACCAGTGGAGGACCAGCATCCTCAGCCAGCCAGTTCCCGTTACCTGACCAGGAGGCTCCCACTGACCGGTCTCATTCGGTTTCTGTCCTGTGTCTGCTTGTCCAGGTTTCCCCTTGAGTCCATTTCTAGTTAATAGAGAACCTTTCTCCTAAGACTGAAGGGCCTTCATGGAAATCCGCACTTATCCAAAATAGTCTCCTCATTAAAAAAGAAAATGAAAACATACTTGGAGCCTTAGAGAAGTACTGCATCATTTATTTTTTTGTGTCTTTGCCAGCTTCTATTCTGATTGCTTTGCATAAAAGATATTGTTTAATTGGTTCTAATTAAATTACTATTTGTGTGCCTTGCTTAACTGTCATAAAAGATGCATAAATTTAAAAAAATAAGAAGAGAGAGTATAAATGAAGAAGTAGACAGAATGGGAACTGAAAACGCCATTGTTAGCTGTCAGTTTGGTCCTGACTATTGGTAACCTCATGTGTGTAGAATGAAAGTGCTCTGGAGAGTTTCCACACAAGGCTGCTTTGGTAGCGTAGTGGTAAGGAGTTGTGTTGTCCACCCCAAGACACACAGTTCGAATCCACTAGCTGTTCTTTGGTAGAAAGATGATCAGTCTCCTCCCATATGATTTGCTGCCTCTGAAAACCCACTGGAAGACCAGCTATGAGTCGGTTCCCACTCCTAAGTCCACAGCAATGACAGCTACAGGTTTCCAGGGCGGTGGTCTGGCAGCCAGTTGGGGGTGTCTCTTGGTGAGTTAGAAGTGTTCAGAGCTGAGGACGCAAATGTCTGTGCCCCTGAGAGCAGAAAGAAGTCAGAGAGCACAGCTAAGAGAAGGGAAGCTGTTTGGATGGAGGGTTGAGTGGAGTGGTGGGTGGAAAAGTCCAGCATTTTGGCTACTCTGAGACAGAGAACACAGACTGACATCACTGGACAAGATGATTACTGGCCATGCTTTGTGTTTATTAGGTAATAAAAAAAGGACATGAAGCTGCTTATGGAAAGTCACAGCAGCCACAGAGCAGGGACACTGTCTGAAACAGGACATAGGGGCAGCTGGTCCTATGTACATGGAGACAGCTGGTCATATGTGGTGGTAATAAGGGCTCCCATCAGTACGCAAGTCACATCTTCTCAGCTGAAGTCATGCATATGGAAGACAATTAGCCTTAGGATTTAGTGAGGGGGGAAAAAACAAAGAAATCAATGTTTTACTTTTATTTGCACCCAAAGAAACTTACATATCATCCAATCATTTGAAATTTAAAGAACAGGGAAGGAGAACAGGGCACATTTGGGAACTCTTGAAGTTTTAATACCCAATTTCACTCTTGACATTCTTTTATTTAAGTATCGTAATCTCCCACAGCCTGTGAATACAGATTTAATTGTGTTACTGTTTTCATCGACGTATCAATCTTGATCAGTGTCTATATTTATGAACATAAAGTCCCATTTCTTGAAGTTTCCTATGCTTAATATATTTCTTGTTTGTTGTTGTGTACCATAGAGTCTGAATCAATCTGGTGGGTTTTCAGAGCACGGGAGATTTCCCATCCTTTTGTGGAAAAGCTGATGGATTTGAACCGCCTACCTTCAGGATTGCAGTACAGCTGCACTGATTGTTCTTTGCATTCTCAATAGAAATTGCCATTACATTTTTCTTGGTTCGCCCCAAGGTTTGAGGTGCTTGTCAACAATCCTACCCCGATTATGGTTATAATTTCTTTGATGTCTTTCCGGCCTTGTTGACTGACTTTTGGTGATTTAAAAATTCTTATAAAATCCACCTTAAAATGGTAAACTCATCCCAGGGCTGTGAGTAGGTCTGCCGGGATTCATTTTCTGACCCTAACTGCTGGGCTGGACTGTTGCCAGAAGCAGCCCCCAGCCCCCTTTGCTTTGACTGAAGGTTAAAGGCGCTGTGTCAGGCTCCCTTCCTGATGTCCAATGTCCAGTGTCCGAGCAGTGAGGGACACAAGCCTCAGCCTCCTCACCCCAAGGAGTGACAAATCGGAGTTGCCATCCAGCTCAGAACTGGGTCAGCTAAGCGTTTCAGAGGGACTGCATTGAAGCCCCCCTCTAGTCCCCTAAATCTTAACTCCTCCTACCCTTCCTAGGAGTGTGGACCCAACAATGTTTGCAAATGACCTCTGAAAGCCCAACTCCACTGCAGAATCAGAAGCCCACCCTTCAATATACGTATATTTGATTAATATTGCATCTCCATGTTGATGTTCTGTGCCATCGAGTTGACTCTGACTCAGAGTGACCCTTTGTACAATCACTCTGAATCCTTCTCTTTCCTGAGCCCATCTCACTGTTCTGACACACCTACACCCATTGCCCCAGTTACTGTGTCAGTCCATCTCATCCGGGTCTTCCTCTCCTACGCTGTCCCTCCACCCTTCCAAGCATGCTGTCCTCCTCCAAGGACTGGTCCATCTTGGCCACATGTCCAAGGCATGTGAAATGGAGCTTCAAAACCCTTGCTCCAAGGAGCAGCTGGTTTTCACCTTCTTTAGGACAAACCTGTCTGTTCCCTTGCCAATCCATGGTATGTTCAATCTACTTACCTTTTTAAAAATAAGATTTTTCTTTTATTTTTGTAACCTTGTGCAAGCAATTGCAATTAGCTCTAAGATTTACTGAGTTAAGATTATGTAGTGTCATAAAATTGAACATGACATCCTACCTTTCCACTGATTTCTGTTTAAAGGTAACCTGTCCGTGCACGTCTGTGGACATCAGTGTCTCTGACGGTGCTACCTTGAGGTTTCCGTGTATCACTCATGTTCACGTCCTCGAGGGCTGTGATTACAAATGCCAATAAGGATGTCTTAAGGCTCAAGGATGCTGGAGACTGAAAGAAGTACCTGGGATACAAGCTGTTTCTTCTAGAAAGGCCAGAATGTCCTATCACACAAAATGGTACATGTTGACACCAGGTGGGCTTTGTGACAGGATAGTGTCTTCCCTCTTGCTCTGTGCTATCAGAACACTCTGAGAGAACTTCACTTTCCCTCTATTTCACCCTCAGCAAGTGTTAAGAATCTGTGATTGGCTTCTCACACTTCCCACCCCACAGTGGAGGGGAGTAAGGAGAGAAGTGAGGTGGGGACACAGAGAAAGAGGGAGACACACACAGAGAAACCTCCAGTGGACACAGCTGAAGAGAGGCTTCTGCTGCCCCTGAGGTAATGTCGCTTCTTCCCTGGCTCTGGTCAAGCTTGATCTTGACAGATAGGGAGTGACTCTGGATTTGGGGCCCTTGTAGGCAGGCTTGGGCTTTCTGCTTAGCAAGTTTTATAGAGAAGGAGTTGGCTCAGGCCGGCCTTTATTCCCCCGTGGTCTCCCTCTAGCCAGGCATGTTGGAGGACCATGCTGGATGAAGAGATGACTGAGCCACATTTGAAGTTAATTAACAATTCAACACAGTATGAGCTACTTATGCCAAATAATCGACGTGGACAGCAAGACTTGAAGGAGTTCAGAGGGGTTTAATAACTATTTGTTGATTTCAATTGCATGTAGACAATTGCCCATAGTGTGTTCTTTGAGCAATTACTTTTCGATTAACCTTGTCTGTGGGGTGGCCAAGTACCTACCACTGTTCGTTGTCACCTCATCACCTCTGATTAATCTTTTTCCTTTTTCAACATATGGTAATTGTTGAATTTCGGAGACCAGCTTACTCAAAGGATGTATCTTTTTCTCCCTTCTTGAATAATCAGGACAACACTCATTATTCTCCTGCTAATCTTAAAGCGCTGCTTATTTTGCTCATGTGGTTACAACAAAGAAATGTCTGTGACAAACACAACCTTTGCTAAGAAATAAATCCAAGAAATGGTCACAATGCAAGTCTTCTAATCGCTCTGGATTTAAGTGCCCCCCCCCCCCCATTCTGGAGATACAAATAAAACTTGTAGAAATGTCCTGAACTTTAAGCAAGATGGCATTTACTGGATTGATGTGTGTGTATGAGTGTTTAGTGCTAGTTAGTGGAAACTGATTTTAGTTAAACTAGTTAATGAAATGAATGAAAATTGAATGAAATATTCTTTCACTTCCTATGTATCAAGAACTTGGCATATGATAATTTTTTTCCCCTTCTTTGCTGCTCATGCAGGCAGAATCCCCTTTTGTGCTGACTCCTGGTATATTAAAACCAAAATATACAGTTCATAGTGACCCTCTAATAGGTTTGCAAGGCTGTAAATCTTGACAGGACGTGATTGTCCATCTTTCTGTTTCTGAACTGCTGATAGATTTGAACTACTGACCGTTCTCTTAACAGCCCATCACATTAGGCAGTGCAGACACTACACTACCTGGGATCCTTCGTACTGTTATGTTGTTAAGTGCCATTGAGTTGAGCATGACTCACACCAACCCCTTGGGCAGTAGATCTGAAGCCTGCCCTATCCTGTGCCATCTCTGACACACTGGAGCCCAGCATACAGGCACTGTGTTCATCCGTCTCACCAAGTCTTCCCCTCCTTCCCTGACCCTCCACATTTACAAGCATGACGTCCTTTCCCAAGGACTTACCCCTCCTACAAACACACCAGGAGTATGTGCCCCCCTTACCTCTGAATAGCACCTGGTATCCCTTTCCCAAGATATATTTTTTTTGGTCCTTTTTCTGTCCATGGACTGTTGAATACTCTTCTTCAACACCACAACTCATGGGCATAGATTCTTCTTCTGTCATCCTTATTCATTGTGCAAATTTCAGATGCAAGGCAAATCGTTTAAAATATCAAGGTTGGGAGAAAGTGAGTCTTAGTCTTTAAACTGATGTTTTGCTCTTCAGTACTTTGGAGAGGTCCCTGACAGCAGACTTTTCCAATAAAGTAGGTCTCTTTTTTTCCCCCTGACAAGCCAAAATATTATTTTATTAATCCAATAACTGTGAAAATAGCATTCAAGTCCTAGATTTAAAAGGACTTTGTGCCGGCTGTATTCAGTTCAGTCCTTAAACTACCTGTTAAAAGTGATTGCTAAATCCTGCTAAGAAAATAAGCAGGATATAGAACCTAATTAAAAATAAAGTTAAAAGGGAAAAAAACAAATCCACACTATAACTAGGGGAAACGTAAAGTGAAATGACTTGTCATTGGGAAGGCTTGATTTGTTCAGCCTGTCAAGAACAGCCTGTAGGTGCCGTCAAGCCGGCTCTTTGGCTTCAGTAGAATGAAGCCCCACCGGACGTAGCGCTATTTTCAGTCTCTGGTGAACTTAAGCACATTTTTGGCAGCCACTGTATCAATCCACCTTACTAAGGTCTTTCTTTTTTGCTGTTTCTTGAAGTATGTCCTTGAATTATCGGACTGCTATTACCACGGGTGTCAATTGTAGAGCCAAACAAAATGAATGAGAATTTTTGTCTCTTCTCCATGGTGTTGCCCATTGGCCTGGTTGAGAGAATCTTTAGGGTTTTTTATTTGGAGGTGTAACTCATTTTGAAAGTGACCCTGTCTTTTTCTCACCTTTTCATCTCTGGCATAGTAAATCATATGATCGTGTGATTAAAAATGCCTCGTGCCACTCCATCTCATTTTTCCAATACCTAAAATGTCAATATCTATGCATTCCATTTCTTTCTTAATGATGTCCAATTTTCCTACATTCATGCTTCTCATATTCCATAGTATTAAGAAGCAATGATGTCAGTGTAGAGACTAAGGTGCAGCTGATCCAGACCATGGTCTTCACAATTACTTATGTTATGCATCATAGAGCTGGATAATGATTAAGGATAACAGAAGAATTGATGCCTTTGAGCTGTGGTGCTGGAGAAGAGTATTGGATATACCATGGACTGCTAAAAGAACAAACAAGTTTGTCCTAGAGAGGGTGAGGCCAGGCTGCTCCTTGGAGGCAAGGATTCTGAAGCTTCATCTGATGTACTTTTGACATATTGCAAGGAGGGACCAGTCCTTGGAGAGGGACATTATGCTTGGGAGGGTGGAGGGACAGTGCAAGAGAGGAAGACCCTCGATGAGATGGATTGACTCAGTGACTGGGGTAATGGGGATAGGTCTTTCAGAGACAAAAAGATTGGCACAGGATCGATCAGGGTTTAGGGCTCTTGTACACAGGGTTGCTATGAGTCACAGGAGACTTGAAGGCACATAACAACAATAACAACGGCTTAGTGGTTAGGGGGTTTGAATCTATGTATTGCCCTGAGGGAGGAAGATGGGCAATCTCCTCCCATGTGATTTACAGCCTCTGAAGATCCTCTGGAGGCTCAGCCAGGGGTTGGTTCTGACTCGGTGGCTCTTAACAACCACCTAACTGTCTACGAACGCGCCCCAACCTTCCGACCCCTGAACTTGATGCATTTCATCTTGAAAGGTGACCTGCGGCTCTGAAGAGTCCTTTTCTGCTTCACTTGACTTGCGGAAAACTATCCACTCAGACAGAAATGACAGATTGTGAAACAGGTTTTTGTAGAAGATTGATGGTTGAGAAGGGCGGATAACCTGTGAATGATTTAGATTTAGAGTACTTGAGGCTGTTGATTTCTTTGTTATAGTCAAAACTAAGAAAAGTGTGGATTTGACATCCGAACCCACAGTGGGTGGTGGGCTCTTCCAGTACGGGAGGTGGCCCCTGGGCCCTGGAGCCCTACCCGCTCCCTGTCCCTCTCAAGGCTCACATTCTAGTCTGAGAAACATTACCATAAAGGAGGGGTGCGGCCTTTCTGAAAATCTCTGGAACTTCTACTGGGCCGAGTACAAATGAGCCCCGATCATCAGTGGGGACGGCGACATAGTGAACTCAGAAGCCAGAGGCTGTGAGTCCCACTCTGCTTGCAGCCATGATTAATTAATTGAGACCAGGGTGAAGGTTAGCTTCGAGGCACTGTTGCCATTGTCATCACTATTATTAAATCACCTATCAAGAAAAGGCTTTGACTTACTCAGGAACCATGCAAGAGTGTGTGCATGATAAGAATAAACAGTGGTCTGTAGAGAACTCTGGTGGAGAAGCAGACCAAGGTGCCTCAAGCAGTGACGTCTGTGATGATGGCAGATCCACAGAGGTCTCTGCACCGATGTGACTGTCTCCCCAGTGTGCAGACAGAGGGCACTGAGCTGACCCTTGAGGCTGATGCAGCGGCGTCACCCCGGGAGCGGCGTGGCAGAGTCAAGCGAGGTTTCCCAACAGTAGACATTCTCTGATGCACTAGCACATAGTAGGTCAGGCAGAGCTTGGAAGCTCTCCGTGTGTAAGTGCGTGCAGTGGGGGAAGGAGGAGGAACCTGGGCAGGTGCTGGTGGTACAGACATCTACATGCTCAGCTTCTAACCGAAGGGTAGGTGGTTTGAAGCCAGCCAGAAGCACTTCAGATGCAAAGCTGTGCAAACTATGTGTTAGAAGCTAACGCAGGAGGAACCGTGTGCAGTGGTCTGTTCCGCACCCATGGGGTACCCTGAGCCAGGACGCTTTGAACACAGTTGGGGAAGGGGTTGAGCGGGGTGCAGGGTGCCCACACACGTGACCCACCTCACAGCCGGCGGGGGTGGCCATGGAGTCTGGCCCTCTGCTCCGGTTTCCCGCACTGCCTCTCCAGGGCTGTGGCCTCCCGAGTTCGCCACCTCAGCCGTCTCTGTGCCGGAATCCTTTCATTCATTCCAGCTGCGGAGGAGCTCTGCACACTCCTGTGGCCTCTGCCATCTTCCCAGACGTGTTCACACTTGTTTGGAGAGGAAACCAACAATGCACGGTCTCTGCCTTTCTACGATGTTCCCTCCGGCTGTAGGTTTCCTTCGCACTTGAACATGCAGACGGTTCTATTAAAATCCAGTCTCATTTGCTTCCAACTAAGGATTCAGATTTACTGAGGCTCTGCACTGAGCAATTTGTGTCTTTTTCTTACGTATATTAAATTCATCTTCTTCAGCTCACTAAAAAAAAAAAAATTAAGAAAGTAAGTTGTGGTTGAGTGAGTCCCCAGTCCTGGGACCCTGTATGTGTCCACTCACACTGCCCCCCTAAGCTTCACCGTCACTTGGTCCACAGGTGGACTGGCAGCTGTTTCTTCTGAGATGACCCTGGGCAACTCCTGCCTGGTCACAAGTGGAGGGGGATGTACCATCCACATCAGACCAGGACCATCTAACTCTGTACCAACCAGGACCATCTTAACTCTGTACCGTCCACTTCTCACTAGGACCATCCACTCCACCCTCCACCTCAGACCAGGAAACCCACCAGTGGAGAGAGTCCCAGCACCCACTTGTGTGTTTTGTTTCTCTTGTTGGGATATTGTAAAAGGACAATCATTACGGACACTCTCATCCACAGCCGTTGAGGGGGAGGGGACTCCCAGCTGACCCTCCCGTGAGTTTCTGAGTCTGTAAACCTCCCAGGAAGAGAGTGCTCGTCTTTGTTCCACAGAAGGTCTGGTGGAGTCCGCCTCCAGAGAGGGGCCGCCTTTGGGCCAGCAGCTCAGCTCCCCCCAGAGAGTCCGTGGCGTGAACGGTCCTTGCTGCTCTGTCAGCGGGGCCAGGTGAACAGCCGTCTGAACACACAGGGGCTGTGCTCACACTCCTGGTGGCTGGCTGCAGTGTCTCACCTGTCATAGTCTGACTTTGGATTCTTTCTCTAGCCTCTTTATTTCAGTCTGCTCATATATGACGCAGGAAGGACAGACAAGCTCACTCACAGGATTGCTGATTCCTGACTCGCTATGAGCTCTTAGGACAGTGCCCAGCTCGTGGTAAGAGTTCAGCTTGCTTAGTTCAGACCTGAACAGGAAGGTCCTTTGGTCGATGCCAGTACTTTGGAAATTGTGTGTTTGTGTATATGTGGGTCTGGAATATAGCTAAGGGTTCTCTTTATTTTCCTCTTCAAGTAAGGAGTTCCACCAGTCCTAAGTTGAGCTATCTGCTCATTTCAGAAGAACTAGAATTATTACATGAGGAAAAGAACAAATATAGTTTAACTTTAAGAAATATTTGCACATAATTTTTGTATCAGGATAAGCAAGATTGCTGTGTGGTTTAATAACTCTGCTATTTAAAACCAGGAGGGTGTATTTTAGGTTTGCACCACATCTCCCATGTGAGGCACTATTGACTCTCTCCTCCTTCCAAGAGGGTCACAGCGCAAATGCTCTAGCCATTGAGCTTGTCTCTCTCCAGCCCAGGACCTCTGGGTAACGTGGTAGTCTCCGAAGGTTGTTGCTGTCGTTCTAGAAACCCCCGGAGGTTCTGTAGACACCCATCTTACCAATGTGCGATGCGTCTTTGCACCCTCACTTAGCAGGCCATCGCTTTTTGAACTAACTGTGGGTCTGTTGAGTCTAGTGTGGATTTCCTGGGTGATGAAAATAACTGACATTGTTGCTTGCTAAGAAAAAGATGAGCTATTTCAGCCTCCCATCAGTCTCATAAGAAAGGGCTGGGAAGCATTGTCTCTTCTTACAGACTTGATTATTCTTTATTGTATTATTTTCCAAATAAATATTTCATCAAGGAGCATACACACTGCCAATATCTCACTTCCCATCCTTTCTTCTCCAAACAACACATTTCTTAGGAACATGTTCTGACTTCCAAGGTAAACAGGAAGACATTTACCCAAAGCTCCGCCACAAAAGACGGGCCTATTGTCTTCTGAGCTTCTGTTGCCCATTTTCTCACGTTCCATTCCCCAAAGCCAGAGACGTGTCGCGGATCTGAAGGCTTTCGTGGTCACCTTCTCACGACCCTTTTGCATTTGTGTTTGAGAGGACAGGCCTTATTGTGCCGCAGTCACGGAGGGCTTCAGCGGGTTTAAGCGGAAAACCTCACCTTCTTGCTTGACCCTCCGGTTTGCGGAGGGCCAGCCAGCTGCTCTGCTTTGCAGTGTCTCCCCTCCTGGACCAGCTGGAAGAGCAGCCCTCAGCTGAGGTGTTTCCCGGTTCCCCCAACAGAGGAGACAAGCGAGCACGTCCCCACCTCCTCTTACCCTCTGTCTCAGACACCCGTACAGGAAAGCAGTCCTCCTCATTCTCTGTGACAGGGCGCTGTGTGCTTCTCCTCAGCTTCGGGGGTTGAGAAATGAAGTGAATCTGGGCCCAAGCATTGAAGGAGAATTCTTGAATTGATTTGCCCTTTCTCTCGGATTTAATCTCTGCTCTGTCTAATGCTTGCTGCCATGTAACAGTATGAAACCACACATCTGTCAGCTTCCTCCACTGTGACAGTGGGCACACTTCTGTGATGCTGGAATTTATCAATTAGTATCGTCATGATCATACACAAGTCTGATTTTCTTTAAAAAGATGGTTGCAGTGTTAGAGAGACAGAAAGATAAAGGCTGAAAACAGAATGTAGAACAAGAGTTACCATTTCTGATGTCGGATGAATCTTGGCTGAAAACAGAGAATGCCAGAAAGAGGCTTCCCTCTGTCTTGGACCGTGCAGATACATTCAGCACTTTATTCTATGACGAGTTAGGGACAAGGTTGCAGATCATTCCAGACCATGTAATTAATTACGCACAAGGAGTACCTCTCCATAGACCTCATAGTAGGCATTAAAGTAGCAAAGGGGGTTACTGTGTGGCTTAAAAACAGGAAGGGGGTGTGTCCCGGCTCTATCCTTTCACCATATTTATCCAATCTCCCTGCTGAGTAAATAATCTGGAAACTAGACAGTATGAAAAATTTGGTATTAGGATTAGAGGAAGATTGATTAACCACCTGTCAAATACAGATGACAAAATTATGCTTACTAAAAACAAAGACGACTTGAAGCACGCACTGACACAGATCAGAACGATACCCTTGAATATGGATTCCACTTCACTGTAAGAAAACTAAAATTCCTCACAACTGGGCTGAGAGGCAACATACAAAATGGAGAAGAGATTCAAAGTGTCAAGGATTGCCTTGTACTTGTGTCCAAGATCAACAACACGCACCCCTGGGGACTAAAGCACACCCTATGGACACCACAGGGTGACCTGTCCCCTCACATTCCTGTGGAAGTTTAACAATGAATAAGGAAGACCGAAAGAACATTGATGTATATGAGTCTTGGTGTTAACAGTAAAGAACATGGCATATCCCATGGACTGCCCCAAGAACGACTACGTCATTGTGGGTAGAAGAACAACCAACATCCTTTTTCAAATCAAGGATGCGAAAATGAATTTTGAGCTGTTTTCAGGAGGGCCCAGTTCCTGGGGAAGGTCTCATTCTGGGTCAAGTCAGCCAAAAGGTGGGAGATGCTTGCTGAGAAGGAATCACAAGGCAGCTGCAGCTCTGGGTTCAAACACAACAGTGGTTGTGAGGACAGTGGGGCTGGGTCACAAGGATCCATGGGGCTGGGTTGTGAGGACAGCTTGGGTCTGGGTTGTGAGGACGGCATGGGGTCGTCATGGGGGATATCAGGATGGACAGCACGGGGTCAGGTTGTGAGGACAGCACGGGCCAAGTCATCAGGATGGACAGCATGGGATCAGGTTGTGAGGATGGACAGACAGCTCATGCCAGGCCGTGCTTCACTCTCTGGTCACTGAGAGTCAAGAGCACCAAACAAAAACAATAATATGAATATTTTATTTCCATTTTCCCCCTTTCATGCTTTGTACTCCCCTTTGCTTCTTTGTTTTAATATATATTTTAAATATTTTTCTGTTGTTTGATGCAAAGTTGAGCCACAGATATGCGTTTAAATCCAGACTCAAAGGTCCACCAAAGGCTGTAATAGCTTCACCACCAGCCCCATCTCTATGAGGCCAGCAGGCTTGGCCATTTCTATGGTTGAGGGTTTTGTTGGTATAATTTAAAATTTTATTTTATATTGGTTTGCTTACAAAGTTTGTATATATGGT
>NW_006400015.1:912486-921075 GCF_000299155.1 Elephantulus edwardii
GCTTATGAGGTTTTCCATCAATTCCAACAACTAAGAAATAGTGAGAAGAGTTGGGACCTCAGAAGGCTTTTAGGACCAAATAATAGGCTCTTGTGCCCAGGAGAAAATTAATATAATTACCAGTAATGTTAATGCTCACCCATGGCTCTTCTGGGAGGAGCTGAATCACTAAAGCGTCCTCCTTTGTTTCCAGCTGGGAGCTGGGTCCTGTCAGTCCTGTCAGCCACAAGGACCTGATGTGGGCTGCCCTTGGCCACGTGTCCTTCAGATCCACACTTAGAGCAAGTGAGTGAGAGCTTCCTTTCTACTCCTTTGCCTATTTGTGGCTCTCGTCACATTGTGTTTCATACAATCATTCCCATTTATTAAGTTTTATAATACCTCTCATCACTGGACCATGCCCATTATCTTTTTCAGTTTCCACCAGATAATCTAGTTTTGAATCTTGTTCCTCATTTCTCCCTCACTCTCCATCACCATCCATCCGTGCTTTGCTGAACCCTTGGAATCCCTCGGAAGTCAGGATGGAGTGGGGAGAAAGAAGCCCTCAGCCACCCAGGGTTTCAGGCCCTTGATTCCAGTTCAGATACTCCAGCCTTGAATCTTCTAAACACAATCCTAAAAAACAGGTTCCAGATTTTGGTCTTTGCATCTCCACTGACTTTAGTCTACTGGGATAAGTCAGAGGCACTACATCTGACCATCCTACCAAATATTACCAGTAGTTGCTTCTGGGCCCTGACATGATAGGTGAATATTTATCTTCATATTCAATCCTTATTTCTTGGAGAAATCAGGGTCCTGAATTGAGAAATCATGAATCTGTGAGATAGCAAATCCTTAACAATCTAATGATAAGAGCATGTTAATGCAGTACAAACATATTTAGTAATGTGCATTTTTCCACACCTGAATATTAGGAGTTAATTGCTTTGTGAGGATAAATAAGGGAAGGGGGAAGGAGAAGCCTTTAGATTGCCAGAAACCAGTGTTTTGAAAAGCTTGAGATACAAGGACTGGAGCAGGAATGCATGAACTGGGGCCAGCTGGGGAGTAGGGGCCCTACATCGTAAGGTACGTTCAGAGGTGAACATTAGTGCCAATGCAAATTTAATTCCTGCAGCAGAGAGGCCACTGAATTTCTGATGCACAATGAGGGCGCTTGGACTTGGACTGTTTATCCCCTAGCGTCTAGTTAAACTAAATATACTTGCCTTAGGCCACCTGCCTTTGGGCAGTTGGAATAGAAATAAAATCAGATTCGTTGTCCCCCATCTTGATAAAATGACATTAACTACTACTTTATCTGAAATAGGCTCAGTAATTAGAGTCTCTGATTGCATGGAGACAACTGTTGAGTCTTTGAGAATGCCGGAAAATATGCAGGCTTTCTAAATCCACAGCGGTGGAGGGAGGAGATCTGAGAGCTGGGAACCAGTTACGACCTTGATGAGCATCATTAAAATAGCAATCTTTTTTTTTTATACATGTATAACTCATCTTGTGCCAAGTGTGATTTAAGGAAATAGGAACACCTGTTTGATGGTGGAAATTTTTACATCCCTGCTGTAGCCTGAGTTAGGGAGAAAGGACATGGATACACAGAGTGAAGTAATTCTAGAAGGAAGGGAAAGGACGCCTGTGCAGTGGACTGTCACGTGACACGGTCAACTCACTTGCCACCAGCCTCAAAGAACCCATTTCCACTCTATCCCAGCTGGTAATTACCACCCATGGGCAATGCAAATGAGCCGATGGCTGTGCTGCCTGGGACTCTGGGGTGGCCTGTCACCATCCATGCTGAATGTAGCACTTTCCCTAGGGGTGTTGCGAACTTTTCAGCAGGTGGGCAGACACGACCACTCACCCTCCATCAACTCAGAATGTCTTTCTACATAAGGGATTCTTGTCCCAGGTTTCTTGACACCTCTTTTAATGCCACATGCAGTCCCCTGAGACCTTGGACTTGTCTGAGAGACCAGCCAGAGGGTTCTGCCTTCTTCTCTGCCATCCACGAGCCCCAAGGAAATGAGCACAGAGTTAGGACAAGGAAGGCGTGGAAGCTGGGAAGGCGCAATTGTGTTCAAGCTCTTGATTCCGGAGGAAGGACAATAGAAAAGCACTGTTAGAGAAAACCAAAGATGGCTGGTTTGTTTTGCCAAGATCCTGTTAATTATAACAGTAATATGCACACTAGCTAATATTTCTTTTATGAAAAGAGAATTCTCATTCTTTATAAAAAGAGAGAATTCTCATTCTTCACAATATTATCCATTGACCTTTTAGACTATCTTATGTCAGTTAACCTTCACATTTCTCCGGGAGCCATGGATTAGTCATTCCAGGTGTTTCATTCTAGCTAAGACATTTTCCTTAATTTCTCATTGTTTGCTATATGCATAGATTTATTTACCGCATGTTCAGGTACGTAGGCCAAATGACCTCCCTGGCCCGTAGGGTTGTGCGTACAGTTTCATTTGTCTGCACATATGGTTCAGAGTAGATATTGAAATGTTCCTTTTGATGAAGAATGCAGTGCCATTTACATTCAGTCTATCAACTTTACAGATCATGTAACTTCCCATGTCAGAATGACCCGTGCCAGTCCATTTCAGCCCACCAATGGCTAGGATCTCCATCTTTATGCATTTTATTATATAATTTCTGATGTTTGTAGATTCATACTTCATACATCCATGTCCATTGTCAAATGGACGTTTACACGTGTTTCTTCTCATTTTGAGCAATGTCCCACTAGGAAGAAACAACGTCCTGAAAGCTTCACTCTGCCTTGAGGATGCAGCTCCTCATCTCCTGGGCTTCTGGCTTAGTGCCAGACTAAATTCTGATTTTCGTAAGGTTTGCACTGGAAGCTGTTGAAATCTATCCACTCTGGGCAATCCTGCTGGGACTGGCAATGTTCTTGTTTGTTGTTATGTGCCGTCTAGTTGCTGGTGACTCATAGCAACCCTGTGTACAACAGCCCTAAAACCTTCTCTATCCTGTGCCAATCTTATTGTCTCTGACATGCCTACTCCCATTACCCCAGTCACTGAATCAATCCATCTCATTGAGGGTCTTCCTCTCCTGTGCTGTCTCTTCACCCTCCCAAGCATGATGTCCCTCTCCAAGGACAGATCGCACCTTGCAATATGTCCAAAGTATGTCAGACGAAGCTTCAAAATCCTTGCCTCCAAGGAGCAGCCCAGTTTCACTCTCTCCAGGACGAACCTGTTTGTTCTCTTAGCAGTCCATGGTATATTTAATACCCTCCTCCAGCACCACAGCTCAAAGGCATCAACTCTTCTTTTATCATCTGTAGTCATTGTCCAGCTCTCTGATGCATAGCAAGTAATTGCAAAGACCATGGCCTGTATCAGACACACCTTAGTCTCCAGACTGACATCGTTGCTCTTCAGTACTTTGAAGAGGTCTTTGACAGCAGACTTTTGCAATGCCATTCATCTTTTAATTTTCTGACTGCTGGTACCAAGAGTGTTGATGGCAGAGCCAAGCAAACTGAAGCTGTCACCATTCTGGATCTCTTTACCATCTGTCATCATGCTGCCAATTGGCCCAATGGTGAAAATCTTTGTTTTCTTGTCTTGATGTTGAGCTTTAATCCGTAGTGAAGGCTGCAGTCCTTGACCTTCTGGAGCAAGCGCTCCAGGTTCTCCTCAGTTTCAGCAAGCAGGTTTGTGTCATCTTTGTAACACAGATTGTTGTTGAGTCTACCTCCAATACTGATGCCACATTTCTCCTCATAGAGCCCAGCATCCCGGATAATCTGTTCTGCATATAGATTGAAAAGATATGGAGATAGGACACATCCTTGACTCACATCATTCTGAATTTTGAACCGTGCAGTGTTCCCTTGCTCTGTTCTGACGACTGCCTCCTGGTCCAAGTATAGTTTTCACATTAGCACGTTCAAGTGTTCTGGGATTCCCATTCTTCTCAGAGTCAGTCATAGTTTGTTATGATCCACACAGTCAAATGCCTTTGCATAGTCAATGAAACACAGATAGGCATTCCTCTGGTATTCTCTGCTTTCAGCCAAGATCCATCTGACATTAGCTACAACATCCCTAGGACTGGCAATCCCTGTGGCAAACTTGCTAGCATTGCTGTAACACATAATACACTACATTCTGACACACTGTCAGGTGAGCAGTCATCACATGACTACGCTTCGTGAGTTAGTATGGTTTTTCTAGTCGCTGACTTTCCCCACGTGGATGAGTAGAGGTGAAAACAGTGGGGTCCTTCTAACCCCACTGACAGGGGACTGGATAGCTTGCTTATAATTTAAATAGCACCTCAGGGGCAGGGACCACACTCATCGGGAACTGGTTGGCTTCGCCTGTCTAAAAGGCTTAAATTGCACAAGTTCGGAGACAGAAGTTACTGACCCTTCCATTAGGAAAGAAGCTGCAGGGAGACCGTGCATTCTCATGGACCAGAGAGTCCTGTTAGTCCGAGGTACAGAGAAGACCAGAAACAGAACCAGAGGCTGGATGGAGAGTTGAATAACAACAGCTGTCTGGTGGAGTCAGAGCTGATGTGCTTCCTGTGGGCTAACAAGTGGGGTAGGAAAGTCAGGGTGATACTTCTGCAAGAAGTAAACGAACTGTGTAACGCTGGAGTGGGTCGCTGGGTTGGGCCTGGTGAGTCTGAAGGCCAGAGGGGGCCCGTGTGTGAACGCATCTGAGAAGAAGTTGTCTCGACTGAGGAATTGTATCCTGAGTGCTTCTGACCTAAACTATCATCTACTGCTTCCCTAGTAATCTCACAGTGATTGATATTATCGGTGGATTCTCTTTGATCATTACAGAGTGGTGATGGACCGTGGATGAGCAGATTAGTGAGATCTTTGGGAAGGTCAGTTGATGTTAGAATTGATACAAGAAGGGGTGGGAGTGTGGGGACATGGCTGGCCTCTCAGGCATCAGGCTTGGGCTGTTTATGTTGATGGAGATCCTCTCCTTCACAGAGTCATTGGATATCAGATGTTGCTGTCACCATGCCAGCTACATAGTTTTTAGAATACAACTGTATGTTGTAAAATACTAACAACAATAGCTAAAACACAGTGGAGACTCCTGGTCTATGTGGTCTCACTTGAGCAGCCCCGAGACAGTGGGGTAAGGTGAAAGGGGAAGAGAGACATTAAATGGCCTTTGTGAAGGTGGGGAGGAGCCGCCTCCGAAATCCACTGTGTGTGTGGCCACTGGAGGTCGACTAAATCCCACTTTTGCCAATTTATTCACAAGTGACCAGGATGGTGAAGAAAGACACTGTTGTTCTTCAGATGCTGTGGTATATAAACCAAGGCAAGACAGAGATGAGCTTATATAGTCTTTTTCCATAATATGAGCTAAAACAAGAATTACACAGTGGGTGTGATAAAGAAAATGGAGTTTGAAGTGTCCGAATCATTATGTGAGATCAAGGAAGTAGATAATATCTCCTCCTATTTTACACACCTGTGTGGAGGTCAGTGGAAAATGGATATAAAAGCTCCTTCACTTTCAGAGTCGGAGTAGGAAGCCCCCAGAAATAGACCTTTTACTCAAATACAGAAATAGATGTTTTACTACAGAAATAGGTCTTTTTCTCGGACTTCCTATTATAATTAATAATACACAGAATCTGAAGTTTAAGGACAATAGAATTTTGTGATAAAAGTGGCAAAGACAACATCAGTTACTGCAGTTTACTCAACTACTGCTCTTGTTTATTTTTAACATCTTCACCATTTTTTCAAGTGGTCAAATTTATTTAAAATCTAGTTTTCAGAAATTCCAAAGCTAAAAGAGAAGTATCTTCAACCAGATGCCCCTCAGAAGGCAGTACTGGCAGTCTGTCCCCAAAGTCCTTGCAGACTCTACGGAACAGTTGTACTCGCCACATAATCAAGTCATCATGAGTCAAAATTGACATGGCAGCCAACTACCAATGTCCATCTACTTTATCCTACTGTGGTTTATTCCGTAGTGTCTAGTCATCTGCTGTTGTATGCCATTTAGTCCAAATTGAGTTCAGGATGGCCTTCCAATGGGTTTTAAGAGGCTGTGAATCACACAGGGGGAGATTTCCTAGCTTTCTCCCACAGAGCAGCTGGTGGATTTGAACCAGTTGCCTTTGGGTTCCTAAAATGGAGATACTCCAAGTGAACGGCTGAAACAAACAGAAGTGTGTTCTCTTAGGGATTCTGAGGCCAGCTCTAGGGAGGGCCCTCTGCTCTCCGTCCATCATGAAGTCAGGTCCTTGTTTCCTTTAGCATCTGTCGACCAGGCACTCCTTGGACTTCTCCATTGTCTTGGCCTTCTCCAGGGTGGCAGTGTTTCCTCACACAGAGGCTGAAACCCCAAAGCATGCACCTCACTCCTGGAGGTTCTGGTCTCCCCTCAGGGAGAGGAGGTAGAGGGTGGTGTAGGCCACATCCTAAAGAAATACCCTCTACATCACAGCAGGATTGAGGTATTTCACCCTCAGTGGTCTCACAACTCTTTGGCCTATCAGATCACAAGGAATAATTAATTACACACTTGGATTCTGGAGGGACACAGTTTAATCCTTATCACACGGTTTACATGTATGAAGACTCAAAAGTTGGATACAGATTGTTTTCACTTTCTCACTAGACGCTGAAATAGAAACCATTATAAACAAATACTCAAGAATTTGAACTATATATAAAAAAATGTAGCATGTGATGTTACTGAAGGAAGCCTCGGGAACAAGTTGATATATGCAGACGACACAACCTTGATTGTCAAGGTGAAAAGGACTTGAAACATTGATGGGAGTCGTACACTGGCCTAGAGTATGGATTACTCCTGAATGCAAAGAGAATGAAAATCTTGACAACTGTCTCTATAAGCAATATCATGATAAAGGGGAATAAACTGCAGTTGTCAAGGACTTAATTCTACTTAGATCAAGGACTTAATTCTACTTGGATTAACAGTCAGTATCCTTGGAAACAGCAGTAAAGAAATCAAGTATTACAGTGGAAAAAAGCATAAAAATCCTTTTAAATAGGAAAAAAAAAAAACACCAACCCAACCCAACAACAAAACAATGACAGTGACTTTGAGGGTAAGATGTCCCCAACCCAGTCATCTTCTGTGCATTGTGCGTTATATGTTGGACTACTAACCAGGCGTTTGGAGATTATAAGCTGCCAGTTATTTCAGAAGAAGATGTGTATTCTCCAATTAAGTTTTCCATTTGCGGAAACCTGATGGGGAGTCATCGTGATTCAAAGCCAACTTGGAGGAAGTGGGTTGGCTGGGCATGTATGCGTGAAGAAACGGGATATGGAAGGCAGGAGAAGAATGAACACACCAATACTGTGGTGTTGATGAATGCCGACTACCCCGTCAGGAGAACTGGCAGGAGAATGAACAAGTCCACTTGCCCCTGTTGATGCCTCGCTCAGTGCCAGTGGGGAGAACTCAAGCACTCGCACTTCCAAGCATCTGACTACTCCGACTTGTCCATTCTTGGTAAACAAAAGATTCACCGAGAACGTGGGAGATGTAGATGAGGCAAATTGACACAGGGGCTTGAACAAAGGGCTCCAACGTAACAATGGCTCTGATGATGGTGCAGAATCAGACAGCAGTGTGTTCTCTTGTCCAGGACAGTAGGAATCGGGATTTACTGTAAGATTGTGGTGTGTTGCCTGCCTTTGAGTCGAGCACGACTCAGAGCGACCCTATGAACAAAAGGCCTGAAGCCCCTCCACAACTGTCGACATTTATCCAAGTTCATAGAGTTTCTGGAGGCACGTTGTTTGGGAAGTGGATGCCACTCCTGCTTGTAAGGAGATTAACAATAGTTCCTATTTCTGGATATTTCTTACTTGTTCATATTTAGTATATTTGGAGAAGAATTTCGGAATGAGAAGGTACAAAGACATAGTCTAGTAAATTGAACATATATTTACTAAAATAATGATTCGTAATTTGTAACTTGAGTCTGGCTGTGTCCCTAGGCAGTGACATTAGTATATTGGATAGGATAGGATAGTACATTGTACTACCGTTGTACAGGGTTTTTTGCTTTGTTTTGGTCTTTGTTCTGACATTGCACATACACTGTGGTGAACTTGAAGTAACTGCTCAATAATGAGTGTTTACTCTCCGAGGCGAGTGTCATTACGCTCTCTTGAAAAAAAAAAATCAATCAGCTCTTGCTACCTTTCTGGATATGAAATGCCAAATTTTCTCGATTGTTTTGTTAAATGTTATAAATGGTAAATAAGAGAGCGGAGATGCTTGGAATTGAAGTGGTAATCAAATGAGTTATGTTGACAGAAAGAATTCCTCATGAGCGTTTGCTCTCATCTCTAGAATGAAGATCGCATCATTACTTCCATTCCATTCACATTTTCCATGTTTGTGGTCCTCATTGCTTTTCCCATTTTGGAGTGTTATTTCTTCCAGGTAGGAATTTTAAAAAAAAAACACCCAAAAAACAAGCAAAAAAGAAGACACCCAATCTATTTGTTGTCAATATTTAGCTCTCAATGTTTTTTTAAACTAATTGTTGTTATGTGCCATCGAGTCACTTGTGACT
>NW_006400015.1:923065-945423 GCF_000299155.1 Elephantulus edwardii
GTGGATTTGGCAACCGACCCAGTTGCACCAGGTACAAAGTCCTGATAGTCTGCTCTGTAAAGATTAAAGTGGAAAACTCCCTGTGGGGACCATGTCACAAACACCGTCCATCAGAATCAGCTCAATGACAGTGAATTTGTTTTTTGTGGTTTTGGTGTTGTTGTTCTTTTTTCAAATTTGCCTTGTTTTTATTGAAACAAAAATTATTCACAGTGAGGCACATAGATCTTACACTTTTGACAAGTATGTGTATTCATATAAGTAGAGGACATTCTTGTGGCCTGGGGGTAAAGAACTGCCCTGGCAACCCAAAGGCACGTGGTTTGAATCCACCAGTTGGCAGGAGAAAGACGAGCAATTTACAGCCTCTGGAAACGCACTGGAAGGTGAGCTGTGATTGGGTGCAGACACACCAGGATGGAGTTGTTTTGAGTCGATGTACCTGCTGTCTCCATCCAGATCTGGAATATTTTACTCCTTTCTTAAATCTTCCTCTACTTATTTTTGGTTAAGCTCCACCACCCAGGGAATCAAGCCAAAGCCAAAGCCCCTGGTGTGAGTCACCGCCACTCAGTGCCTTCCATTCAGCACAGGAAACATGTCTATTTAAACAGGTATTTAAGAAGCACACAGCACGAGTCTGGTGCTAGAAAAAGGAAGGGGCTCTAGAGTCTAAGCCCTTGGAGAAGGAGAGGCCAGAGAGGAAGGAGGAGGAGGAGGGAGAGGCTGGGAGGGCATTTGCTGCCACATGAATTTCCCATTTAACTTGGATGCTTTTTGTCTTTGTTCAATGCAGTCATCTGAAATCAACCTTAGAACATTTTAGAAATGATACCATGAGTAGACAGGGCATTACACACTGCGGGTCCGTTAGGTCCACACTCAGCTTGGTCCAGCCTCCTGTCCTCTTCTGTTCCTGCCCCTCTCTCAGGTCCCAGGCTGGTGCCCTGGGGTCCCCACTGGTGCTGTTATTCTTGGTTGCTGGTAGGCTCCGCCCCATGACAATGAACCATGAAACGAAAGGTCCCGCTCTGCACCGTCCTGCACCATCTTCACCCTCCTCACCACGTCCCGAGGCTGTCAGGCTTTATGGGACCAGAAAGCCGTTTGTCCTTCTCTGATTGACCGGTGGATCTAGACTGTCCACATTCCATTTGCAGGCCAACATGGGGCAACAAAGGTGCGTGACTTCCGTAACAACAGCTCACTTTTGCCTGATCTTGGAATGCAAAGAAATGAAATCACCTAATGTGTATAATTTTGTGTCTATTCTTTTGCTAAATCTATCTTGTAATATTTCTCTTTGCTCTTCCATGTATCGCGAGTTCTTTCTATTGATGGCTGTATAGAATTAGTTCTTTTATTATTCAGTGTATCCTAGAATTTATTCAGTTTTCCCCTTACTGAGGTCCACAGGGCACCAAGGCCCACGCGGCACCAAGGTCAGTGTTCTGGCTTTGCCTAGCTATTCTTCTGCTCTCCACCCTCGTTGGCTCCCAGGCTGCCCTTGCCTCATTGGCCTCCACCTCTACCCTCTCTCCATCCAGTGTCTTGTGCCTCTATCACTAACATTTATAGTACATAATTTTTCACTTTATGTTTATAACCCAATATTGAATTATCTGTGTTTGAGGCAAGGTCTAAGTTAAGATTTGTTTGCCTATATGTTACACCATTTGTTAAAAATGCTATCCTTTTTCTATTACGTTTACTTGACGCTTTTGACAGGTGACCATTTGGTCTAAACCTAGGAGTTATGACACAGTTGTCTATAATTATGCCCACACCACACTGTCTTTATCACTGAAGATTTAGAATAAATCTTTAATTTGTGTAGTATGAATTCCCCCACTCTCTGTAACAGTGGAGTATTCAGGGTTCTTTGGATTTCTACATAAATTTTTGTAAAAGCTTTTATGTGGATGCAGGCCACTTGCTGAAATTTTTAATGTAATTGCATTAGTTGGAAATGTGTCCCACTGTTGCAGCAGAGACATGGCCGAACACAAGATCTTGACAAAGCACCCTTGAGTTCTCTCTTCTGCAGAAGGACGTCTTACAGCAGAAAATGCTCACAAAGACGGAGGCACCCACCTTTTATCTGTACCATGAAAACAAAAACCTACGTCTCCACCCTGTTGCCTAGGGGTGTAACCTCACAATCTTGTCCTCCCTAGTTGGCTAACATCAACTATTTTGGGTGAGGGGAAAGTGAAAGCTTGAAGGAGATTGGAATGTCTTTGCTTTAGTAGCACATCTGAAATGCATTGTGATTGGTTCAGTTCTCCCGTCCAGAAATGGGGTAATTCCCCTTCATCACTGCAAGATGGGGCTAGAAGCACATTGATTTTGCTCTGGCTTCGATCTCATTTTGGACTCTTTGGAGAGGATACATGTGCACTTGTTCCCTCCTCTTCCGTGTTACACTTACTCATTCTTCTCTTCAAACTTGGAGAGGAGGCGTTGACCCTGGCGCTTGCACACCTCTAGGTAGGAAATGTTATGCCGTGGGGTGGAGCGCCGTTTGGTTAAAGCTGTCTCTCTAAGTCTTTGGATTAAATCCTTTATCCAGGGTCTTGTACAACATCCCATGAGCACTAGTACTCCTAGGGCAATGATGAGGGAGGTAAGAGCTGGGGTCATAAGCCCTTTCCAGTCTCCAAGCTGCTGCTCCATGATCTTATGGAAGGGATCGTCTACACCTGAGCTTTCAGCTGGCTTATTAGCCGGTGTGGTGAGCCCTTGAAAGGCTTTGCTACTTGTACCATCAGGGGGTTGTGTTGTTGAGGATACGAGTACATCATTGAACTCCAATCATGACACATGCCCTGCCTTTCTCTGCTAATGTATCTAACACTCCCCTCTTTCACCAGACCATCCTCCTTGTGGGTTACTTGTCCTGCCATCTCTTTGCCAGCATCCCTGGTATGGTTTACAAATCTGTCAGTTAGGTTGCTGGGTGCTATCGAGTTGGAACCAACCCAGAGCTGACTCCCTCCAGCAGGTTGGTATCTGTAATTACTTCACTCTACATTTTTGTTGATGGTGGGTCATCAAAATGGGATGGATCCAAATCCTGCTGCTGTTTGGTTTCTAGCTTGGAGCTCACCTGGCTTTCCCCTGGGCACCCCATAGACGTGAACATAGACGTGAAGGTCAAAGGGACTTGAGGAGTGGCTATGCTTTTCTCGGTTCGGTGTTTTGTTCTTAGTCTTGTGGCTGGTCCGAAGGCCACAGTGAAAGGGGGTGGTCCTAGGGCACAGGGCCGCTCCACTCTGCCAATAGGACTTCAAACCATTGTTTCCCATGATTCCAGCAAATGTCTGCTTGCAGGAAGGTGACAGTAGACTGCCGACGGAGCCACTCAAAGGGCCGGTGGTCACTGCATCCCATGAAGTGTCCCAGGAACACACCAGAGAGGCAGGAGGTGAAACTGCGTGGAAGGCTGGTTGTCTAACTGGCCTCAGGGCCCAAAGCGTAGGACTTTTAACCTCAGGAGTGACAGTGACAACAGTTGGCAAGTTCATCACCCTGCTGTGGGGTCTTGGAAGAGGGTAATCTTCTATTCCACACCCATAGTGTGCGATGACTGTCCTAGTGGGAGGGGTGCTGTGTCTCCAGCCATCCCATCACATGTGCGTAACCCTCGCCTTTACTTCAGTGCAAACAGAAGATTGAATCCTTTCCAGCCAAGCGTCCAAATCTTGATACCCCGTCTCTGTTGCTCCAGTTGATGCAGGTCGTCAGTTTCTACAGTCGCTACGTTGACTATTTGCTAAAATTGTGTGTTGGAGCTTCTGGTTAATAGCGGTTGGACTTGAACTTTGTTTGACTCATTTTTAGAGAGATGATTTCTCTCCCACCCCCACTAGTTTATTTACAAAATTCTAATACAAATTCAAACAAATTCTTTGAATTTCCCTCACCACCACCCCCATCAAATAGTACAACCCAGTGATTAACGCTCCCTTCCCCCTGCACATCCACATCCCTCTGCTTCTAGTTTCTCTCATCCCTCTTGGATCCTTATACTCATTGTACAATAACATTTTTATACAATATTTATCCTTGTGGGACTGAGTTCACTCAGCATAATGTTCTCTAGTCCCTCCCAAGTTAGGTAATAATTTACAAAGTTATTGCTCCTGTGTGCTGTATAGTATTCCATTGTGTGAAGGTACCATAATTTCTCCATCCATTCATTTGTGGTTGGACATTTGGGCTGTTTCCATGTTCTATTGGGTCCTTTCCTGTCACATCAGCTCCCACTCTGTGGTTCCTTACTTCTGAAGGTCCTTTTGGTCATACTTTTGGGGTTATCTATAATTAGGAGTAATGGATGCATTGTAAAGGTTTGCAGTTAGGGTGGGATGTAGATCCTTGTATATGCTGGGTTTTGTTCTTAGGGCTTTCATAGAGTATGTGGAGGGCAGGTTATAAAGCCATGTCAGAACTGGAACTGGGCGGTCTACCAAACATCCTCCTAATCATTCCAGAGGCCCCTCTGTGTTAATGTTTGCACCTCACTGTTTTAAAAGGGCAGAGTTCTCGGTCAACACTGGACAATGGTCTCTGAGAACCGTCTGGTCCACATGGGATGACGGAGCAAGTATCTGATTGAATAGTTAGGGGAGAGCCATCCTGAGTCGTTTCGGTGGTCAAATGACCTTCAGTAATGGGGGCGGGGGGGAAGAGAAAGAAAAGGATTAAGTTCCAGTGACTGAGATTGTGGTGGGGGTCAAGTTCAGTTGTCCTTGAGAATGGAGGGGCACTTCCTTTACTCACTTATGGAGAGTCTCTTTTGTGTGTACATTCCTGTGATTAAAAATAGCAGAAAGGGTCCTCCCCAGGTTTCTCGAGTTTTTCCATCTGTCCAGCCCTTGATTAGCACACAATCGACAAGGGAGATGAGAGAACTTGAGGAGTGGTGTTTGTGCCAGGAGACCCCTTTTTCTGAGAGAAAGTAGAAGATAAGCCAAATACGTAATTTCTGGGGAACTGATCCTTCATCTCCAAAGTAGGATTACCAGCAGTGGAGCTGAAGTGGGGTAGCCCGTAAAGCATGTATAGGGATAGACTGATGTCCTCTCAAGGGGTGATTCTTCAGAGGGCTGCTTGAAGGAATTTAGTCCACAGTAACTTGGTTTCTAAAACTAATTTGGTAAGGTGAGTCTTCAGGGTTTGATTCATTATTTCTACTCTAAGAGGATAAGGAGGATGCCAGGGGTTTGGTGTGCCCACTGAATTCCAGGAGCCTCTGCTGGTCCTTGATTATATGAGCAGTAAAGTGACTGCCATTACCTAAGTCAATGTTCTCAATTAAACTGGGCGCAACGGCTTCCACAGGACTGTAACTGCATTGGCAGGCGCTGCTGGCAAGGGGATAACGTCTGCTCAGCGGGGAAGGCACTCAACAATTACAGGGGGGTATTTGTGATGACCTTTTTCAGGCATGGCCCTATAATCAGTCCGGAAGCTCTGGAAGGTGCTTAACCCAGGACGCCTTCCTCCTGGGGATGCCTGTCTTAGAGCTTGCTTGTTTCCTGGCACACCGGGCACACATCAGAAACTTGTTTAGCTTGGGTATAGATGCTGATGCAGCAAAAACCCGAAGGATTACGTCATACCTTGCTTGAGGACCCCATTGACTGCCCCAGTGAAGTTTTTTTCACGATTTCTCTCATTGACAGACAGCACTACCCTCCCATCTGGCAACAGCCACCGGCCTTCTGGGTTTTCGTCTGCCCTGTTCTCTTGAGGTGTTCCTTGCTACCCGGGGTGAAGATTGCATGGCAGTCACAGTAGGAAGACACAGTGTCAGATGGAGAGTAGGTCTCTCTGGGGATTGAGTGACTGGCTTGGAGCCCTGTTGGTGTCCAGGAACTTGGACTATCTCTCTCTCTCATCGGGTAATTGTCAACTCCCCGAAACCTGGGTTATTAGTCTCTGTCTATTAGGCCTTTTCCATGGCTGCTTACTCATCCCCGCTCTGCCCAGACATTATGACAATGTGCACTCCCCCAAGGTGTACTTTGAATCCCTATAAATTGAGTTCTTCCTTTACTTGTGTTTCAGAGCCTGGTTTGGAGCAAACCATTTACAGCAAAATATACCAAAAGTTGCTTCAAGGGAAAAAAATGGGAAATCTCCTCCCGGGCAATTAACTGCCTCTGAAAAACTACTGGAGGCTCAGACATGGGTCGGTTCCCTCTTGACGGTACACAACAAAAGCAACAAACAACAACAAAATGGTTCATTTAGTGATCTCCTGGTCGTCACTGGGGAGGAACAGATTACCTGCATACTCAAAGAGATACAGGGACAGGGGAAGGGGAAATTTTCTAAGAGGTTTGCCTCAAATCAACCTTGCAATTATGCTTTTCAATCTTCATCTTATTCAGCAGGGATATGTGACCATTTTCTTTCTGTGATTTCTCCTGAACCTTTTCTGTTTCATTTGAATGGGTGATATCTGTAGTCCCCTCCACTTCATTCCTTTGCCCAGACAACAGGTTGAATGTGTTTCTCTGCTCCTGGAGTTACAAGGTTGAAGGATCTAGAAATTCTCTCCACATGTATGTATAAGCCCAAACCAAAATTAACCATGAACTCTCCACCTAGCAGATTCATTACTGCTTCTGGCGCTAGAAGAAACATAAATGTGGTCACTCTCTCTTTGAACCCAACAGTGGTCTTTTCAGGTTTCTTGGCTCTAAAACCCTCTCCTTTGACCCCTGAAATGAGAACCCCCTCAGGGGAGCATAAGAGAGCAGAGGGTTAGCTCGAAAGAAATGATCTAGAAGCTCCTGAGTCTACCAAAAAGGTTCCCATTTCTTTTCATGGTCCTCCCTCTAAATTTATGAAAGGCTCCCGCTAGGGCCCATCAACATAAAAGAGCCCCTGACCCCCATCTCTTCTCAAAAGCCATAACGGAAATGCCTTTCTTTTTTCATTCCCATTTCGGCCATTTCCACTTGAAACGTCCCCTCTTCCACACTGAAAGCTCTTCTTGTTCTCTCTTTCTCTGACTGGGTTTTCAGGCCTCAGGGTTGGTTCTGACTGAGGTTGGGGTCCGGGGGGAGTCTCAAGGGCTTTCAGCTCTTTATTCCCTGAGTGGCCTGTCCAAAGGTGGGCAGCAGGAATGAAACCTTCTGCGTGGCTTCTCTTCATCCTTCTCACATAGACCTTCAGAGCCTCCATTAAAGAATTCTTCTGAGTTTGTCCGTCCAGTGTTCTGTTTTCTGTAAGTCACAATGTCAGCCCAGCTCGTAGTGACAAAGTGAAGCTTTGACATTGCTTGCCTCACAGGTCTTCTAAGTCTATCCTCCCACATCTCCTCATTCGCCCTTTACGGTTTTCTAGAAACCTTAGGCCCCCATCTTTCCTGTGTTTTACACCGAAAGCTCGGTGACATTTTGGGAACGAGGAGCTGACTCCCTGAGTCCTTTTATTCTCATCCCTCTTAGGACTCCCTGTTAATCTCTGTGAGCTGCAGAGTTAATGTCCCACGAAGGGTCCTGCTTAGGGCACCCCGAAGCCCGCAGGGTGTCCACACCCCCAGACAACCATTGCTGCTCTGTGAACCGTGTCTGTCTTCCCCAGTGACGAGGACCCCCAGAATGGACACTTCATTTGGCCCGGCTGTGTAACTGTGGACCCAGGAACCAACCCACTAGGCCTGCCTCTCCACAGGGGTCTTCAAGTACTGGTTGCTATTCCTTTGAAAATGCCTTACTTTGAAGCTAGTAAAGGGAGCATTAGCAAACCCAATTTCTCCTCCTCCTGAGAGAACCTCCCTCAGTGGGAAGAGAGGCTGAGGCTGAGACTGAACCTCACGGAGAGGGAGAAGTGGAAGTTTTGGATATCCTTTTGACACAGGTCAGGTTTTGTCCTAAGTCCTGGTGATGAGGAGAATTTGGTGTGGGCAAGGCTGTGAAGTTATTGAGACTGAACAGCTTTAGTTTGCTTGACTCCACAGTCAACACTCTTGGCACCAGCAGCCAGGAAATTAAAAGACGTATTGCAATGGGAAAGTCTGCTGTTAGGGACCTCTCCAAAGTACTGAAGAGCAATGGTGTCTCTCTGGAGACTAAGGTGTGTCTGATACAGGCCATGGTTTTTGCTATCACTTTTTCTGCATCAGAGAGAGAATGACCAAGGAGGATAGAAGAAGAATTGGTGCCTTTGAGCTGTGGTGCTGGAGAAAAGAATGTACCATGGCCTGCTAAGAAAATGAGCACGTTCATCCTAGAGAGGGTTAAATCAGGCTGCTCCTTGGAGGCAAAGATTCTGAAGCTTTGTCTGACATACTTTGGACCAGGATGGACCAGTCCTTGGAGAGGGATGTCATGCTTGGGAGGGTGGAGGGACAGCGCAGGAGAGGAAGGCCTTCTATGACGTGGATTGATTCAGTGACTGGGGTATTGTGGGTAGGTGTATCAAAGGCAGTGAGATTGGCACAGGATAGAGCAAGGTTTAGGACTGTTGTACATGGGGTTGCTATGAGTCACAGGTGACTGGAGGGCACATAACAACAAGGCTGTTAGGAGCACTTCCTGGGAGCATATGCTTCTAGTGGAAGGGGGTGCATGATCTGGGGGAGTGCTGTCTTCAGCTGAAGCCTGGCTCCTAGGCTGGAGGCAGGATTATAAGGGGGAGGCAGGGAGCAGAAGAGGTCCTGTGGGGGGGAAGGATTTTCCTTCCTTAAGAGGGAAAAGGACAAGTGGGCCCCACCTCCATCAAAGAGCACAGTCACTCTGTCCTCAGCAACAGGACTCCTGTCATTTGCATAGTCAATTAGAAGCAGACAAACCCAGTCCTCCTCTGGGCCAAATCCAGGCCAGAAGGCAGATGGCTTTGAGGTGGGCCTCTGCTGCTCTTTCCTTCCTTCTGTGGCTTTTCTTTCCAGCGCTTTAGCGCTGTCCGTGGGCGAGCTGGGGCAGGCCATCCGTCTCCTTATTGTCTGTAGATGCCCGAGTTCTTATTCCCATCCTGGATTTTCTGGCATGGTTGCGAGTTGTTTTGTTTTTGATTTTAAAGTAGACTTCTCGAGCTCCTTTCTAGTCAGGGAACCAGTTTCACTCCTTGTTGTTTGTCTTCAATCTCGAAGGCAAGAGGCTCAAATCCCCTTAGCTGCCCTTCTCACCTGGAAGCTGTGGCTGTGGGTGGATTCACTGTATGAGTTGCCCAAGGGCAGAGGGAAGGTCAGGATGGGAGGAAGGAGGAGAGCGGAGGCTGGCTCTGCCTCCATGCCTTCACCTTCTGGGGAGTGGGACCCCAAAACCAGAGCCCTTTGCCCGCTGGGCTTCTTCCTAAGGAGCTCTTAGTCCTGGCCACAGTCTCACTTATTCTTCCAAGTGGCCCCAGCAGGAGCCGGATGGTGCAAGTCCGCTCTTGTGCCCGATGTCCTACCACAAGGCAGCGATTGTCCATCAGCGGACACAAGTCCTACCCCCCTTTCCTCTTCCCCGCCATGTCCCCAGGTGAAGCCAGATTTCTTGCCCTTAAGAGGTCTACAGAGATTCTTGAAAGTTTTTCAAAGTAGTGATCCTGTTACTTGCAAATAATAATAGTCTTATTTCTCCTTTTTTAAAACTTTTTCTTTTTGGTAGACTTTTTTTTTAAACACATATTATGGCATTTGATAGAGTTGTTATGAGCAAGCAAGCATTACTGTGTTCTTATTATTAGTAGAAACTGTGTTCCTTCACCATTAAATGTGCTATTACCTGTTGGAGTTTTAGAAGTTTTCCTTAAAATTGTAGCTTACTTAGGACATAGATCATTCATTCAGGGTTCCATCTGGGTTACCCCTTGATTGGCTTCCATCCCAGTGACAGCCTTCAGTGTTCCTCTTCTGCTCTCAGGCCCTTTGCAGCCGTGTCTGTTACACCTCGCCTGGTCCTTTCCTCACACACCCCGCCCAGCACCCAGCTAAGCAGCCCCAAGCCTACACTCTTTGCCCCTAGCCCACCTCTGCCCAGCTCTCCTTCCCTGGTGGCCTGCCTTGGAAAGTCCAGTGCTTCCTGGTGTCTTGGAGTACTTCACTCTTGTCCTTCAGTTCTGAGAGATTGATTCTGCTTGTACAGTGGCACTAAGATGACCGGAAGCAGAAAGCTGGAGCAGGATGTCACATTGGGTTTCCTTTGTCTCCAGGATACAGCCTTGTCTTTTGGGAATGTCACCCTTGGTGTAACACAGTGCAGTGCAGTGCAGAGGGACAGACAGGGCAGAGGATGAAATGGACCCCACAGAGAAAAGGTCCTGGCAGGAAGTGTGGTGATGGGTTGCCTTTTTACATCATGAAGCACCCAGTTATGCTAAGTTTATAAAAATGTAGCTTCGTCATCATGTGCTTTCTAGTAACTTTAAAATGACAGGATTTAATCTTAGGTCATTTACGGTAGTGATGCCATGTGATGGAAATGCCTTATTGGAGGAAAATTGGTTATTGGTTTTTGAATCAAATAGATATGATTCAGAAGAGTTAAATATAGAAATTATACCCTGATTTCAATCTCTCCGTCTATTTGAGGAGATCATTACTTGCCTTCCAAGACGAGTATGAGTGTTCAATAGTGTTTATAAAACTCTTAGCATCATACTTTGCCTAGAATTGATCAAGAGATCATTGGATGTTGATGATAGTGTGAAGGATGAAATAGAAATATTTAATTTTGTAAATTAAAAAAGCAGGGAAGTTTTTGCTTTTAGGAAGGTTTGGCAACTCACAGTTTTCCTGGCATTAAATAAGACGGAATGGTAAAATGCTATCTGAATGAGATCCATGGAAAACAATTTAACTTGGCTCTTGGCCTCTTTGATCAATCGATCAGGGAAAGCACTTTATGTAACCGAGTGGAGACTGCCATTACCCCACAAGCACAATCCTTCATTTATCTTTGATTCCATAACGGTTACATCTTCAATCACTTTAAACGTAGTCTTTATAGGAAATTTGTTGCTCAGTATATAGTTGTTGCTGTTGTTAGGTGCCACTGAGTTGAGCAGTGTCCTATCCCGTGCCATCCTCACAGTCTCTGACACAAGCTCATTGCTGCCGTCACCATGTCAACCCACCTGGTGGAGGACCTTCCTTTCTTTGGTCGCCCCTCCACCTTGCAAACATAATGTACCTCTCCAAGGAGTAGCTTCTTCTAGCAACTTGTGCTCCAAGTACAAGAGGAATCTCACTATTCTTGGCTCTAAGGACCACTCTGTACTTCCCTCAAGACAGACTTGTTTATACTTTTGACAATTCATAGTATATTCAATAGTGTTTGCCAACACCACAGTTCAAAGGTATCAATTCTTCCTTGGTTTTCCCAATTCATTGCCCATTCTTTGCCATGCATAAGAAACAAGTGAAAAGATGATGGCTTAGATCAGGCACATCTTAGTCTTTCAACTAATGTCCTTGCTCTTTAATTCTTTAAAGAGATTCTTGCCAGCACTTTTCCCAGTGCAGTATGACTTTTCACTTCTTGCTTTTTGCTCCATTGGTGTTGACTGTGGATTAAAGTAAAAGGAAATAGTTGAGAAAGTCAATCTTTTCCCATCTAGATTGATGTTACCTATTGACCTGGTGGTGGGCATTTCTGGGTTCTTGATGTTGGGGTGAAATCCAGTCTTTAGTATTCTTCAGTAAGTACTTCAAGTCCTTTCCAGCTTTTGCAGGCAAGGTGAGGTCAAGTGCATAATGGAGGTTGTTGATGTGTTGCTCTCAAAGCCTCATCCTTGTCCATATAGCCCACCTTGTAAAATGATTTGCTAAGTATCCATACTGGTTGTGGAAGCAGGAGTGGCATCCACTTCCTAAACTGCATGCCTCTGGAAACTCTGTGAACTTTGATAAATGACGAAAGTTCTGGAAAGCCTTCAGGCCTTTTGTTCACAGGGTCCCTGTGAGTCATGCTCGAATCCAGGGCAGTCAACAACAGCAGCATATTGGATAGATATGAAGAACGTCTACGACCCTGACACACACATTTCCTGATTTTAAAGCATACATTAGGGAATGCCCATCAGAGCTTTGCCCTACTTGACAGCATCATCACTGTCTCTGTCATGTTCAAGGCCATTGCCATATTGACTGTGTCAACCCATCTACAGGACAGTCTTCCTCTCTTTCACAGACCCTTGAACTTTCCCACAATGATGTCTTTTTCCAAGTGCTGACCCCTCTTGACAACTGGCCCAAAGTATGTATGATGGAATCCCACTATTTCTGCCTCTCAGGAACTGTCTGTCTGCAATTTTTCTAAGACAGATCTGCCTATTCTTTTGATAGTCCATTCAATACTTTTTGCCAATAATAAAATTCAAAGGGAAATTGAAATTAGCAGTTGTTTATTTTCGAACAACTAGTGGTTGTTTGAAAAGAAATGGCTACTTAAAAAGTGTTCAAGATAAATGATTTCTGTTAGATTGGCGATGGATTCTGCTTACGATGCTATTTGTGCTTTTATTTTTTTGCAAAAAGATGGAAAAGAATGCTCTGTTGTTGGTGCTTTGTAGGGAAAACTCCCATTGGATATTAATGAGCTTCACAGAAAAATAATACTGATTGATTAGCTTTGGGAAATACAGGTCAGTGGTATTTGACCAGCTAAACAGGCCGCAGCTTAAGCTTTCTCTGTGTCCCAGCAGAGAAAGATCAGTCCAAAACGTGTTTCAAACAGCAGCTACTGTGTACATGCTGCAGGTGTTAATCGTCTTTTTAAAACAAAATTTTAATATTTCAAATATCTGGAAAATGGCAAGTGGCAATTAGGCCATGTTATGAGCGAAGCCCTTGCCGACATTAATATTTTCACTTAGGCACATCCATTGAGGGAAGTAATCCAAGCCAGTAAATATTAGTTTTAATATTTATGAAAATGGATCTGGCTAAAGCAAATGTTTTGAATTGCAAAAACGCTCCGTTTTCACATTGATACATCAGTGCATCAGCTAAATCCCATCTCGGCTTGTGCATTAGTCAGATTTTAAACTGTGACCCAAATGTTAAATTGGACCAACAGTCTCCAGTTGAATTACTAAAGATAGCAAATCAAATCTAAACTTGTTCTAGACATAAGAAATGGATATATATGTGTAAGTTGTTGCTGGGTGCCCTTGAGTTTTGTTCAGAGCAACCCTACGAACAACAGATCTAAACCCTGTCCTGTGCTGTCCTCCTGATCTCTGACAACGCTTGAGCCCATTGCTGAAGTCACCGCGTCAGTCTATCCAGTTGAGGGTCTTCATATCTTTCAGTGACCCTTCACTTTTCCAAACATCATGTCCCTTTCCAAGGAATAGCCTTTCCTAGCATCATGCTCAAACAACGTGAGATGATGTTTTGCCATCTTTGCCACTAAGGAGGACTTGATCTGCACCTTTTCCAAGATACATGTTTGGGGTTTTAGCAGTTTATGGGATATTCATTCTCTTCTCCAACATAACCTCTCATTGGTATCCATTCTTGTTCTGTCATCTTTATTCATTGTCCTGCTCTCAGAGCACAGCAAACGGTACCAGTAAAAACAATACAAAACTCTCGCTCTCAAAGATCAAGGCCTGAATGAGACACTGCTTGTTGTTGCTGATGCTGTCAGCTCTGAGCACAACTCATAGTGACCTGTGAACAAAAGGCCTACAGCCTTGTCCTTTCTCAAAGTTCACAGCTTCCAGAGGCATGCTTTTAGGAAGTGGATGCCACTCCTGCTTCCAAGTTCAATATGTATACTTAGCTAATCATTGTAAAAGGTGGGCTATATGGACAAGGATGAGGTCTCAGGCTTTGAGGGCAACACATCAACAACCTCCGTTATGCACTTGACCTCGCCTTGCTTGCACAAACTGGAAAGGACTTGAAGGACTTACTGAAGAATATGAAAGACTGGATTCCACCCCGACATCAAGAACACAGAATTCCTCACCACTAGATCAGTAGGTAACATCCTACTAGATGGAAAAAGATTGAATTTCTCAACTATTTCCTTTTACTGTAATCCACAAACAACACCAAGGCAGCAAAAAGCAAGAACTAAAAAGGCATACTGCCCTGGGCAAAGTCCTGGCAAGAAACTCTTTAAAGTGTTAAAGAGAAAGAACATTCGATTTTGGAGAGATCCATGACAGCAGCCTTGCCCGACGAAAGATAGCTCTTGATCTGATGACTGTTATCAAGGCTGTTCATTATGGATCCAAATAAAATGTAATCATTGCCAATTTTCATCTTCTCTCCATCTGTCGGGATGCTGTCTTTCAGTCCAAGGATGAGGATTTTTGTTTTCCTAATGCTCAGAAGCAAAACGTCCTGGGACATGGAGTCTTTCATCTTCTGTGTTCGTCCTTCTCATGTGCAACAAGCTAGGTTTGTCTTCTGCCTAGTGCAGTTTGTTGATGGGCCTTCCTCTGCCCCTGAAGGCACATCTTTTTTAGAGTCTACCTTCTTGAATGATTTTCTCAGAGTACAGAGTAACTATATGTGGAGAGAGGACACAGCCCCTACACACAACTTTATTTTAAAGCATACGATGTTCCCTTGCTCTGTTTAGACAACAGCTTCTTGACCTAGGTATAGGTTTCCTATGAGCACAATTAAGTGTTCTTATATTTCTATTCTTCTCAATGTTAACCATAGTTTCTTATAATACACAGTCAAATGCCTTTGCATAGTCACTAAAACACAAACATATTTTAGTATTCTCTGCTTTTATCCAGCATCCAACTGACATGAGCAGTAAAATCCCTGGTGCCACAGCCTCTTCTAAATCGAGTTTGAACTTCTAGAAGTCTTCTCTCAATGTGCTGTTCAGCCATTTTTGGATAATCTTCCACAATATTTTGCTTGCCCAAGAACGACTGGAACAGCACATCAACAGAGAACTACCAGAAGTCCAGGCTGGTTTCAGAAGGGGTCGTGGTACTAGAGATATTGTAGCTGATGTTAGATGGATCTTGGCTGAAAGCAGGGAATACCAGAGGAATGTCTATCTGTGTTTCATTGACGATGCAAAGGCATTTGACTGTGTAGATCATAACAAACTGTGGCTGACTCTGAGAAGAATGGGAATCCCAGAACACTTGATCGTTCTAATGCGAAACTTATATTTGGACCAGGAGGCAGTCGTCAGAACAGAGCAAGGGAACACTGCACGGTTCAAAATTGGGAAGGGCGTATGGCATGGATGCATCCTGTCTCCATACCTTTTCAACCTATATGCAGAACAGATTATCCGGGAGGCTGGACTCTATGAGGAGAAATGTGGGGTCAAGATTGGTGGACGATTTATCAACAATGTGCATTATGTGGATGACACAACCCTGCTTGCTGAAACTGAAGAGGACCTGAAGCGCCTGGTGCAGAGTGTCAAGGACTGCAGCCTACAATATGGATTGAGGCTCAATGTCAAGAAGACAAAGATTCTCACCACTGGACCAATTGGCAGCATCAGGATGGATGGTGAAGAGATTGAGATTGTACACAGCTTTAGTTTGCTTGGCTCCATAGTCAACAGTCTTGGCACCAGCAGCCAGGAAATTAAAAGGCGCATTGCCATGGGAAAGTCTGCTGTTAGGGACCTCCCCAAAGTGCTGAAGAGCAATGGTATCTCTTTGGAGACTAAGGTGCATCTGATACAGGCCATGGTCTTTGCAATCACCTGTTATGAGAGTTGGACAATGACCAAGGAGGATAGAAGGAGAATTGATGCCTTTGAGCTGTGGTGCTGGAGAAGAGTATTGAGAATACCATGGACTGCTAGGAAAACAGATTTGTCCTGGAAAGGGTTAAACCGGGTGGCTCCTTGGAGGCAAGGATTCTGAGGCTCCGTCTAACATACTTTGGACGAGGAGAGACCGGTCCTTGGAGAGGGACATCATGCTTGGGAGGGTGGAGGGACAGCGCAGGAGAGGAAGGCCCTCTATGAGGTGGATTGATTCAGTGACTGGGATAATTGGGATGGGAGTGTCAGGGACAGTGCGATTGGCACAGGACAGAGCAGAGTTTAGGGCTGTTGTACATAGGGTCGCTATGAGTCGCAGGCGACTCCACGGCACATAACAACAACAACAACAACATATTATTGATGATATTACTTGATAATTTGCTCGAGAGTTGTCCTTCAATTTCCTAGTGTAGACCAGTGAGCACATCCAGTGTTCTATTTATTGTTTGAAACATGTCAGTTGGTATTCCATAGATCCCTGGAACCTGATTTTTGCTAATGCCATCAGTGATGTTTTAACTACGTCTTTCATTACCACTAGCTCTTTTTCAAATGGTATGTCTTGAAATTTTTCAGTGACAACCAGTTCTTTTTGGTTCAGTGACTCTGTGTATTCCTTCTACCTTTTTTCCTGCTCTCCATTTTTAGATAACCTTTCAATATCCTTATCCCGTTGTTAATTCTTTCTTTCCTGATGGTACCTGAGCTCCGTGACGGGGAAGTGCGTGTGAACTCTAGAGCCACAAAGCAAGTACCTGGCACAGAACCAGTATCTGACAAACAAACAACATTGAATTTTAATTGATGAATCAGTTTGCCCCAAAAGAGGAAGAATTTGGTTTATGACCAAGTTTGATGATCACACAGAAAGTCTTTACTTAACTTCTAATAGCACAATTTAAAAGTAATTTTTTGAGAGACACAGTAAATCACAGAGAACGACATTGCCCATATTCCTCCCACACAGCAGGTGGTGGGTTTGAACCACACACTTTTGGGTTGGCAGCACGATTCCTTACCACTCAGCCACCAGAACTCCCTAATAGTGTTTGGACATTAGTAAACAGTTGAAGTTAAGGGACACACAGAAGAGCATTTGGTTTGTCCCGGCTTTGGGTGAGTGGGCAGTCATAGTAAACAATGTGTTCTCCTGCTAATCAAATATCTCTTTCATTTAACGTATTAATTACTGCTGTTCTTTGGAATTTGCCAGTAAATCCTAAACAACAACAATACATAGTGCAAAACATTTCCATTTCAACTGTTCGAGGTTATTAGTTAGCTGGCCCTTCAATTTATGCACTTTGAATTACTCAAAATAACATTTAACTTCTTGATAATGATAGCTCTAACATAAAAAAAAAGATTCAAAAGAAAATTGTAAATGTTGATCCTAACAAATAAAATATGTGCTACTTACCTTACAGAAATCATGACTAAGACAAGGGCATGGTTCATTGTAGCAAAGGTATCAGTGAATTAAGTAGAGTTTAGCTTGTAAGAGTCTACACCAATGATACCTTATGTGGAAGAAAGTATACAACTTCTTAAAGAATTTTCCTGGAAAAAGAATTAGAAAAATGGAGTCTTGGTAGAAGAATAATGAAAGACCAAAGAAAGAACTGAGTGTGGCGAGATGCCTAATTGATCTAGGGAGGACCGTTTAAGATGTGGTCAAGGACAGGATTCTTAGGCAATGATGACATAGTGGTGTGGGGGGAATGGTGATGCAAAAAGGAATGAAAATATTGTGAGAGAAATGTTTTTGCAAAGGGAACGAGCGAGAATCCACCGTTCCCGTGCAAGCAATGGTCTTTGATAGACTTGTGGGCAGTCAGTTCTGTTGTCAAAAGCAAAATGCAAAGCAAACAGCTACGGATGTCGGGGTATGTCGTTGTGGCATTGACAGCTTAAGCAACTTCAATTTTCAATAAATGGGCATGAAGGAAAAAGTGTGGAATGTTTAAGAAAAGTGATGTGTTAGAACTAAGAATAGGAAGGGAGAAAGCAGGGGAAAGGAATTCCTAGACAGAGAACAACTCCTTGGGGTAGGCGAGGGGAGAGATGCTTGAAGGAATTCCCAGACGGAGAACAGTGTGGTGGGATGGACGAGGGGAGGGTGCAGGTAGGAATGGGCGGCTTGGCATTGTATGTAACACAGCTGACAATGTGGAGCGAGACGTGCAGGACACGGTGCATTTGAGAGGGGGAGGAAGGAAAATGTGTATCAGTGAACGATTAAGATCCATCCTTTCTGTAAACTTTAAATACAAAAAGCACAATAATGTAAAAAAAATTACAGAAATCTAAAATGTCAAATAAAAATTCACGTGTTCAGAGATGCGTAGAACTCAAATGCTAACGATTGAGTCAGTAAGGCGAGGTGTGGAGCTGTGCCTGCTGGTCACAGGTCGCCTCCCGCCTTGTCTGCCTGCCGAGGACCCGGACTCTGCCTCTGTTGTCGTTAAGTGCCGTGAGTCATAGGTGACTCACAGTGACCCTCTGAACGAAAAACCTGAACACTGTATAATTTTCATTCTCCAGGTTCATAGGGCTTCTGGAGGCAAGCCATTTTGGAAGTGGATGCCACTCCTGCTTCCAAGCTTGTTTTAATCGGGGAGCTCCACCAAACACGGTCCACCGTGGGTGACCATTATCGCATTTGGCACATCAGTGTCACAGTGTTTAGCATCACAGCAACCACGAGTTACCTTAGCACAACAAGTGGACAGACCAGGGCTAGACGACCTAGAAGACCAAAAACAATTAAAAACAGACCCGAGGGCCATCCTAAGGTCCAGCTGGACCAGGATTCACAACACACTGGCCCTCAGCCCTCAGCCTACAGGTGTGGCCAAATATTTACAATTCCGGCATGCTCAAATGCTGCCAGACTGTGCACCAGAGACCCCCAGTTCATCTGGCAAGTCCCCTGTGCTGACGCCCACTTAGGATGGAAAGAAAGCCATACGAGCCACGAGCAAGCGTTTCGTGCTTGGACTCTGCCTCCTTGAGACTTGTCTCTACCAGCACATGACCTAGTTCCTTAAATCAATGAATCTCACTCACCCGTAGAGCTCTCTTTCTAGATAAATAGGTGATAGAAACAGAAGGAAGAGATACATATCAATGGATGTTATTTGTTTACCCTCTATTTATATATGAGAATCTTCCATCTATGTGCGTGTATATACTGTTGTTGTTGTTTACCGTGGAGCTGGGACAGATCCTTAGTTCACCCTCTGGCTGATTTTCAGAGGCAGCTGATCACACCAGGAGGAGGCCCTTCCTTCTCCCTGTGGAGCAGCTGCGGAATTTGAACCACATGCCACTTGGATTGTAGCACAACATCTTCCCACTAAGCCACCAGAGCTCCCTCTCTCTATGTAGAGGGTGTGTGTGTGTATAGATAGATGATGCTGTTGTGCACCATCGAGTCGGAACCAACCCATAATTGACCCTCCATTGGATCTTCAGAGACAGTTAATCGAATGGGAGGAGATTAGCCCTCCTCCTTCAGAGCACCTGGTGGCCTCTAACTTCATGCCTTTGGGATTGCAGTGCAGTGCAGCTTCCTGCTACTAGACCACCAGTGCTTGAGAGAGAGAGAGAGTGGTTATCTATTCACTTATTATAATGTATATACATATATACATATCTATCTCTGTGTGTGTGTGTATATATATATATAAAATAAATAAATATATAATAAATATAGACTTCGTCTGACATACTTTGGTCATTCATTGTGTAAGGAGAGACTGACTGGTCCTTGGAGAAGGACATCATGCTTGGGAGGGTGGAGGGCAGGCGCAGGAGGGGAAGGCCCTCTAGGAGACGGACTGATTCGGTGACTGGGGCCATCGGGATGAGTGTGTTGGAGACAATGAGATTGGCACAGGACAGAGCAGAGTTTAGAGCTGTTGTACATAGGGTCACTATGAGTCTCAAGCGACTCAACGGCACATAACAACAACAACAACATATAAAATATAGATAAAATGTATGTATATATTCATGTACACATATGGAGGCTGCTAGGAGCCATTTAGTCGAATACCACGTGTAGAGACTTCACGAACACCACATTTGAACCTTGAGCTCTCCACCTTGCTGAAACCCACTGTCACAGTCACCGTGTCAATCTGTCTCATTGGAGCTCATCCAGGTGTGTGAATAGCTCCTAAGGAGATGACTTAGGAGAGAAAACTCTTTGGTTTACAGTTTTGAAAGTCCTCTGTGAGCTTTACAAGATCATCTTCATTAAGAGGTAGAAGCAGATGTAGATTGACGTTGTCTGTGTTTGTGATACATTCTCCCTTTTGATAATTAGTACTTGAACTGTGGAAACAGATATCTATGCTCAAATTCCTATTTACATTTACCAGGAAATAATACATTAAAAATGTCTTCGCAGAGTAACTAAATATCACTTGGAAAATGCTCTTTATTACTGTCTTGTGAATGCATTTTTCTGAGTAAAAGTGATTATTTGTTTGCGATGGAATTTCTTTCTTTTCTCCATTCAAGTGTGCTGTTACGGATTAAAAGAGCCTCCAGTGATTCTCTCAGACATTTAATCTACAAATACTGTTTGGGCATCTTCAGACTTAATGCTAAAATGTCAGGAAAATCTCATTACTTGGGATACGTCCATCAAACAATTTTCTTGTCACTGGATGCTCCATAAATACATTTAATGGACGACAGTGTAATAGCAGTAGAAAACCAAGCACAGGACTGATATTTATGCACTTATCTTGCAAAATGTTGCCTATTAGATTTCTCTCTTCTTGAAGAAATAGCTAATAAAAACTCTCTCTTACCATTTGCAGCCTAGTCTTACTGATAATATTGTTCCTGCCTTAATGCTTCTCTGAATTGGTAAATAAACCCAAATGGAATTTTCACATCTTCTATAGTAGCACATTCCTTTATGGCATTTCTGACATCAGCTCTGCAAGATTTTGCACTCTGGGATTCTAGTTGAGAAGACAATAGAGGCACAGAAAGCGATCATAAACACACCCCCAGTAGTAGATAATGTCTTGGAAATGTGCTCTATTCTGTTGAATATGTGTAAACACTGCAGCTCCGAAGGTAGAATCAGAAATAACTGCAATCGAGTTCGGCAGAAGTATGATGAGTGCTGTATACAAACAAAACGCAAATGATTGTTCCCCACGGAAGATGGGCGTCCGGAAGATAAAACCTCTCATGTCAACACTGAGGGTGGTAGATGAAATAATTCCCCACATCACATCTTCCAAAAGGTTTTTAGGCAATTGTAAATTTTCTAGG
This sequence comes from Elephantulus edwardii, assembly GCF_000299155.1. Classification (NCBI taxonomy): domain Eukaryota; kingdom Metazoa; phylum Chordata; class Mammalia; order Macroscelidea; family Macroscelididae; genus Elephantulus; species Elephantulus edwardii. Next base: position 944,083 of record NW_006400015.1, read on the forward strand.
TCATCACAGTTGTTGAAAGTAGTACTTCAAATATAAAGCAGTCTCATCTATATAAGATAAAGCCAGGAGCCCAGAATAAGTGTGTTACTCCCAAATAGACGTACTGTCTACACCATAGAGTCTTCTGCAAGTGTTGAGTGACTCGAATGCCTGCTGCATGAGCATTGGTTTGCTAGGTGATAAAATAGATGAGAAGTGGAAAATTCTTTTTAGCAAGAATCCCACAAACTGACACATGTAATGGTACAGATATGTTTGTATAAGTGTAAATATTTGCTCAGGAATCGGCAATAATTTTAAGTAGACAATATAAAGTTAGAAGGTAATATATTAATTTAGAAGATCATTTATAATCCTTCCACCAAATGTGATTTATATGTATGAGAGGTTTATATGTAGTGACCAAAAAATTTATATGTAGAAGGGAATGAAACATGAAATTTCAGTGGAAAGAATTCAACAAATATAAGGCCTCAGTAATTCCAGCGTTCAGTGGTGATGGAGGTGTGTACTTGTATTGCCAAGTAGGAACCAACCCACAGCTGACCCTCCAGGTTTTCAGAGGCAGTAAATCACATGGGGTTGCCCGTCCTTCTCCCACAGAGCAGCTGTTCAAATCAAACACCTTTGGAATTTCAGGGCAGTTTCTTATGACAGGCCACCAGAGCGTTCACAGTGCAGAGTATTTTTCACCTCCATCACCACCAAAGACATTGAAAGACATTCAGTCGAACGTGTTTGACATTTGCTATTTGATTAGCTTAGAATACTTAGATCACGACACTCAAGTCAACGACCATTTATTTTGCCCTCCAATGTTTCCTCATGTCCCTTTATAAGAGTTTCCTTCTATCCTTGACCAGCAGACAATGAATCCTCTGTTTTCTGTCACTAAAATGAGGAAAGGTATGTGTGAGGGCTGTATCTATTCTCCATATCTATTTCTTGTTCTTACATTTAAATGCTGAGCAAATTATTCAAGAAGGTGGACTCTATGAAATGGAATGTGGCATCAGAATTGGAGGGAGACACATCAATAACCTTGATTATGCAGATTATGCAACTTTGCTTGCTGAAAGTGAGGAAGACAGGAAGTGCTTTCTACAGAAGATCAAAGATTTCAGCCTTTAATATAGATTGTATATCAACGTCAAGAAATCAAAAGTTCTCACCATCACTATAGGCAGCGTTATGATAAATGAGGGGGGGGGAAAGATTGAAACTGTCAACGACTTCATCTACTTGGATCCAAAATCAATACACTTGATACTAGCAGTCTCGAGACCAGGAGACATATTGCACTGGGAAATCTTGCAATCAGGGATCTCTCTCAAAATTCTT
>NW_006400015.1:946843-950962 GCF_000299155.1 Elephantulus edwardii
TGGATGTGCATAGGGATTTGAGTCTTAGAAGGTCCCATTCATCTATGTTATCTTCTCCTGGTTGTAGCTTTTCCAGGATGCTGGGAAGACTGTTTATGTTGTGGATTAGGACTTCTAGTGTTGTTCCTAGCTTTTCTGTAATGAATTTTATCAAAATTCTTGAGGAGCAAGAATGACAGTTTGAAGACTAAGGTGTGCTTGCTTCAGGCCATGGTCTTTTCAATCACTTGTTATGCACTTGAGAGCTGGAAAATGAATAAAGATGACAGAAGACTCGATGCCTTTGACCTACAGTGTTGGAGAAGAGTGCTGAGTATCTGATGTAGTGCCAAAAGAATAAACAGGTAGGTTTTAGAGAAGTAGCAGCCAGAGTGCGCCTTGGAGGAAATAATATCTCACTGTATTAAAAGAGGACAGACAGAAAAGACATTCAAGTGCAAATAAATGATGAAGTTATGTAAATTTCTTAATCAAGTCCCTGATGGAATGAGTTAGTGATTCAAAGGTCTCATGACTAGAGTCGCTGGGGAACATCAAGGTCTATGGGCAAAACATAACTCACAAGACAGTGTTTGTACCCTACTTTGATGAGTAGTGACTGAAGTTTAAAAGTTTACAAGAGGACATGTGAAATTCCAGTATGAGTCCTTCCTTCCTCAAAATAAAGAAAAGGAAAGAAAAGCAAAGATAAAGAGAAGGGATTAGTTTAAAGGACCAATGGAGCACAAGAACCTCAGCTTGTATAGAACCTGAAACCAGAGGAATTACTAGGTGGTCCCCAGTAACATTGATGACCTCTTTAAAAGATGCCTCAATGACAGGTCCTGGACAGAGTACGCTAAAAAATGGGGGGGGGGGAAACCAAAACATAAAAACGTGCAGGAATGAAATTAGCAGCATAGACTACTAGAGACTGGAGGGACCCTCGAGGCCATGTTCCTTATACACCCTAACACTTGAAACAAAACTTACTTGAGTGGCTCAGTGTTCACTCCAACAGACAGACCTAGTCAAATGAAAAATTTTTAGAGTTGGGTCTAACTCATAAAGGGGTCTGTATTGGATTTATGAGATGGTAAATGTACAAAAGATTTCCTTTATCTCTCTGTGGAGTTCTTGGTGGATTCTAAGCACTGGTGAGGAGCAATCATTCTGTTAGCAGTGCAACTGCCGAGTCTGAGTGGCTTATCCATCAGGAGTAGAAGGTAAGGAGTAATATCAGGGAAGTACTTAGTCCCCAGAGTAAAGAACACCACAGGTCAAAGGGCCTAGGAGCAAACTCAGAAGATAAGAGATGTGACAGAAGAGATGAGTTGTGAAAAGTTGAATCATGTGGGGGATACAGGAAGGGTGCAATGACTTTGTATATATTGCAATTCATTTCTTTTAAGTGTGTATAGATGGCTGAATGGAAAATTTGTTTAGTTAACTTTCAGTTAAATCACAATTTAAAACAAATATTTCAGTTAGTTTGTTATTGAATAGAATCAAATCATAATAAGATAACGAACAAAAAGCATAGGAAAGAAGAGACTTACTGGATGTCAGACTTACTGTCTGCATTTCGAAAATATTTTTACAAATGGTATTGGCTCTACAGCAGAAAAATAAAGTGCAAGATAAGATATAAAAAACCCAAAAACAAATAATATTGGCTCTACTCTTAATCTTTTGAAAAAGAAAATATCTTTTAATTTGTAAAGAAATATATCTTAAGACAAATATATATAAAGAAACCATTTGGAACACATCCGATCACTGTGTTTTTCAGTTTTTTTCTCTTTTGTTAAAGTCATAAAATTACAGCAGTTAATCTGTTAAATATAGCACGTAGAGAATAATACATAAACTATTTCTATCCAATTTTCTATGGACATTTATATTTGTCTAATTGTGTATATTCACCATGCTTATTAGTAGTATTGATGACTTATTTTAACAATTGTGGTGCATGTATTCTGGTGCAATTCTTTAAAATTAGCAACATCATGAAATGAAAGATTTATTTCAATCTTTCTTCCTGCCCATAAAATGATTTTCTTAAAATATCTTTTCCTTTAAACAAGTAGTATTGCTTCTGCGAACCTCAAGTTCAAATCACAGATTTTATTTAGTACTTTTCTATCTTTATTCAGTAGTGTAACTTTGCATTGTTAAATGGATATTTCTTTACATTGTAAATAAGTTAAAAGACGGCCATTTGCAGATTTTTTTTCCTCTTTTTTTAATTTAATTGTCCTGAAGTTGAACCATGGAGCTCTGGTGCCAAGTTAAGGAGTTACGCCACCGTCCTGAGGCATAATGTTCGAATCCCCCAGCAGCTCTGTGAGAGAAAGAGCAGTATCCTATGTGATTCACTGCCTTTGAAAACCCACTGGACGGTCACTTATCAGTTACTCTGTTCCAATGTCACAGTACACAGCAAAAACAATACTTTAGCCAGTTCCAAGTATTCATAAAAGATTTGGTTCTAAATTAAAATAAAAAGTGGAAAACAGAACCAGAATAAGGGGGGGAAACAAAAAGAACACCCAAACCAAAAACAAACCACCAAAAACCTCTATTAGAATGAGCACTAAGTAGTAAAACAATTGTACAGTAAAAATTTACCTCAGCCATTGTGAAATGTTCTCTCCTTTTCTTTGTTAGACAACTTCAGAGTTGATTCCTTATGTGTAGTGTCACCTAGTAAGACTGGTGAGAAATAAAAATGTCAGCTATTCCTATAGACTTTAAAATCACATTTCTGTCCTCGATAAGCCAAGGTAACCATTTCTAATTAAAAGAAAATGGAGCGTACACTCTGAGGTAAACCTAGGGTTAGAGATAGTCTTATTGTTGAAGTCTTGTGATTTTATAAGTTAACATTAGCCCATTAAAGAACATAAAGTGAAAATAAAATGTAAGTCTACAACTAGGAATACTTTTATTGTCCTTGGATAGCACTGAAGGAACATAAAAGGAAAAAAAAACCCACCTTAGAATGTAGAGTATTAATTTAGGTACCAATCAAAAGTAATCTAATAAGTGAGATAAGGAAACTTTGAAAAAAATAATTGTGGATTCTAAAAGTGGTGAAATATTTTTAGACAGAAACTACATTCTCTCTAAATGAGTTTTTATGGAATTTCTACAGAGCTAACCCTAGAAACAAAAATGATACGCACTAGTTGGTGTAGAAGTGAGGGGTCAAAAATATTTTATAAACACAGTGGAGGTTATAGATAGACATTAAATATTGCTCCTCTCTTTTGCCTCATTTTGAAAACCAATGGCTGGTGAAGGAGAGGGAAACTGCCCAGAATCAAGTACTTGTCTTGGTGATGCCTTCTGCCCCTGTTTTTTTCCTCTGTGCACAAGCTAGAACTTGATCTCTCAACTGGGATGAAGTTGACGTTTCAGAAGAGACACGTTGGCCTAGGATCTGAGTGGAGAAGAGAGGAAAGGAGACTGGAATGCTAGTCCTTACGGACTTTCAATGGACTCGATTCACCTAATAGAAAAGTGTAGACTAATGGTTGCCCCATCTCGGACCGCTTGCTTGTTCTCTGTGAGCAGCAGTAAGGAGGGTCAGAGGCACGGAGGGCCTCTTAACCTCTACCAGGCAGCATGTGGAGAAATAGGAAAGAGTTCCTCCTCATAGCAAATACTATTCTCCTATGTCTTACGATATCTTCACAATTTCATTTTACATATATTACTTGAATATATTGTATGTGTTGATATTTACTTGATTGGTAAAATACACATCACGCATGCACACACAAACATATGTATACATCTACTACAAAGCTGAAGCTGAGGAAAATTAAACTGAATCCACAGGAGCCAAAATATGACTTTGATTTCATCCCAACTGAATTTCAGAATCATCTCAGGAACAGGTTTGAGGCCTTGAACACAAATGAGCGAAGACCAGATGAATTGTGGGAGGATGTTAAATGTATCATCCAGGAAGAGTGCAGACGGTCATTACAAAAACAGAAGAGGAAGAAAACACCAAAATGGATGTCAGAAGAAACTCTGAAGATTGCACTGGAGCATAGAGAAGCCAAAGCACAAGGAAGAATTCAAGATACTAAAGGGCTGAACAGAAGATTCCAAAAGGCAGCACGGAAT
>NW_006400015.1:952944-956636 GCF_000299155.1 Elephantulus edwardii
TCTCCAGAGTCAACCATTTTGAATAATATTGCATGAGTTCCTTGTTTTTCAATGCAGCATAGTATTCCATTGTGTGAATATACCACAGCTTATCTATCCATTCACTTGTTGATGGGCACTTAGGTTGTTTCCAACTCCTTGCTATTGTGAACAAAGCTGCAATAAACATTGGTGTGCATGACTGCTGGTCTTGAGTGTTGATTGTGGATCTGAGCAAGCTGTAATTGCTAACAACCTCAATCTCTTCTCCATTTAATATGTTGCTACCATTTGGCCCAGTGGTGAGAATCTTTGTGGGTTTTTTTTATTAAATTTTATCAATTTTAATGAACATTTACAGAGATTTTGGGTTTCTACTCATTCATTGTTGCACTGTTTTCTCCACCCTCCCCCCCCCAGTTCATTCCTCACCCCTCCATGAAAGTCTGTTTTAATTGTCCCATTGCCACAGTGCTTGTCAAAGCCAGTTCTGATTAATCTTTGTCAGTGTGACCTTTGCCATTCCCTATCACTCCTACCTGAGAGAGACTTCACTCTGATTCATAAGGAAAAGGGGATGGCGTATTCTCTTAGCTACTTCCTGCTGAAAAGGGACTCTGTAGGTTTCAGGGTGAAGATCTTCTCTCACTACTCTAAAGGGCCCCTTTGGCAATAGGAAACACATAGACTATTATGGAGATTGATTTTGGAATTTAGATGCACTGTTATCAATTGTGCTTAGCCGTACATGTTCATATCCTTGAAGATGTATCATGGAACTGTTGCAGCCTAGAAGATACAAATTTCGCTAACAAGTTAAAAGTACATGAGTCAAAAATTAAAAAGCAATATTATTCCAACTAGAGGTTCTAATAGAGGCACAAATCAAGTAACAGAGCGAAGGTAGTTCTCAAAAGAAAAGGCCTGTTGACTAGCACTTTGTCTATTATAGTATAAAGGTTAGGAACCACAAGATGTAGAGGCTCAACTATGTCATTCATTGTTCTTAAGTCCTGGAGGACCCTTGGCCAAGGGTGGCCACATCAGGTCCTCTTGGCTGAGAATCTTTGTTTTCTTGATGTTGAGCTTCAATCCACCTTGAAGACTACAGGCCTTGACCTTTTGCAACAAATATTTCAGGTCTTCTTCAGTTTCAACAAGCAAGGTTGTGCCATCTGCATATCGTAGGTTGTTAATGAGTGTTCCTCCAATCTTGATTCTATACTCCTTCTCATAAAGCCCTGCTTCCCAAATGATCTGTTCTGCATACAGATTGAAAAGATACGGGACAAGATGCATTCCTGACTCACTTCTTTCTTGACTGTGAACCCTGCAGTGTTTCCTTGCTCTGTTCAGAGGACTGTTTTCTTGGTCCAAGAATAGGTTTCATATACACACTATTGAGTTCTCTGACATGCCCATTTTCCTCAAGGTTAGCCACAATTTGTGATCCACACAGTCAAATGCCTTTGCATAGTTAGTGAAACACAGACATTTTCTCTGCCAAGATCCATCTGACATTGGCAATAATATCCCTAGTGCCATGACCTCTTCTAAACCCAACCTGTGTTTCTGGTAGTTTTCTGTCAGTGTACTGTCCAAGTCTTTCAGCAGGATTTTGCTAGTGTGTGATTTTAGTGATACTGTTCAGTAATTTCCACACTCTGTTGGGTCACCCTTTTTTGGATGAGAATAAATATGGATCGCTTCTAGTCAGTTGGATAATAACTAGGGAGTCATGTTGCTAAGTTGAAGGCTGCTCATCTCCACAGATTCAAACCCATCATTCACGAAAAAGATGGACCACCTTGTTTCTTGACTTTTACAGCCTGCAAAACCACATGGAGGGTCAGGTATGTGTTGATTCCAACTTGGTGGCAATGACTGACAGGGAAAGAAGAGAAGTCGCATTCCTTTACTCTCTTTCATAATTTTCCATTATGAAGTGAAAATCATTCTACTAGGTTCCTACATAAACTCATTAATGTGCTCACTTAGGTTGTTAATATAGTTATAAATCAGTTTGAATGTTATGATAGAAAAATTGGTCCCCTTTATTCTTTCAACTCTAATTTTAGTCATTTGATAGAATTTTTCTTCTTTATAATTATTATTAAATAATAGGAATTATAATTTCAGGCATTTTTATTTGCTCTAAATTTAGCTACTAATTAGCAAGCTCATTGAAATTTTTAATTAAAATAAATTTTTAGATGATTCTTCTGAGACATTCTCATATTCTTTGTGTTCGTGACAGTTTCCCCCTTTCTTGTCAAAACCTATTTTGATAAGTTATTGTTCTTTTTTGTTTAGTTCTTTTGGCTCTTGAAGCATTGTGCTGTCACAGTTTCATAATAATGCTGAATGTTAAACACACAGCTAGAATAATATAATGCTGCTTATGTATATAATATAATTTTGGTTTTGTATAGATCATACTATGACAGGTTTGGAAGCAGGAGTGGCACTCACTTCCTAAATAAGCCTCTGGAAACTCTATGAACTTAGATAAATGTCGATAGTTGTAGCGGGGCTTCAGGTCTTTTGTTTATAGGGTCACTATGAGTCGTGCTCGACTTGAAGGCAAACAACAGCATTGTATAGATAAAGATACAGATGACACAGTGACTTTAACAATGGTTTCAAGTATATCAGATGGTTAGGAAGGCAGGGTTCAAATCCCTTGCTTATAGAGTCACTATGAATTGTAATTAACTCATGGTCATAAAAAAAAAGCATGTGCATGCTTATGTATAACCCTAACCCCATCCTGTACTAAGAAGCAACCCAGATCAAGAGGAAGTGCTTGGAAGACACCAAGGGAAAACAGAAGTGTGTGTCAGTGCTGCATCATGTCTCCATATCTATTCAGTCTGTATGCTGAGCTAATAATTTGAGAAGCAGAACTATATGAAGAATAATGTAGTGCCAGGGTTAGCAGAAACTCACCAACCTATGTTATGCAGATGACACAACCCTGCTTGCTGAAGGTGAGGAGGACTTAAAGCCCCTGTTGTAGAAGAAGATCAGGAATTCTGCCTTCAATACAGATTGCATCTCAATGTCGAATCTTACCACTGGACTGACAGACAACATCCTGATGGATGGAGAAGAGATTTAAACTCTCAACAACTTCATCTTCCTTGGATCCACCATTAATACCCTCAGAACCAGCAGTCAGGAAATAAGGAGTTGCATTGTGCTGGGAAAGTCTGCAATTATAGAATTCTCCAAATTATTGAGAAACTAATTGGAGACTAATGTGAGTCTGATGAATCTGAAAGCTGGATGATGGAAGAAGAATTGACACCTTTGAGCTGTGGTGTTGGAGAAGAGCACTGAACATCTCACGGACAGGCAACAGAACAAACAGAACTGTTTTGGAGAGGGTGCAGCTTGAATGCTCTTTTTCCCCCCTGTTTTTTTTTTAATTGGGAAAAACATGTTGGGGTTACAAGGAGTTGAGGGGGTGAGGGTTGGGGGCAGAAGGGTGAGGATGGGCCAGGATGCAGTTGGAGAACTTCATAGTTTGGTTGGTGTGGGGAGCAGGTGAAGGAAATGATGAGGGTCCAGTGGGGACCAGATGCTACAGAGGAATGACAAGCATTTTCCAATGGTAATTAAACCAACTGTCTTATTGATTTGGGAATTGGATGCTGACTCTCTGGCTTCTTCATGCTGAACAGGGGCGTAGATGTAAAGGGGGGAAGGGA
>NW_006400015.1:956736-962699 GCF_000299155.1 Elephantulus edwardii
TAGAGGGACAGCGCAGGAGGGGAAGGCCCTCTATGAGGTGGATTGATTCAGTGACTGGGGTAATCGGGATGGGTGTGTCAGAGGCAATGAGATTGGTACAGGATAGAGCAGGGTTTAGGGCTGTTGTACATAGGGTCGCTATGAGTCGCAAACGACTAGACATCACATAACAACAACAACAATCTATTTTAACTGGAAAAATGTAAAGAAAAATTTAGGGGAGCATGGTGAAAATAAGGAAGTGACAGCACTCGCTAGGCGGTGTGAGTGTGCCAATTATTCCAGCCGTGTCTTGGTCAAGTTGTATTCTCTGCTAGGGAGCTTCGGTGGCTCAGGGGTAAAGGATCTGCACCGCCAACTTGAAGGCCAGCTGTTTGAATCCACCAGTTGCTCCGTGGGAGAAAGACGATCCATGTCCACCCATCTGTTTACTGCCTCTGCAAACTCGCGGAGGGTCAGCTATGAGCATGTCCTGAATGAGTGGCTGTTGGCTCAGTTCAGGACAAAGCCTGGCTTTCTTGAGCTCTTTTTATTCTCACAGTGTGACATATTTTTCTATTGTAATACATAACAATGAAATGGCTGGTCAATAGGAAAGTCATAGATAAGAAATGACAGTTCATTCTGATGTTACTAATACAGGAGCCCCTGAATGAGTTGATTCGGTGATTTTTGGCAGCCTTAGCCGCAAGATTGATCGCTTCCACTCAGTTCCTGAAATATGCCAACCCGATGATTTGACAGTTTGCTTAATTCCTCTTCCAACTTTGCTCCTTTCAAATGTGCTTACTTCGAGTTTCGTTGTCTTGCTCTGAGATACTCATAGACCTGTTGTGTTTGGTGCCACCAAGTTGTCTATGACCCATAGTGACACGGCAGACTCCACGCAGGAACTCCGCTCTCCCCTGCACCATGATCTTCATCAAGTTCAGGTCCACTGTTCCCGTATCAGCCTGCCTTGTGGAGGGTCTGCCTCTCTTTCTTTCATCCTCCACCTTTGTCTTTTTCCACCAACTAGTCCTTTCTGTTACGACATCCGAAGTATGTGAGGCGAAGGGCCACCTCAGTTGTGTTTCCTCCGAGATAGACTGGCTGGTTCTTTCGGCAGTCCAGGGGATATGCAGCATACTCTCCTGCAACACCACAACTTATTTGGTCTTCATTTTTTGGTCACGCTTTCACATGCATAGAAAACAATGGAAATTGCCATGTCCCTAGGCAGGCACACCTTATCTTTAGTATTAACTTTGGTGAAGGATGGTGAAGCTTCATCTCACATATTTTGGCATGTTGTAGGAGGGGCTATTCTTTGGAAAGGGACATCATACTCGGGAAAGTGGAAGGCCAGCGTAAAAGGGCAAGACCCTCACTGACTTGGAGTGACACAGTGACTGCAGTAACGGGCTCAAGTATGTCAGAGGTGAGGAGATGACCCCGGCTGGGTCTGTGCTCACCGCTGTCGTTCATAGGGTCTCTCTGAGTCATACTCACCTCATCATTCACACCTAACGACGATATTCATTTTTGACTAATTGGAATATGATGGCTTGGGCAGGTACACCTTTAGGCGTCAACTGATTTTCCTCCCTTTTACCACCATCAAGAGGTCCTAGATGGGCTGTGTTTCCAGACCACTGCTACCGTGTTGTTGGTGAGTACCATCGAGTCAGAACCGACCCACAGCTGACCCTCCCGTGGGTGTTCAGAGGCAGAAAATCACATGGCCCGAGATTGCCCATCCTTCTCCCTCGGAGCAGCCGGTAGATTCGAATCGCCTGCCTTCAAGGCTGGCAGCACAGAATGGGGTTGAAAAGGAAAAAACCAGAGATTGCTGACAACTTCTGACTCTTCTCTACCTGTCACGATGCTCCCTTTGAGTTCAGTGGTGGGCACTTTTGTTTTCTTGATGTTGAGACACAAACCATATGGAATTCTATAGACTTGGATCCTTTCTAGTAATTGCTTCAAGTCTTTTTCCGTTTCTGATAAATAAGATTGTGTCTTTTGCATGACACAAGTTTCAGATGCATTGTCTTCCACATCTGACAGCACAGTTGTCTTCACATAGTCAAGCTTCTCAGGTTATTCTCTCAGCATGCAGGTTGAACAGGTCAATCTGTCAAAACATGCCAGACCAAGCAGTGTTCCATAGTAGTGCTCGGGCAGGTGCCCACTCTCAGAGGCTTCTTTAGCACTTGTTTTGCATCTTACTTGGGAGGTTAGAGTTTGCTTGAAGAATCACAAGTGGTCAGAAGGGTCCTGAGACTGAGTCTATTGCAGGAAAGTCAATTCTAACTCACGGTGATTCTGTGAAATAGCGGAAGATTGTTGTTAGAGTTTCCAAGTCTGTCTGGGACCAAGGTGGCACACCTGTCTCTACTGGAGTTTGAACCAGGGAACTTTGTGTTTGCAGCCTAGTTATTTAACCACTCTGCTATCAGGAATGCTTTCTCCCACAGAGAGCTGGAGGGTTGACTTTAATGACTTGGTCTTTTTATCGGCAGTTGAACACTTAACCACTGTACCACTAGGGTTCTAGCTCTCTCTTTCACTGCTTTCCTCTCTATCAATCCTTTCAGCTGCCTCTCTGTCTGTATATATCTGTATCTTGGTGTGTGTGTGTGTGTGTGTGTGTGTATTTGTATCTGTATCTATGTATATACACACATGCATGTGCAGACATGTTTATATAATTTATAGTTGCTGAACTAGTGTGTGCTGCTTAGGTCATTCTTCATACATATTTAACAATAGATGAATGGAGTGAATGAATATCAACTAATATCACTATCTTTCTATGATTCCCTATAAGAAAAACAATTCTGAAAGGGCATTTACCAAAAGCCCAGTATACAGTTTCAATGAAAATACAATTTTTGTTGCTGCTTTCATTGAATCCATGAATTAACAGTTCTACTGCAGTGATGTCATCTTTTTAAAAAATTCTGGACAAGTAGGCATTCTCAATTCCCTATGTTTTTTGTCACTTATGTATCAATGCTAAGAGAGCTAAAACAACTCTTGTGTAATACTCACCAATGTACAGGGTTTTATTGCAAAGCTTTTTCTATCTGGGATCAATTCTTTCATCCCGGTGCTTCCTTCACAATCAAGCTGTTAGCATCATTTACTCATCTCTCTTTTCTGGGGACCACGGAAGAGCAGACACAGGATGCTGTCATGAGACAATGAGGAACACTTTTTGACAAGTTCAGAACAAGTTCTGAGGAGTCTTTCCTTTTTCCTACAATCATCAAGTCAAGAATGCAGTGGTATATTAACTCTAAGTCCCAGTATTTGCCTGAAAAGTGAGCACCTTCTATTTTTTTCTTTTATTATGTAATTGTAGCTATTTTAGGAGCTCTGGTGACCTAGTGGGTAAGGAGTTGGGCTGTCAACCCGAAGGGAGTGGTTCTAATCCACCAACTGCTCCAAGTGACAGGACAGAGGCAGTCTCTTCCTACGTTATTTACAGCCTCTGAAAACTCAGTGGAAGATCCGCTGAGTTGCTTCCCATTTCACAGCACTAAGCGAAAGAGAAGGAAACATTTATTATATAAAATGTTATAAATAAAATTAAGCTCTCAGTTTGGCATTGGGTACAAAAGTTGGGTGGTGACCTTAGTATACTGTAATAGCTCATTGAAGGTCTCTGTAGAAACATTGTGTTAGCTTCCTAGAGTTGAAGTAGCAAAAGAATATAAACTGTTGGCTGAAAAGGAACAGAAATTTATTATCCCACCATTATGGGTCATAGAAGCTCCATAGCCCTATGTTCTTCCCACAAGTTCTTGATGATGAGAATTCTTTTTGTTTTCCTGGAAGATGGTAGAACACTTGGCATTCCGTAGCTTATATGTGCATTATTGTTTTATTTCTGTCCCTGATTCTGTATGACCATCTTCTCTCTGTGTTTGCACTTTTTAAAATTTATTTATTCTCTTGGCCTAATTGTAAGAAGCTGTGCTGCAGTTTTAAAGGCATGTGGTTCAAATCCACCAGCTGCTCCCGGAAGAAAAATGAGCAGTGTTCTCCTGTGCAATTAACTACCTCGAAGAACCCACCACAGGTCAGCTACGGGTCTGTTCCGATGCGATGGTACACAAAAACAACTACTACTACTCCGTTAGGATTTCAGGTTCATTTATCTGATAATGTCTTTTACAATTCTGTTTCCAAATACTGTGACATTCACAGGAATCTGCATATAGGGCGTCAACACTTTCTGGGGAGGCGTACAACATTTGATCTGCCTTCAATGAGATGGAGTGACATAGTGATTGCAGCAATGGGCTCCAGTGTGTCAGAGATGACGAGGCTGGTCCAGGAGAGGTCAGCCTTCAGGTCCTTTCATAGGGTTGCTCTGAGTCATTCTTGACCAGATGTCACATAATAACAACATACAGTTGTAGAAATATAGATAGATAGATAGATAGATAGATAGATAGATAGATAGATAGATAGAGCTACAGATGTAAAGGTGGAAATAGTTCTACTTTTTATGCTTTTACCTGTACTTGTAAAACCTCAACCACCAACTAAAGACAATACAATATAAAAATTATGGGGCTTCTGTTCAAGTACTTTGTTGCAAAATTACTTTATATTCACCCTATGACATTTATTTTGTGCTAATATATAAGAATCTGAATGTTCATTTGCCACATCATTTATTGAGCAACACTATGGAAAAACTGGACATATTTCAGTCTATTTATAGACTATGAATCTATTTCTATTTGTTACATTGATTGCTTTATTTTTCAAAAATGTGTCTTATAATACCTCTAATTTTTGCTAAATCTTAATATATAATGTTGTTGATGATTGCCTTTGAGTCGAGCATGAGTCATAGCGACCCTATGAACAAAAGGCCCCTCTACAAATATTGACATTTATCAGAGTTCGTCGAGTTTCTGGAGGCATGTTGTTTATAAAGTAGATGCCACTCCTGCTTCCAAACCTGTCACAGAATGTTATTAATTGAGATGGCTATGATGTTAGCAGCTCTGAACCCTTCTGCCCTGAGCCAGTCTCACTAATTCACAAATACCAACCCCTATCACCCCAGTTACTGTATCAATCCATCTCATCCAAGGTCTCCCTCTCCTGCGCTGTCCAGCCACCCTTCGAAGCATGATGTCCTTCTGCAAAAACTAGAGTTCTCCCAGCCATGTGCCCGGAGTAAGGCAGAGCCTCAAAATCCTAGCTTCCAGTGAGAGACTTGGTTTCACCCTCTCCAAGACAGACCTATTTGTTTTCTCGGCGGTCCATGGTATATACAAGACTCTTCTCCAGCACCACAACTCAAAGTCATCTATTCTTCTTCTATCATCCTTAGTCATTGTCTAACTCTCTGAAGCATAACAAGTAATTGAGAAAACCATGGCCTGGGTTAGGTGCATCTTTGTATCTAGACTGACATCGCTGCTCTTCAGCACTCTGGAGAGGTCCATGACAGCAGATTTTCCCAATGCAATTCATCTTTTGGTTTTCAGACTGCTGGTCTTGAGTGTTGATTGTGGATCTGAGCAAGCTGTAATTGCTAACACCCTCAATCTCTTCTCCATTTAATATGGTGTCCCAGTGGTGAGAATCTTTGGGGTTTTTTATTAAATTTTATTAATTTTAACGAACATTTACAGAGATTTTGGGTTCTCACTCATTCATTGTTGCACTATTTTCTCTATCCTCCCTCCCAGTTCGTTCCTCTTTTTTTTCCCCACTTGAAAGTGTGTTTTAATTGTCCCATTGCCACAGTGCTTGTCAAAGCCAGTTCTGATTAATCTCCTTTGTCAGTGTGTCCTTTCCCATTTCCTATCACTCCTCCCTGAGAGAGACTTCACGCTGATTCATAAGGAAAAGGGGACGGTGTATTCTCTTAGCTACTTCCTGCTGAAAAGGGATGCTGTGGGTTTCAGGGTGAAGATCTTCTCTAACTACTCTAAAGGGCCCCTTTGGCA
>NW_006400015.1:968445-1021153 GCF_000299155.1 Elephantulus edwardii
GGTCCAGTGGGGATGGCTGGTCCATCCTCCTTTGCTTCCTTAGCTGTCAGTTGTATTTCCTTTTTGTCACTGGCACTGGGTTCAGGGTCAATTCTGGAGTAAAACTCAGTGTTAAGGTTACCTATAGGAAAGGGAACAAACCTAGAGAGAACAAACTTGTGAGTTACAGATAGAAGGGCTTTGAGGGTGTTGCTTTCAGGTTTACTGGGGGAGAGGGTGGAAGAAGGTGGCCTAGATAACATTTTCTGGATACTCTAGGCATTCTTTTTTTTTTTTGCCTTCCCACGCAGGGGTCAGATGGCACGATCTGGGGACTGAGGAGCTCGCCCTGAGGGCCTCGACGGCTCGCCCCGAGCCGGGGGTGGAATGCTCTTTAGAGGCGAGGATGATGAGACTTTGCCTGACATACATTGGACATGTTGCTAGGAGGGGCTGGCTATTCCTTAGAGAGGGATGTGATGCTGGGAAGGGTGGAGGGTTGATAAAGGAGAAGAGGACCCTTGACCAGGTAGATTGACATGGTGACGGCTGCAATGGGCTCTAGTGTGCTAGGAAGATCTATTTATAGAGTTGCTATGAATCATACTCAATTTGATGGCATCTAACAACAACAACAACATGGAAATGTTGTCAATGGCCATGCCTGTCCCTTCAGTTCTCTAGTTAGCAACTGTTCTGTCAATGTCAGTAACATCTGTTGCCCTGTATTTACCACAGCAAGGGAATGAAGCGTAGGTTTTATGTCCTTTCTGAAGTATCATTGCTTACAGCTCTGCCATCACTGTGCACTGTCACAGGTCCTGTCATTGTGTCATCCTTTAAATGCTCTGAACTTCATCAGGATGGTAGTATTGCAGCCATGCCTCAGGTGTAGCTAGAACATGTGTTCTGAAGACACATTACCTCCACCACAGTCCAAGTAAGCACAGACACCAGCGAAGCGTGCCTGCCAGCTCTCCAGGAGGCCTCTGAGTGAGACTTGCAGGAACTGAAAGGAGAGGAAGCAACATCCGGACAGAGAGGAATGGAGTCATGACACAGGCAGGCAACAGCCCAGGTCTATGCAGAGAGCTAGACCAAAAAAAGGACCACCACAGTCATGCCACATTGGGTCCAAGTGGCCAGGCCTTTCTACCCCACTTCATGACCTGGAAGGTGTGAGATCTTGTGTAAGGGGCTTCTCTACAGATAAGACAATCCCTGAGGGAGCTGCGAGTTACTCAGCTGTGACTCTGGGTCTATTTATGGAATGAATCACCCAGAAGTCAGCCAGTTGCTTTCAGGGAGCCTACATAATTCAGAGAGCTCGATAGTGACTAAGGGGGACAGAAGAATTGATGCCTTTGAGTTGTGCTGGATAAGAGTCTTAAATATAGCATGGACCACCTAAAAAACAGATAGGTCTGTCTTGTAGAGGGTGAAATCAAGTTTCTCCTTGGAGGTGAGGATTTTGAAGTTCCATCTTACATACTTTGGGCATGTGGTCAGGAGGGACCAGTCCTTAGAGAAGGACATCATGCTCAGAAGGGTGAAGGGACAGCGCAGGAGAGGAAGACCCTGAATGAGATGGATTGGTACAGTAACTGGGGCAACGGGGTTAGGTGTGTTGGAGTCAGTGAGACCGGCTCAGGACAGGGCAGGCTCCAGAGCTGCTGTACATAGGATCACAGGTGACGTGAAGGCACATCATAACAACAGCAGCATTGAAATGCTTCTTTGTGTGCTCTGAACACCGCTCAGGCTATCTAATTATGTAGTCAAATGTTTTGGTTAAATGCCTCATTCCTCCTTTCAATTATCACCTATCCCAAAGGGGAGTGCTTTCTTTTACAAAGAACAAGAAAAACAAGGTTAGCTTCCCTTCCCAAAGCTCTTCAGAGAGACACACACAGCTGGAGTCCTCCCCACAGAAATGGGCAACTTGACTGCAGGGTTTGCTAAAGTAATTTGTTGGGTTTTTTTCCTAATAGAAATTCACTTAAAACTAACAAAAACACTGAGAATAAAAAATATGTAGTCTCAATGATTCTGAGAAATGTGTGCAAAAAGTTTGAACTAATGGATTTAAGGTACAGAAAAAAAAATTAGTGTATTTCAAATTAGAGATTTAAAAAGGGGGGAAGGGGGGACCCCACAAACCTTGGGATACTATTTAATACCTAATTAAATTATTTCCTTTGTGTCCTGATTAAAGCAGTAACACCTTTAATGACTGTCTCTCACATGCTAATAAACATTACAGCTTCTATGAATAGATCCAAGGGCAGGCTGTACTTTTCATTCCAACCTTCAGCTAAATGGTAGTTTAAATGCTTTCACGAACTGTAATGATCCCAAAATCTTAAAAGTAGTCACTTGACCCCCAACATAATTTACCAGAAGCTTCTGCCATGTTCTAGTCCTTATTTGAGGAGATTCCTCGCCTTCCTTCTCCCAACCAACCCTCTTTTGTTTTTTTATCATAAACGTGCAGTTTTTATTTTGTTAAGTCCTATTTTTAGACTGTGTTTCCTCTTGTTCTGTTTTATGAGACCTCATATGTTCTGTCCCAAGCATGCTTAATTTTCTTTTCTCAAAGTTGTTGTTGTTATGTGCCATCCAGTCCCTTGCGACTCATAGCAACCCTATGTACAAGAGCTCTAGACAAT
Organism: Elephantulus edwardii; assembly: GCF_000299155.1. Taxonomy (NCBI): domain Eukaryota; kingdom Metazoa; phylum Chordata; class Mammalia; order Macroscelidea; family Macroscelididae; genus Elephantulus; species Elephantulus edwardii. The sequence goes on from NW_006400015.1 coordinate 971,094, forward strand.
CTTCTAGCCTGTGCCAACCTCACCGTCTCAAACACACTCATTCCCACCACTCCACTCACAGAATCGATCCATCTCATCAAGGGTCTTCCTCTCCTTCGCCACCCCTCCACTCTGCCAAACATGATGTCCCTCTCCAAGGACCATCCTTGCAACATGCCCAAAGTATGTCAGATGAAGCTTCAGAATCCTTGACTCCAGGGAACATTCTGGCTTCACCTTCTCCAGGACAAACCTGTTTGTTCTCCTAGCAATCCATGGTATATTCAACACTCTTCTCCAGCACCACAGCTCAAAGGCATCAATTCTCTTTCTATCATCCCTATTCACTGTCCAACTCTCTGATGCATAGCATGTAATTGCGAAAACTATTGCCTGGATCAGCCACACCTTAGTCTCCAGCCTGTACTCGTTGCTCTTCAGTACTCTTGAGAGGTCCCTCACAGCTGACTTTCCCAATGCAATTTGTCTCCTGATTTTCTAGCTGCTGTTACCAAGAGTGTTGACTTTGGAATCAAGTAACCTAAAACTATTATCTCAATCTATCTCTTCACCATCCATACTGATGCTGCCAATTGGCCCAATTATGAGAGTCTTTGTTTTTTTGATGTTGAGCTTCAATCCATATTGAAGACTGCAGTCCTTGACCTTCTGCAGCAAGCACTTCAGGTCCTCCTCAGTTCAGCAAGCAGGGCTGTATCATCCACATAATGCAGGTTGTTGATTATTCTTCCACCAATCCTGATGCCACATTGCTCCTCGTATAGCCCAATGTCTCGGATGATCTGTTCTGCATATAGATTGAAAAGGTTTGGAGATAAAGCACATCTCTGATGGACCCCCTTCTTGATTTTGAACCATCCAGTGTCTCCCTGCTCTGTTCTGACGACTGCCTCTTGGTCCAAGTATAGGTTTCACATTAGCACAATCAAATGTTCTGGGATTCCCATTCTTCTCAGAGTCAGCCATAGGTTGTTGTGATCCACACACTCAAAAGCCTTTGCATAGTCAATGAAGCACGGATAGACATTCCTCTCGTATTGTATTAATATGCAATAATAGGGAGCTGTGGTGGCCTAGTGGCAAGAGCTGAGCTGCAATCCCAAAGGCACAAGGTTCAAATCCACCCACTGCTATGCAGGAGAAGGATGGGCAATCTCCTCCCATCCAATTCACTGCCTCTGAAAACCCAGCAGACGGTCAGCTATGGATTGGTGCCGACCCTACAGTACACAACAACATCTTCTCACCCAAAGCAGCTCTCAGGAGCCTCCTTGGAGAAAGACATCATGCGAGAGGTAGAGGGTCCGCTAAAGAGAGGAAGGCTCCACTGGATGGATGGACACAGTGACGGCCACAGAGATGCTGAGGATGTTGCGGGATCGGACAAGGTTCTGATCTGGTATCCAGAGGGTCACGAGGAGTCTAGTCCACTCAAGGGCACAGAACAGCAACATCTTACCCCACACCCATCTATTTTTCAGAGCTCCCACAAATTTAGTTGTTTGAACAGCCTTTACTCACACCATCCAAATACCAGCTAAATAAAGTTTGCTCCGTACCCTGTCACAGCCAATTCAGTGCAGTTAGAAACATTGTCAGATTTTGTGTCTTAAAATGTCAGCGATCACAATCATAGATCATTTTATCTTTTCCTACCTCCACACCTAGACCTGTGCCAAGTAAAGCCTAACTTGTAAACATTGACTTTGATTGGCAACATAGAAAATTCAAAGCAGAGAGGAAGGCTATGCAGAGTGTGGAGGGGCACACAGAGATGGGCAGGAGAAACGCTGTCGGTAGGTGCCGTCAAGCCTGCTGACACTCACAGTGGCCTATGAACATCAGATTAAAATCTTGTCCCAACTTGTACTGTCATAACTGTCTCCACCACTCACAAGCCTAATGTTGTGTCACTGCATCAATGCCTCTCTTTGAGCGTCTTCCTCCTTTTGTGCTCACCCCTGACTTTTAACCAGCATGATGTCTTTTCTCCGTGGACTGGCCCCTCCTGACATCATGCCCGGACTAGGCGCCTGAAAGCTTCCCCATCTTTGCCTGTAACAAGCACTCTGGCCACACTCCTTCCAAGACATGTTTGTTTGCCTTTCTGTCCATCCATGCCATATTCCGTGCTTTTCACTACCACAATTCAAAGACATCAATTCTCCGACCATTACTCATTGTCCAACATCGACATGTGTAAGAAGCAATTGATAGTATCTCCAAACGGGTCAGCAACATTTCAGACTTGAAACAAACATCCTTACTCTTCAGCCCTTTCAAGATGCCTCTGAAAGTAGATTTGTTCAACAAACACATCTTATGATCACTTGGCCAGTGGTACCATGAATGTTCATTGAAGATTCAAATACAATGAAATTGTTCACAACTTAAAGCTTTCCTTCATCTGTCTTGATGTCGCCTATTGACCCAGTTGTGAGGATTTTTGTTTTCCTGATGGTTATATATAATCCATACTGAAAGTTGTAGTCTTTAATATTTTTCAGTACGTATTTGTAAGTCTTTTTTACTTTGCAAGCAAGGTTTTGTCATTTGCATAACATGGATTTTTTGACGAATCTTTTCTCAAAGCCTGATGCAAAAGGTTTTTTTCTAAACAGTCCAACTTCTTGAATTATTTGTTCATCGTACAGATTAAATAGGTATGGGATAAAGCGATGAGATGATGGGATATGATTCTTAGTGTCTGACAATAGATAATTGTAATACTCATGATTTTTCTATGAATATGAAATTATTTTAGGGTAAAAATGTTTTTTACAAATGTACCAATAAGAAAAACATGAAAAGGAGATTAAAAAAATTTGTAGACAGATATCAGGCAGAGAACTATGATCACAGCTTAAAGATAAAAATACTGGAAAAATTGGTAAGTGCTCAAACAAGTACCTAGGTAAAGGATCCACACATATTTTTTTTCCCTATAAAGGTATAGATCACAGATATATTTTGGCTTTGAAGGTCTTATGACTTTTCAAAATCCATAACTATACACAGCACAATAGGTGGGCTGACAATTTATCAAGAACAATAACTTTTTCTAGAAAACTTTTCTTTTTACAAAAACATATAGGGAACTAGATTTGGCCCCTGAGGTGAAGTTTATGGGTCCTTGGTCCAGCAGGTTATTGGAGTTATGGTAAAAAAAGGAATGTGGACAGACAAGATAGAAATATACAAAACAAGATAGGAATGCAGTCACTAGGACTAGAATTTAAAACAGATTAATGGAACTTGTAGTGGACTCTATTACCCGAACAGGAGGATACATCATGTCAAACTACCTGCATTGTGAGTTGTCAGAGGTACTGAATAGACTATTTAAATTCTCTTAATTTAAGACATAACCAGCTTCAGAGGCTGTGCTATGAGGCCCAGAGTGGAGGCCATTCTCTCTAATCAGTTGGTGGGCATAGTCAAGTGGATTACGACTTCCAGTGACCCTATGAACGACGGGTCTGCACCGTGTCTTATCCTGTGACAGCTTCACAATCTGACACCCTCAAGCCCATTGCTGCAGTCACTACACCTGGTTGAGAATCTTCCTTTCTTTCACCAAACACCTACTTTTACAAGCACGATGTCTGCCCCTCTCCTAAGAATAGCCTCTCCTATTAACTTAAAGTACATGAGATGAAGCTTTATCACTTTTGCTTCTAAGAAGCGCTCCATCTATGCCTTCTCCAAGATTTATCTGTTCTTTTGGCAGTCCACTGGATATTCAGTCCTCTTCTCCAACGCCACAACTCGGAGGTATCCATTCTTCTATCATCCTGCTTCATCTTTCAGCTCTCAGATGCATAGTGAGTGATTGAAAAGATCATGGACTGAATCAGGTGCATTTTAGCCCTCGAACTGACATCATTGTTCCTCAATAATTTGGAGAGATTCCTGATTGCAGTCTTTCCTAGTGTATTATGTCTCCTGATCTCCTGACACCTTGTACCAAGGATTTTGATTGTGGATCCAAGCAAGATGAAGTTGTCAACAGTTTCAATCATTTCTTACTCTATCGTGATGTTGCTTGTCCATCCGTGATGAGAATTTTTGTTTTTCTTGACATTGTGGTGCAATCCATATTAAAGGCTGCTGTCCTTGATCTTCAGTAGCAAGCTTCAAATCCTCACTTCCATGAAGGCAGTGTCAGCTGCCTAATGTCGGTTGTTGTTGAGTGCTTCCTCTGATCCTGATTCCACTTTCTTCTTCATAGAACCCACCTTCTTGAATAACTTGCTCAAGATACAGATTGAATAGATATGGAGAGAGGATGCAACCTTGACATACACCCTCCTTAATTTAAAACCACATAATAGCCTGCATAAAAACCAACCAACCAACCTTGCATAACAGCCTCTTGGTCTAGGTTTCACACGAACAAATTAAGTGTTCTGGGATTTCTGTTCATCTCAACGTCAGCCATAACTGGCCACAAGAGCTCCCCTTTGCATAGTCAATAATGCACAAATAGACATTCTTCTGGTGTTCTTTACTTTCAACCAGGATCCATCTGACATCAGCAATGATATCCCTGGTGCTACGGCCTCTTCTAAATTCTACTTGAACTTCTGGCAGTTCCCTATCGATGAGCCATTCTAGCCATTTTTAAATGATCTTCAGCAGTATCCTGCTTACATGTGATGATGACGTTGTTATGTGCCATCAAGTCGTCGGTGTCACATAGCAACTCCATGTACATTAGCTCTGAACTCTGCCCTATCCTGACCCAATCTCATCATCTCCAACAGACCTTCTCCCATTTCTCCAGTCACTGAGGTCTTCCTCTTCTGCACTGTCCCTCCACTCTTCCTAGCGTGATATCCTGCTCCAAGGACTGGCCCCCTCTGGTCTTGTGCCAAAATATGTGAGATGGAGCTTCAAAATACTTACCTCCAGTGAGCAGCCTGGTTTCACCCTCTCCAGGACAGACCTCTTTGTTCTCCTGACACTAATCAGCTCACAATTCAAAGGCATTGATCTGTCTCCTGTCATCCTAAGTTATTGTCCAGCTCTTGGATGCTTAGCAAGTAATTGCAAAGACCTTGGTCTGGATCAGATGCACCTTAGTCCCTAGACCTTAGTCTCTAGAGAGTTCTCTGACAGCATATTTTCCCAGTGGAATTAGCCTTTTGATTTCCTGGCTGCTGGTGCCAAGAGTGTTGTTTGTAGAACCATGCAAGTTGAAGTTATTAACAATCTCAATCTCTTCTCTATCATGAAGCTGCAAATTGGCCCAGCAGTGAGAATCTTTGCCTTTTTGATGTTGAGTGTCAATCCATACTGAAGATTGCAGTCCTTGGTCCTCTGCAGCAAATTGCTCATGTCCTCTTCACTTTCAGCAAGTAAGGTTGTGCCATCTACATAAGATAGGTTGTTGATGAGTCTTCTTCCAATCCTGATGCCACATTCCTCTTCATAAAGTTCAGCTTCCCAAATGATCTGTTCTGCATAGAGATTGAAAAGGTATGGATATAGGATGCATCCCTGATGCACATCTTTCCTGATCCTGAACCATGCAGTGTTTCCTTGCTCTGTTCTGACTACTGCTTCCTTGTCCAAGTATAGGTTTCACATGAGCACAATCAAGTGTTCTGGGATCTCCATTCTTCGCAAGGTTAGCCACAACTTGTGGTGATCCATACAGTCAAATGGCTTTGCATAGTCAATGAAACACAGATAGACATTGCTCTGTTACTCTCTGCTTTTGGCCAAGACCCATTAAACAATGGCAATGATACGCCAGGGATGCATCCTGTCTCCATACCTTTTCAGCATGTATGCAGAGCAGATTATCCGAGAGGCTGGGCTCTATGAGGAGAATTGTGGCATCAGGATTGGTGGAAGATCTATTAACAATCTCCGTTATGCAGATGACACAACCCTGCTTGCTGAAACTGAGGAGGACTTCATGCACTTGCTGCGAAGGGTCAAGGACTGCAGCCTTCAGTATGGACTGAGGCTCAATGTCAAGAAGACAAAGATTCTCGCCACTGGACCAATTAGCAGCGTCAGGATGGATGACGAAGAGATTGAGATTGTTCACAGCTTCAGTTTGCTCGGCTCCACAGTTAACACTCTTGGTACCAGCAATCAGGAAATCAAAAAAGCATATCACAATGGGAAAGTCTGCTGTTAGGGACCTCTCAAAGGTACTCAGGAGCAACAGTGTCTCTCTGGAGACTAAGGTGCGCCTGATACAGGCCATGGTATTTGCAATCACTTGTTAGGCATCAGAGAGTTGGACAATGACTAGGGAGGACAGAAGGAGAGTGGATGCTTTTGAGCTGTGGTGCTGGAGAAGGGTACTGAATGTACCATGGACTGCCAGGAAAACAAACAGATTCATCTTGGAGAGGATTAAACCAAGCTACTCCTTGGAGGCAAGGATTCTGGGGCTTCGTCTGACATACTTTGGACATGTTGCCAGGAGGGACGGGTCCTTGGAAAGGGACATCATGCTTGGGAGGGTGAAGGGACAGCACAGGAGGGGAAGACCCTCTATGAGATGGATTGATTCAGTGACTGGGGTAATCGGGATGGGTGTATCAGAGGCAATGCGGTTGGCGGAGGATAGAGCACGGTTTAGGGCTGTTGTGCATAGGGTCGCTATGAGTCGGAAACGACTCGACGGCACATAACAACAACAACAACAACAGTGATGCCCCTAAGTGCCATGGCCTTTCCTAAACCCAGCCTACATATCTGGCACTTGTCTACTGATGTACTGTTCCAGTCATTTATTGATAATCTTCACTAGGCTCTTCCTTGCCTGTGATATTAGTGATAGTCTGATCATTTCCACTCTCTGTTGGGTTACTTTGTTTTTAGAATGAGAAGAAATACAGATCTCTTCCAGTCAGTTGGCCAGGTGGTTGTTCTCCAGCTTTTTTGGTGTTAACCTGATGAGCACATCCAGGGCAGCATCTGTTTGCTGAAACATGTCTATTGGTATGCCGTCAATTCCTGGGGCCTTATTTTTTGCCAATTTCTTCAGAGCAGCATGAACTTCCTCCTTCATCACCATTGCCTCTTGATCATATCTTGTTTCATGAAAGTCTCCTGTATCAGCCTGTTCTTGTTGGTATAGTGACTCTGGGTACTCCTTCCATCTTTTTTGATGATGGTGCTTGTCCCATGACACTCAGTATCCCTTATTAACAAGTATTAGAGAAAACGAAGCACCATTTAACATCATCGTAAGGTCCAAAGCTCAGCTGGTTTTCTGTGCTTCTCACTGCTACTCTCTTACAGGTCCTGTATTTTAATATTTCCTCTGTTTGCTGAGCAATCACTTCAGGGTTAGTATGTCAAACCAACTAACGTTGGCATTTTAAGAAGTATGTTAACTTTTATTTTTAAATATATGAGCTTGGTGGAAAAGGACCTATGAAATAAGAGCATTAATGTTTCCTTGACATCCGAAATGGAGGAGGAAGTAATGGAAATAAATATTCTTACCATCTTCGCTGGAAGTTTTGTATACTTCAAGGTCAAGGTGAACAGAATTGAATGAGACTTGGCGAAGAACATGAGTTGGTATATCAAGGAAGTAAAGTAAATCGAAAGTCCACATGTTGTCAGAATCCAAACGAATTGATGGCTGACCCTAACACATAGACTTTATTGGGCTGATAATTTACAAAACCTATTTTCTTTTGAGTCTCATCATTGGCTTTTTGTCATGTTATACTTTCTTTTAAGGGCATTTCCAAACTTCTTCTTTTATTGCTATTTATAAGCAAACAGTTCTTGTTATATATCACTTGGAGAATGTACTCGAAGAGAAAGCATCCATGTGGTTTATGAGCAGGAACTTATTTTTTTTTTTTTGGAGATCTTAAAGTTAAAATAGGGGAAAGCTGACAGTGGTTGAAGGATGGAGGTCTTACAATGAAAGCATTCTGATATAACAAGAGAAGGTTATTGAGTGCCAGGAAATGTCACAATTCTCTCAGCTGTGTCATCAGTCTCCCAGCATGTCTACAAACACTGCTAGAACTTTCTAAAGAAGAGAGTTGTGAACACAAAGCTTTGACTCTGGTCCAAAACTTTGAGGAGTGTGTTTTTTTGTGTGTGTTTTCTCTCTCTCTCTTTCCAAAACCCAATCATTAGAAACATTATGCACAAATTCTAACTGGAATTTGTTTCTAAGAAAATGAATGACCTTATAGCAAAGAATCAACACTATAAAATTAACCTTCTTCATTAAGAAGGTTAAACAATTGAACTGTACCATTATTTCCAGTCTGACAGTGTACCTGTATACTTGTCTGTGTAAAACAGCAAGAGAAAGGAAGAACATTCAGAAAAAAAATGGGATTGCCAATCTAACCGTATGAGGGACATGAGTAAGACCGTCCCTAGGATCTTCACTAGTTGTCTTTCACACATCTTTTTTCTCAAAGGAACTCTAGTGTTATCATTGACTACATAGTATGCTGCTAACTGAAGTTTGCTAGTTGAAATCCACCAGCTGCTCTATGGGATAAAAAGATGAGCAGAATCTTCATATCAAACTTGACATCTTCAGACCTAGAGAAAGATCTTTTGGTCACTGACGAGAGCAGCCCCAGGTACCTGTAGTTTATTTCGACTGCAAAATCTAGAGAGACAGAAACTGCGTGGGCTTCGGTGAGTCCAGGTCCACCAGGAAGTGATTCATTTTGACAGAGATGAGAGATGCTGCATGGGGCACAGTGATGGTTTGGCTTTACCCCTCTCCGAACCCAGATAAACGTTTCTCCCCCCCCCAACTTAGATCTAGTCACAAAGGATGTGATTTTAAGGGCATCTATTTACTTTCCTATGTTATGAATTTAACTGTGTGTAGGGAGCTCTGGTGGCCTGGTTAGTGGGAAGGAGTTGCCCTGGCAACTCAAAGGTACATGGTTTGAATCAAGCAGCTGTGTCATGGGAGAAAGATGGACAATATCCTCCAGGCCTCTGAAAACCTGCTGGAGGGTCAGCTATGAGGCAGTTCTGACTTGATGATAGTAACACAACCCTGACCCTCTTAAAAAAAAAAAAAGACACTTTAAAGATATGTTAAAGCCCTAACTTCTGGAATAAAGAATGTGAATTTGTTAGGTGAAAGAATGTTTATTTGTAGATGTGATTAGTTAAGTTTACCAGACAAAAGTAGACTGGGCTCTCATTCTAATCCCTTCTGAGGGCATTTTGTAAAAGAGAAGGACAGACAGGGAAACAAAATCACCCACAAGGGATGGAGCGGTGAGGGTATGCATGCCAGCCGAGGACCAGATAGATGCCTAGGTCATCAGGCAGGACCTCTCTCAAGCGAGCGCTGGTGCAGGTGGCACAGGCAGGCCGATGCTGCATTCACACCTGCAGCCACTAGAGCTCTGCTGTAACATGTTTCTGTTCTTCAAAGCCAGCTACCTTGTGGTATTTAATATGGAACTTTTAGTGTTTGTTGATGTTGTTGTGTACTGGTGAGTTGGAACCAACTCGTAGCTGACCCTCTGGCAAGTATTTCAGAGGCAGTTAATCACACAGGAGGAGATTGGCCACTGGCTTAGAATATCTTGGTGATGTTTCCTTTTCTTCTCTATTTGTATTGATCATATTTCCATTTTCTAAATTTTGGAAGAATAATCATTTTCCCCCTTACAGCTATGCCTTATACAATGTTGTGTTCTTGGTATGGGAACCAACCCATAGCTGACCCTCCATGGAGTTTTCAGAGTTGGTGAATAACACGGGAAGAGATGCCCTATCTCCCCCTGTAGAGCAGCTGGTGGATTTGAACTATGTGCCTTTGGGTTGGCAATGCATCTCTTTTCCACTGAGCCACCAGAGTTCCTATATATACAATTGTTGTTGTTGTTTTTAAGTGTCATAGAGTCATAGATGACACATAGCGACTCTATGAATGAAAGTCTTGAATGCAAAACTTTCATCATTTCTCCAAGTTTGTAGAGTTTCCAGAGGCAAGCTTTTTTGGAAGTGGATACCACTCCTGCTTCCAAGCCACTTTTACTTGGGAGATCCACAAAACCCAGCCTTTTAAAAGCAAGACCAAATATGATCATTTCATACCCTATTGTGAGCAAGAGCCACACCCTAATCTTAACCTCAAACCAGAAAACACACCTTTGCAGAATCTGGCCATTCCGCTCATCTCCCCAGCCTGGAAATAGCCCCAGACTGGCAGCCAACGCCTTAGAGAGGTAAAATAAAGACAGTGTTTTAAAAAAATAATCTATTCACTACACCAACTGCGGCATTAGGGAGAGAGACCAGTACCTCGGAAATTTGCACGTGAATCTAGACACAGCTGACTATTATGACAAACCTTCTCATAGTGTCTGGATCTCTTTTGGAAGTTTACTTGCATGGAAAAGTAAACTCTCAAATCTAAAAAAAAATAAAAAATGAAGCCTTAAGAACTGAGATGGTAGACCAGAAGACAGCCCACAGGAAGCATCCTCTTCTATATATAGACCTACTTCTAATTTATCAACATGACGTGGGTCCAAAGACCAGACCATCATGTGGAGATTGACATTTTATTAGGATGGAAGATGATCAGAGCAGATAATGAAAAGGAGGAAGACTATATGACTGTGAGATTGCATCATGTTACGTATGTGCCTGCTCTATCATTATGTAGCTGCCACATCACGTCAGTATACGGCCATCAAACCACTGAGAAGCATGGCCTGGTCAAGCAGACAAGTTCATTTCTGCCAGACGTGGATACTAGATTTTTTGTTACTGTCTTAAAGGTAATGTCAGATAATGAGGTCATCAATACATGAGAAGTAATTCTAACTAAATAATAAAACAAAACAGGTCATTGCTGTCAAACTGGAACTGCCACGTCGCTGGCCACCAGCAGCTTCCCATCTCACCCCTGAGGAGTGACTTGGGATGTGAACTGCTGGCAGTGCAATGCCAGAACTCCCTACTTCGGTTATGTTCTCCAAATTTCCTCTGGATAGTCAGATTCAATAAAGCAAGGAAAGAATCATTTCTGAAAGTAATGTTTATGTTTGAATGAAAAACTCAAACTCGTTGTTGCAGCAGAACCGACACATAACTGACCCTCCAGTGAGTGTTCAGTGGCTATAAAGTGCTTGGAGGAGTTCCCTAAACAGACTCTGCTTTTAACGCCCCATTCAGAGAAATTGACTTGGTGGCCCAATCCCTTGAATCAGGCATGTAGACTCTGATACCCAAGGAGCCCTGAGAGCTATTTGTTAGCCTAGTTTGTAGGAAGGTGTGCTGTTGACCCAAAGGCCAGTTGACTCTAGCAGTTCAAACCCAGCAGTGGCTCTGAGGGGAAGAGACAGGCAGTCTTCTTCTGTGCTGTTTTCAGCCTGGAATACCCAAAGGTGGGTGGCTCTGAGACAAATCCGATTTGACAGCAGTGAGTGAATGAGACCCCTTCTCTGCCTTGTTTCAGGATATTAGGTGGATCCTATAGGATGGAGATCATCTCTATTTCATACACACCATCCTATCCTCAAAATATATGTTTGTCCAACTTTCAGGATGTTGGGGTTTTTGGGTGCTTTTAATTATTTAGAGTAACAGTTGTTCTACCTGATGGATAGAAAAGAAAACCAATGACCGTCATAGGCAAGCTTTGGTGGCCTCGTGGTAAGAAGCTGCACTGCGGGAGAAGGATGGGCAATCTTTCTCCCATGTGATTAACTGCCTCTGAAAACCCGCTGGAGGGTCAGCTGTGGGTCGATTCTGACTTTATGATTCACAACAGCATCACAAACAGCAATGTATAATTTTTTAAATGTTTTAGTGTGTTTGGCAAGAGAATATTTTAAATAATTTCATGGATGAATGATAATGACAGCAGCAGGGATAGTAACTTCAAATCTAGCTTTACGGTGTTTACTTTCCTTCTGGTAGTTTCTGCCTCATGGTGGCTCCATGTTCCATGGAACAAAGCCCTGCCCAGTCCCCCTGTGCCCTCTCGACCCCACCCCCTCCCCACGCCTTCCCAGCCCCCTGCACCTTCCCTATGCTTGTCACCTTTGGGGGCCCTTTGCGCAGCCACTGTGTCCATCTTCGGACCTTGAGGGTCTTGCTCTTTCTCACTGTCTACCTCACTGAGCACGATGCCTTTCTCCAGGGACTGACCACTCTTGAGGACACGCCCAGAGAATGTGAAGCAGTGGAGGCTCCCTCTCTGTGTTTTAAAGGAGCGTTCAGGCCGCACAACGTCCAAGACAGATCCATTCCGTAGTCTTCATTAACATCATCATTTCAAAATACCACCGCTCCTTTTTTCTTCCTTATGCAGAGTTCACTGTTTACAAATACATGAAGTGCTTGAAAACTCAGGCTCACCTTAGTCCTTACAGTGATGTGCTTATACTTTGGAACATTAAAAGGAGTCTTTGGCAACAGACCTTTTTTTTCTACATTACAGCCTTTGTGCTCTTCACTGATGCTTCCTTGGGCATCGCCTGGATCCAAGCAAATGAAATCTTTGACAACTCGATCTTCCTTCCATTTGTCAGGATGTTTATGATTCCAGCCTTGAGATTTTATGCTCAATAGGTTCATGCATTTAGTTGAAGGCTGTACTCATCGAGTCCTCTAGTCATCTTCATGTGCGGCAAACCAAGTTGGGCCATCTTTACATTACAGCTCTTCTTCCTTCTGCCAAGACTTCCTCTAATCTGGAAGTATGGTGAATATATGCAATCCTGATACACTTTTCTCATTTCAAATCATTCCATATTCTCTTCTTCTGCTTGTTTTTGGGTTTTTATCCTGACATGCATAAACTTTCAAGCTTAACCAAAACATCACAACCAGAAGACAATAAAATAGATAAATGGGACCTTCTAAAAAGGAAATCCTTGTGTACATCAAAAAACGTTTCCAAAATAGTGATAAAGAAGCCCACAGAATGGGGGAAATATTTGCCAATGACATATCTGATGAGGGACTAACATCTCAATCCTCAACAAGAATCCTCAAGTACGTCTACAAGAAAAAGACAGGCAACGCCAAATGGGAGGAAATGAAGTAGACACGTCACCAAAGAAGAAAGCCTGGTGCCCTTGCCCTTTTTAAATGACTGTGTTTGGTACACATTCTCCTGAGAATACGGTTGAGTTTCTACTCCTCATGCTGACACCCATCACTGGTATGATCCCACAGCTTTAATTAGTCAATAAAATGCAGAGCGACACGCTTTCAGTGACATCAGTGCTTTTAACACTTGAAAGAAATCCTTGGCAACACACTTGCCCATCGCAGTGTGACACTTTAATTTTTTTTTTGCTTTTATTTGTGTGTTTATACTTATTTTATGAGATGGGTTTTTTGTGTGTGTGTATGTGTACACCTTCCCCCCACCCCCTTGTTGAATGCTGTCGAGTCAGATCCAACTAGTACAGTTGGAGACAGGAGGAGATTGCCCCTCCTTCTCCAGCGGAGCATCTGGTGGATTCGAACAGCATGCCTTAGGGATTGCTGTGCAGCTTCTTGCCACTAGGCTACCGGAGCTCCCTGACATTTGAATTCTTAACGGCAACTTTTATGCATGCTGGTTTTGGGTCCAAATAAAATGAAGTCCTTGACAACTTAGCTCTTTTTTGACATTTTTCATGATGCTGTTTCTCAGCTCAGATGTGAGAACTGACCCCTTTGAATTGCGGTGTTGGTGAAAAATATTGAATATACAGTGTACTGTCAAATGAGACAGCGAACCTGTCCTGAGAGAGGTGCACCCAGAACGTTCCTTTGAAGTGAAGATGATGACCTTCATCTCACTCACTTGGATGTGTTAGCAGAAGCCAGTCCCTGGGTCGTCATGCTTGGAAAAGTGGAAAGTAAAAAAAAAGGGGGAGAGCTTTATCAAGGTGAATTGACGCAGTGTCCACAACCCTGAGCTTAGGCTCTGGGATCTGTGAGGCTGGACAGGGGTTAGTTCTGTTTGCGGTTTATAGGGTCCCTATGAGGCTGAGGCAACCAAATGGCAGCTAAGAAGTTGTTTTCTTTTCTTGGCTTTCAGGCAAGATCCATGTGAGCGCAACAATAAAATTCTTCATCCCAAGTCTCCTTCTGAATCCAGCTTCACTTTCACGACATATTAGTGATATTTTTTCTGCAGTTTCTATTTTTTTAATGTATACTTTTAAAAATTAGGCTTAATTTCTTCCAGTCATTTGGCCAGGTGGTGATCTCCCAAACTTCTTGACATAGACAGACAAGCATGTCTAGCTATAGGTCCTTTTATAGAAAAATTGGAAATTGTAAACAATGAAATGGAATGACCAGTAAGCTAGTCTTTAGTGATCTAACATAGACCGCCACTGCCCATTTTAAATAAGAAAAAAATCATGTCTGCTTTGCTAGGAGAAACACACTTCAGGGGACAGCTGTTGCATTCATTGCAGCAATCAATAAAAACAAAGCTGAAAAAAATGAAAGATTTTCACAAAATTTTGTCATCTGAACTTTATCAAACATGCAGGCAGAATACAGGTATAACTGGTTATTGGAAGGCACAAGTTGGAAATGAAGGATTAGTAGTTGGAAATTGCTGTCTGCCTAATGAAAGCAAGAGCAGAGATCACATGATAGAAATCTGTAAAGCCAATGACTTACTCCTTGCAAATACCTATGCATTTTGCCAGTCAGAACACACAGCCATCAAACTCACGACAGGTTTAGAGACAATGAAAAAGCTCAGTATTATCAGTCACAACAAGGTCAGAGTTGGACTATGGAACAGATTTTTACAAGTTCAAGGAGAAGCTAAAGGGAGTCAAAACAAGTCCAAAAAGAATTACACTATGACCTTGATTCATGACATCCTTTTGAACAGATAGACTATCTCAAGAGCAGATTGGATGCTTGGAACACCAGTGACTGAGAGCTGGCTGATATCCTAATGCCTGGTGTCACCTTGCTAATTTGAGTGCAAGAGAAGTGCCCAGGTATGCTGAGTGATTATGGAAGGTTAAGCCCAGGTATCTCTCATCCCATTTCTTGACCCACTTTGTTCCTTGAGCTCATTGTGTAAACCCTCAAGTGTCTGGACAAGTTGGAGAAGGACGTCATTACATGCAAAGAGGATCCTTTGCCGGTCTAACTGGGGAAGGAGTTTTTTGCAGTGGTGACTTCTAAGGAATACTCACACAGAGCACACGTTCTTCCAGACTGGACATTTAAAACCATCTGTAATGAAAGATCTGTTTTTCTTTCCTGTTTTGGATGTGTTGCATATCAGCAGTTTTGAAGAATGGCTGTTAAGTCTGCCTTAATTCCTCAGAAGCATACTCTTTCCCCAAAAGCTTTTGACTAAATCCTCCAATATTGCTATTCAAAAGCCTTTGCTTAATTTCTGACTAGACCATTAGTTATAGTCTAAGAATCAACATGTACCTTGACCTGAGGCCCCCCCTCTTCACAGACAGAGTGAACACCAAGGTGTTGCCGCAGAAGATGTGCCAACTGAGGACATGTCTCTCTTCCACAACATTATAATGCCATCTCTAAAAGCCATTTAACCCCGCTGCTGGCAGTGCCACCATAATGTGTATTACACCATTTGTAAATTAGACTCCAGGTCTTTAACCTCTTCACCTAATCATTTTATCAGTAAACTGTAATATAATTAGTGAGGGATAAACTTTGGTTGTCTATATTCTACATTAAACCATAATATAATGAGTTTGTGTTACTCTTTTTGATTTTCAGGTTCTCTCAGGGATTCTATTGTTTGGTTGCTGTTGTTTGTTGTTCCTGGAGAGAAAGATTACAATGTGCATGTTGACACTGAAGTCAGGTGGTTGGTCACATGCCTCTGTAGGATCTCAAGCTCTTTCTTGCCAAACTGTTTTGATAAGCAGTTCTGACCAGTTGAGTCTGTGCCTAAAAGTGTGGGAGCCAGATGTCACATAACACTGTGCGGATCCACTGAATCTCAACTTAGTACTATGGGACTTGGGGAAATGGCACTAGATTTTTTAGTACATTTAAGCAGGTGTATTTTCTATAGGAAGCTATGTAAAATATTACCTTAAAGGTGAGTGAATGAGTCTACTATTTATTGTCATCAAGTCAGAGCCAGCTCATAGATGATATTACAGCTCGTGGCTATAAATTGTATAAGATTACCCATCTATCTCCTGTTGGATAGCTACATTCATATTACCAGAGAAAAGCCACCTGGGGTTAGCAGGGCAGCTCCATTCAGACCATGCCACCCTAGCACCCTCTGGAAGAAAACAGAATTTCTGTAGGATAGGAAAATGACAATGGTTTATCTGCATTCTCTGGTTCAAAGTCTCTTAGGAGGCTGCAGTGAAGGCATTCATTTGATAACATTCTCACCTGCAGGTTGCAGGAAGATCTGCTTCTGATTTCACTTGTGCTCTTGGCTAGATACAATCAGTTCCTGGAAGGCTGTGAGGTTGAAGGCCTCAGAGGTTTGCTGACTATTGGTCATAGGCTTCCCTCAGCTCTGTGGCACACTGACCTTTTCATAGAGCTACAAACAGCCTGGCTATGGCTTCCTCAGAATAAGAAAGTGACCAAAGAAAAAGGAAGCAAGACTCTCCTTTGATAACTAGTCAACACCCATACTGGGGAGCAGTCAAGAGCTGAAGAGATGCATTGCGTTGGGCAAGTAAGCTGTAAAAGACCTTGAAAGGCGGAAGAACAGGAATAGCAGTGGAAGGATTAAGGTGTGTCTGATCTAAACCAGTGTTTGCAATTGCTTTGTATGCGTGTGAGAGTTGGACCATGAACACGGAAGAAGAACTGATGCCTTTGAATTGTCGTTTTGGCAAAGGGAATTGAATTTGCCCACAGACCGGAGAAGAAAAACTAAGTGAAGCTGTCCTGGAGGAAGTGAAAACAGGGTGCTCCTTGAAGGTAAGCCTGGGGAAATGTCTCACTTGCTTGGAGCATGTAGCTAGAAATGGCCAGTCCTGGGTAAAAGACACCGGGCTGAGAAAGGTGGAAGTTGGAGAACACAGTAGAGCCTCTCAAGGAGATAGATCATCGCAGTGAAACAACGATGGACTGGACACTCGCGTTAGTACTCAACACCAGTGGAAGCAGAGTGAAGGAGAAATTGAAGACCATCAGTCAGGGATCGCGGGCCCACCTTGCAGCTGTCTTCTTTGGGAGATGGTCTCTATTAAAGTCGTACACCGGTTTTGCTCGTATGAGCCACAGTCAGCTCAACAATCCCTACTGGCACTAATGAGGCCCTCTCGGTTCTGTCAATCATGCAATAAACAAGGCTGATGCTCGCGATGCTTCACAGGCTCCACACTTCTCCCTGCTCAGGTTCTTCCTTCCTGTGGCGCAGGTGAGGCTCTGGGCGGCCCACTAAGCGGCTGGCACTTCTTAGCCATCAGCCACCCTGCAGTATAAACCCACAGCGGTCTGCGTTAGCATTGAAGTCTCAGAAGCCCCAGTAGAGGGTTGCCATGAATGAGAAGCTACTCGATGGTGGCAGGTTCGGGGTTTGGTTACCGTACACGAAGGACCTGGTAGAAGAACTCCAGGGCGGATCGGTACTGTGTGGGTGCTCTGTGAGGCGAACACTAGTCACACTTGCATTTGTCGTTGTTCGGTTGGTGAGAAAACAATGACAGCATGGGCTGTCATGAGTGATGGTGGCTAGAGCCACGTCAGTGTTACTGTAGAAACTCTTGTGAATTGGCGGCTGTAGACTCTTTCCAGTTTTGTGTCTTTAGTATCTTGGCCATAACCTTCCTGAAAACTCCCTGCCCACCTCCTCGAGGGGTAAGGTCTCTACTGAAGTTGTATGGAAGAAGCTTTGACTAGCTAATGTTTTAGTCTGAATCAGGCGTCTTTTCCCCCAAACGCTCACTACAGAGTCTTACCTACTTGTGTGACAGTTTGCTTAATTAACTTCTTTCACAAATCAAGATTCAAATGACCCTTTGATGAGCTACTCAGTGTTTTTTATTCTACAGGCCGTAATAATTACACGACTATCATCAGAGACAACTTTCTAATTGCTGATTATCACCGTCTCACCTCTCTCCCCATCTTTTTATGATGGAAAGCAAGAATTTGTTACTGTTGGTTAATTTACACCTACTGAACTTTACTATTTCAAGAACTTCTGGTCTATTAGGTCGGACATTCCTGTAACTATAATTGCTGAAACAAAGAAAAGATAAATGGTAAAATACTTTTGGAGGGTTACTACACATTTTCTTGACAAGCAGAAAAATGTGGACTGAATTGTTACAGTGAATGAGAATGAGACAGACAGTGAATCGGAAAGTGTAATATTTACCACATAGGAAACTTTGAATCCGTGGATTCTAATGTTTTAAAGTTCCTTTCAGAATGAGATCTGCTGTGAAACGTCAAACATGATACATTTGGGCATCCTGGCAAGGCTCTGAGATGTTTTGCAGACTCTTAATTGTCTATCTTGTTTGCCATCATCCCAGCCCTAATTGCTGGCACTTGAATTGGTGGCATGTTGTTTCACATTTCCATCTCGGTCTCGGCCTGTGAGCTGCTAACCTGCTGTCTGACCTCCTCAGCTGGGTTTGTCAGGCCCTGCAGCTGTGCGTGTAAGGAGAGGCCTCCAGCCTGACAACTGTCCCTCAGACTGGGGACCTGCCAGCCCTTACAAACAAACAAAATATTTTCTTGGGGGGGGGGAGGGAAATTATGCATCGACATGTATGTGTGTGTGGTTAGGTGTTGACAAGTGGACCCAACTCATAATGAGCCTACGTACGGTGAATAAAACCCTGCTCGGGTCCACACTGTCCTCTCAAAGCCACAATCGCTGCCGCAGTGAAGCTTGTTGAGTCATTGGCTCACTCCATCTCCGTAGAGTCTTGCTCTTTGTCTCTGACCCTTTACATTTTCAATGATGACACCTTTCCCTAGGGTGGGCCCCTCCTGATGACGTGATCAAGTTACTTCTAAGGAACGTTCTCACTGCATTTCTCTTCAGACAGATGTTTGCTCATTTGAGATCTATGTTATATTTAATATTCTTCACTAACCACATAAAGACATATAGTCTTCTTGAGTTTTCCTTACTTGCTTTTCAAATTCCGTTTGCTTATGAAGCAGTTGGAGATACTTTGGCTTAGATCAGTTGATAAGCACCACTTGCTTTTCTTCTCTAGAGAACAAAATCTAAGACAGGCCATTTATTATATTTTTCAATGCCAGCTAGCCTTGGTATAAATCACCCACGCCAGGTGAGTTATTGTACCCACTGCAGTAATTCAGTCAGACAGAAATTTGTAGTGTGCTTTTCTTGGTTAAAACTGTCTAATTTTCATTAGAGAGGGAAACGGTAGTTTAGTACTAAAATGACTTACTTCCATGCAGAAGGCCTGAGCCCAGTTTCTAGAAAATGACCCCCAAGTTCAGCCATCAATCCTATGGCATTAGAAGTTCAAATGATGCCAAATATGTTTCAAGAAACCTCTCCATTAAACATGGATAAGAAAAATCTGATGATGTATTTTTGAAAATTATCCCAGGAAAACTCTATGAATCACAGTCATGGAGTTAACATATTTCATTTTCTTTGGGATTACACTGAGTCTGGGTGTGGACTGGAAAATAGCTAATAACTCTCTTAAGTTCCTGCATTGATATTAATCAGAATTTGTGATAGGAGATATTAAAGTGTCATCTTTTAGAGATCTTTTCTTTAATTTTCTTTGAGTCACTGGATAAGAGCTAATTCTTTCAAGAATGAGAGACAGTGTGACGGGCAGACAGAGAACTATGGGAACAGTGAAAGGAGGAAGAAGAGGAGGAAAGAGAAAAAAATATCAATTTGGAAGGTTTCCTTCTCTCTATCACAATAGAACAAGGAACCGTATCTACTCATCATTGTTTGTTGCAACATCTTCCTTGAGTCTTTGATTTATTCTTAATTCTACAATCTCATGTCCATTTCTGATAGCTGTACTTTTTATGAAAAAGCAACCATCCCATAGTGTTACTAGAAGAAACATTTCGTTTTATATATGCAGTTAAGTTCAATGGACAAATGAAATAGATTTTAAATTAAAGTGTTAAAGAAATATCAACATGTTTAATCCATGGGCATAAAACATGAGAAAATCAACAGTTTCTGATATGCCTTTGGATTTTCAACATAGGAGATTAAATGCTAGAACAGAACAACACAAATTTTAAAAAGGTAAAACTTGGGAATCTGTGTTTCTGTGTCTTTTTAACTGTGTCTCTTTTCCTACTGTGTAAGGACTATATTTTCTTTTCTCAAATACTCTTTCTTATTCAATAGAATATTCTAAAAACTAGCTGTTGTTTTGAGATATGAAAATTATATTGGGAAATAACTTTCTCAGACTCTGACTTATACAAAAAGTTAATGAACTTGGAACTTGAGTATAAAAAGAGCAATGGCCCTGTGGGGAGTGCCATACCTGACCTTTACCAACTTCACAAGGGGAGCCTTCCCTGTCCACAATATCAGTAACACAAACCCAATTCCAAAGAGGTCAGACATGTCCCCCACACTCCTGTACCTCTTTCTACTCATCTCAACACCTATCCCACTGCTTTGCTGGGTCCGAAATCACTCAGCATAATGTTCTCCATGATCACCCGTTTTGTATAGTATTTCATGAGTTCCTTGTTTTTCAGTGCTGCATAATATTTCATTGTGTGAATATACCACAGCTTCTCTATCCATTTGTTTGTTGATGGGCACTTGGGTTGTTTCCAACTCTTTGCTATTGTGAACAAAGCAACAATAAACATGGGTGTGTGTATATATCTGCTTGGGTGGCAGTTCTGGTTTCTTTATGGTATATTACCATGGACTGCTAGGAGAACAAACTAGTTCATCCTAGAGAGGGTGCAGCCAGGCTGCTCCTTGGAGGCAAGGATTCTGAAGCTTTGTGTGACATACTTTGGACATGTTGCAAGGCGGGATCAGTCCTTGGAGAGGGACATCATGCTTGGGAGGGTGGAAGGACAGCACAGGAAAGGAAGACCCTTGATGAGATGGATTGATTCAGTGACTGGGGTAATGGGGAGGGGTGTGTCAGAGACAATAAGATTGACAAGAGATAGGGCAGGGGTTAGGGTTGTTGTACATAGGGTCTCTATGAATCGCTGGTGACTTGATGGCACATAACAACAACAACATCATATTCCCAATAGTGAATTGCTGGGTCAAATGGTATTTCTATTTCCAACTTTTTGAGAAAGTACCATACGGCCTTCCAGAGTGGTTGCATCATCTTACACTCCCACCAACAGTGAATAAGGGTTCCAGTTTCTCCACAACCTCACCAGCATTTGTTGTTTGCTGCTCTGTTGAATTTTGCTGTTGTTACTGGGGTGAGATGATACCTCATACTTGTTTTGATTTACATCTC
The DNA here is from genome assembly GCF_000299155.1 of Elephantulus edwardii. Lineage (NCBI taxonomy): Eukaryota > Metazoa > Chordata > Mammalia > Macroscelidea > Macroscelididae > Elephantulus > Elephantulus edwardii. The sequence goes on from NW_006400015.1 coordinate 992,495, forward strand.
CCTTAGAGCTAGGTATTTTGAACATTTCTTCATGTGTTTGTCTGTCAACTGAATGTCTTCTTTGGTGAAGAGTCTGTTCATATCCTGTGCCTATTTTGCAATTGGGTTGTTTACTTTTATCCTCTTGTAGTATGCATAGCATAGTTTAGATAAGAAGTAGAAATATTAAACATTAATCTTGTTGTTCTAGGTGTATAGTAGGCCACATTTTTCTCTTACCTTGAAATTTTATTTTGAGGCTAATACAAAGTGATCAGAAAGAATATTTTAGGTGTTAGGTGTACATCAGGTCTTTTTTTCTGCCTCAGAGATTGTGAAACTACAGATAGCAAAATCCTATTTGATTCCCCGAGAGGCAATGACTAGTTGCCTTGGCTTGGTATTTTGATATTTGGATTGTGGATGTCTATACCATGATCAACCAGAGAGCCCCTTAAAGGCAAGGACGGTGAAACTTCTTCACACAGTTTTTGGGCAAGTTATGTGGAGGGACTGTCCTTGTGAAAATACATCTAGTGGGCAAGGTAGCAGGTGAGCAAAAGAGAGGAAGACCTTCAGTAACATAGGTTGACACAGTGACTACACCAATGGGCTTGGAGATTGTGACAATGATGCAGGGCAGGACGGTGTTCAGGTTTGTTGTTGTAGACTTGACATTATAGTAGACTTGATGAAACCTCAGAACAACAACAACAAAATAGCATGACCAATGAAACCCCACTGGCGGAGCACATACTGTGTCAGGCTGGTAGGTGAAAGGTAGATGGTTCAATCCCATCAGCTGCTCTGTAGTAGAAAGATAGTCTCCTCCCCTGCAAAGTTTTACATCAGAAACACAGTGTAGGGTCAAGATGAATTATTCTCATTCAACAGTCATGAGGTGTTGAGGAGAAAAATGTAAAATTAAAAAAAACTTTTTTCTTTTTAAATATAAAAAAAGCCACCATCTGTTATATCCAGGAAACAATCTGATAGAATGTAATAGAGTTTAAGGCTAGCCTTTGAAAATGGAGTTCAAATCTCTGATAGCTTTCCAGTGGAAAAGGAATATTTGATGATTATAAGGGGTGAAGTGAAAGAAAAGGCAGGGCATATTTAGTAGCAGGTCTGACATCATAAAATACTAGCTATTTTTAGAATAACTCATAAAGAAGGTCTAATATACCTATAATTGTTGCTCAGAAGTCTTGTAAAAATATCAGTGTGCTTTTAGAGACTAACTGGGGGTGAATGAAGGTGGTACGGGGCTTTGTAAGAAACTATGATCACATGAGGGAAAGATGGGACTCTAAAAAGAAAATGCATCCTGTTCCCCATCAAGAAAAGGATCATGACATCAGTAGTAAATTCAGCTCTGTTACGTTATCTCTTTTGCTGTAGATTTTCTGCATTGAAGAACACATTTCAGATTATCTTCTGATGACCATGTTAGTCTAGTCTTTCTTGCCCATCTTTTAAATGACTTTTTTACTTATTGTATGAGATTCTTTGTTTTCCCACAACTCACCTGGTCTTCAGTCTTGAGTGTTCAATAGGTCAAATCTGTTCTTGTTAAGTCTTTGAATTCAAGCAGGATGTATTTAAGGTTGTATTTTAGCTCTAGTGGACTTTTAATTTTCTTCAGTTTCTGCATGAACATGCATTTAAGTAATCAATTGTCTGTTTTACTGTTAACCCTGATCGTATTGTGATTGAAGGTAGTCTGTCTGTCTCTCTAAGCTCTTACACAGATACTGCCATTTTTATTCCATTGTGTACTCCATCTGACGAAGTCTGCATGTACGTTGTTATGTGTTGTCAGGTCAACTAAGATTCAGAATGACTCGATGAACACAACTCTGAAGTCTGCCCTATCCTGAGTCAATATCACTGTCTCTGACACACCTGTCCCATTGCCCCAGTTACTGTGTCAGTCCATCTCACCCAGGGTCTCCCTCCTCTGCACTGTCCCTCCACCCTCCCAAGCATGCTGCCCTCCAAGGACTGGTCCCTCCTGGCCACGTGCCCAAAGTATGAGACAGAGTTTCCAAATTCTTGCTTCCAAGAATCTCTTGTAAAGAGAAAAGCAGACTGGGAGGGGTAGGGAGGAAAATGTGCAACAGTGAGTGAATGGAAAGCCAAGTTTTCTATAAACTTTCATTAAAATAGCAAGAAAAAATAATAATTAAATTAAAAAAAAATACCCAACCCATAACCTTGCTTCCAAGAAGTAACCCAGCTTCACCCTATCCAGGACAAACCTATTTGTCCTCTATGCAGTCGATGGTATGTTCGTTGTTATGAGGGGATAGTTAACTTCATAACAAAACCTCTAAAAGACTCCACTGGAAGGACAAAATACACATAAGTATCTCTTATACCTGACAAAATCATAACCTACATACATAGGAAAAAGATATTATGACAAAGTAGATTTACCCCAGTAATGCAGGTTTTATTTAACTTTTGAAAAGTCATCAATACAAAACATCACATTAACAAAGGATGAATGTGAAATGATCACTTGAATAGAAGCAAAAAAATACACTTGGCAATTTTATTTTTAGCCAATTATAATTGACATTAGCAGCAAGGACAAACTGAAGGAAATATAGTCTATGGAGGACTTGTTAAAAACTAGCTAGAATTAGTATCATCTTTAATGAATGAACTTAGTAAATGCTTTCTTCTATTACTCCCTGTTCACTTTCTTCTATTATTCCCCACCTACTACTGTTCTGTGCATCTTAGCAATAGTGTTATGAAGAGCTGTAAAACTGCGGTTATTTGCACATACCATGATTATGTGGTCTAAATATATCTATATAGCTATCTATATCTATCTCACAAACTGTGATGAGAGCCAATAAAATAAATTAGCAATTATATAGGATCCGGCATATGAGAATTTATTCTATTTCTAGAAACTAGTCTTTCCATTTTCCTAAATTTGTCAATACAAGAATCAAAAGCTCAGAGACATCTCGTGGAGTCCAACGCATACAATCCTCGACCAGGTTTCAGAGACTATAAATCTTAATGAGAGACGCTGTCATGGAGCAATTGGGGGACTGCAAGTGCACTTTTGGTTAGCTATGCTGTGCACTTTGCCACCGACCGCACCAAAACTGACATAACTCTAATCAAAATCCTGTCAGCCCCTCATTTTCTGCAGCGATTGCAGAACATGGCAGACATTTCCCCAACAGTCCGCGGCATGGAAAGAATTTTGCAATAAAGGCATAAATTTCATGTTTTGTTTCGCAAAAGAATAATACCTCATTAACTCAATTAAAGATTTGTTATAAATTGATAGCAAGCAAGACTGCAGTTTTGCTGTAAAGAGAGAACGTCGGTCAGGGGAGGAAATGCATGCCAGAATTCATTCTATACCTGCATCTCAATAGACCTTTTTCATTGTGCTTTGAGGTAAACTTTACAGAGCGAATTGGCTTTATATTCAAGCATTCATACACATTTTGTTTCAACACATTATAATGACTGCAAGGTAACGATCCTCTTCCTGTCTGTCTTGTGATGAATTCTTCTGTTTTCTACCTCCTTTATTTGACCCTTGAACAAACATGGCCCTTTTGATTCTCATTCTCTTTTCTTCCTCTGTTCATTTTTTCCCCTCTTAGTTGTTGTGTTCTCCTGTTTTAAGTAGCTGGTTTGAAGAAAGGTTTAAACTGTGATGGGAACTTTCTTGTGTCTACCTCTCTCCAGTTTAAATCCTGACATAACTCAGTGTAGTTCTGCTTTTCTGTATTGCCTGGCACGATACTACCCAGCTAGGCTTTCCCTGTAGACATGGGTCAAACTGTCAAATCAATTCATAAACCAATTCACGTTGTTGATATAAGGAAGTGTATTGAAACCTATTAAGGAGATTCTTCACGGACATAAACGGAATTTACAGCAGAGGTAGACTGTATTCTAAATGTCTAACCTCAAACTTTCCTTTGGGCTGCAAACTTTTTCTTTATTTTTGTCATCACTAATTTCAGATTTCCTTTTAAGTTGCTTTCAGGTGCTGGGGCGTTACCTACTTATTTGCTTTTTGGTAAGGTTTATTGTTCACTGTCATCTGTGCGCCGTGTACCAGTCATTTTTACCTCTCATCAGTCTCTCTGCAAACAGCTTTCCTTTCCACCTCTCTGCTGTGAGTCCTGCAGTTTCTTCAATTTGGGATGCCCTTCTGACAGATTGAATGGTTTCTGTTATCCAGAACCCTTTTCAGTCTCCATTTTTCCTCGAGGAGCGATTGTGCAATTACCCTGACCTTCTCTGATCTCCTGCCGTACTTCTAGATGAGATCATAGTGCAGCACTTTAAATTACTCACAGACTGTCAGAACTGGGAAGGACCGTAGCAATCATCAAGCCCATGTCTTTATTCCTTGGAAAGGAAAAAGCACAGAGTGTAGTTGGGGAGAGAAGCAGGTCATGCCCGTACCAGGCAGGTTTGCACCAGATCTGGATGTGACATTGTTATTATCCATGATGTTAGTGGTGTAGGTGTAAGAGGGAGAGACCTAGATGTATTTCAGCATTGGGAAAAGTAGATGCCTTTGGAGGGACAGAGACAATGGGATTGGTGATGAACAAGTGGGTGAGCGGATCTGAGAAGGGTGCTGAGATTTGAGAGCTAGTATGAATACGCCATCACCCACAGCAGCTCTTGAGTGCTGACATCTGACTCCACAGAGGCAGCAGGAAATTGTGATACAGATTTATTGAAAATATTTTTATAAATAATTTTAGCATTAGAGGATTTTTTTATTTTTGAAGAAATCACTGGATTATCAATAAATGAATAAATATGAAATTACTTGCTATGCATCAGAGAACTGGACAATGACTAGGGATGATAGAAGGAGAGTTGATGCCTTTGAGCTGTGGTGCTGGAGAAGAGTATTGACTATACCATGAATTGTTAAGAGAATAAACAGATTAATGCTAGAGAGGGTGAAGCCAGGCTGCTACTTGGAGGCAAAAATTCTGAAGCTTCATCGACATACTTTGAACATGTTGCAATATGGAATCGGTCCTTGGAAAGGGCCATCATGCTTGGGAGGGTGGAGGGACAGCGTAGGAGAGGAAGACCCTTGATGAGATGGATTGATTCAGTCACTGAGGTAATGGGAATGGGCGTGTCAGAGACAATAAGATTGGCAAAGGATAGAGCAGGGTTTAGGGCTGTTGTACATTGTGTCATTATGAATTGCAGGTGACTCGACGGCACATAACAACAACAATGAAGATGTAACTAATTTATTTTACATGAACCAAGAAAGAGTTGCATGAACAGGACCAGGAAATACTGTATGGTTTGCAGGTGAAAAGATGTTCTTCAAGGCTGTGTCTTTTCCTCATACCCATTCAATTTGTCTATGGAGCAAATAATCGAAGAAAATGCACTATATGGACAAAAATGTGAAATTGGGATTACAGGAAGTCTTATCAACAGTCTTTAACAAGCAAATTATACAAGTTTGTTTACAGAAAATAAAGAGGTGCTTTCTGAAGATCGAAGACTATAATCTTCAGTGTGAATTATACATCAGCATGTTGTTGTTGTTATGTGCCATCGAGACGCTTGTGACTCATAGCGACCCTTTGTACAACAGCCCTAAACTCTGCTCTGTCCTGTGCCAATCGCACCGTCTCCAACACACTCATCCCAATTGCCCCAGTCACTGAATCAATCCACCTCATAGAGGGTCTTCCCCTCCTGTGCTTGCCCTCCCCTCCCAAACATGATGTCCCTCTCCAAGGACTGATCCCTCCTTACAACATGTGCAAAGTATGTCAGACGGAGCCTCAGGACCCTTGCCTCCAAGGAGCAGCCTGATTTAATCCTCTCTAGGATAAATCTGTTTGTTTTCTTAGCAGTCTATGGTACCCTCAATACTCTTCTCCAGCACCACAGCTCAAAGGCTAGCAAAAGGTAGGGGGTTTGAATCCCCAGTCACTCTATTGGAGAAAGGTAAGGCAGTATAGTCTCATAAAGACGGACAGCTTTGGAAACCTCCGGGGCCCATTCAACTCTATCTAGTGGGGTCTCTCAGGGCTGAAACCAACTCAAATGGTTGGGTTTTCAAACATTTTCTCTAAATTTAATAGTTCATGTTCTATATTTAGTAACGCCAACAAACTACTTTGATTCCCTGTCCTTCTAAAATGAGGGTTCTAGAGCAATTGAGTAATGTTTTAAGAATTGTCTTAATAGAAGATTTTTCAAAGTTTTAGTAAAACCTTGATGTGCATGTGTGTGTTTATGTGCAGTTCTTTGTATTTTAACATATATATGAGATGGATTGGTACAGTGACTGGGGCTACAGGGGTTGGTGTGTAGGAGTTAGTGAGACTGGCTCAGGACAGGGAAGGGTTCAGAGCTGCTGTCCATAGTCGCTATGCATCACAGGCGACTCAACCAATAACATGCTATGACAGGTATGGAAGCAGGCGTGGCTTCCACTTCCTAACAACATGCCTCCAGCAACTCCTTGAACTTTGATGAATGTTGATAGTTGTAGAGGGGCTTCAGGCCTTTTGTTCATAGGGTCGCTATGAGTCATGCTCAATTTGAAGGCAATCCACAACAATAATAACATGTATGTTGTTAGCTGCCATTCAGCTGAGTACGGCTCATAACAACCCTATCAACAAGGGATCTGAACTCTGTCCTGTGCCATCCTCTCTGTCTCTGAAGGACTCACACCCTTTGTGACAGTCACTGGGTCAGTCTATCTTGTTGATGGTCTTCCTCTCTTTTCCTGACCTTCAGTCTTTCAGAGGATGATGTGGTTTTTTTTCTAAGATAGAGACTTGTGTAACCAACTGCACAATCTGAATAGAGAATAGTCCCATTACTTCAAAAAATGCCTAGTGGAAACTTAATATCCTTCCCCAAACTCAACCCAAGGACCAGTAATCTGTTTTCCTCAGTTATAGTTATTTTTAAGATTTTTAAAATATATTCTTACAATATAAATACGTTTATATTGACTTTTACACTCACAATAGGCCCAGAGGTGAGAATCTTTGTTTTCTTGATGTTGAGCTTCAATCCATATTGAAGACTATAGTCTTTGACCTTCTGCAGCAAGTGCTTCAGGTCTTCCTCAGTTTCAGCAAGCAGGGTTGTGTCATCTGCATAATGCAGGCTGTTGATGAGTCTTCCTCCAATCCTGATGCCACATTCCTCCTCATGAAGTCCAGCCTCCCAAATGATGAGTTTTGCATTTAGATTGAAAAGGTACTGGAGTCAGAATGCATCTCAGACACACCCCTTTCCTGATTTTGAACCATGCAATGTTTCCATACTCTGTTCTGACACAGCTCCTTGGTCCAAGTATAGGTTTTGCATGAGCACAGTCACGTGTTCTGTGATTCCTCTTGTTTCTTCTCAAGGCTACTTAGTTTGTTGTGGTCCACACAGTCAAATGCCTTTCTTTGCATAGTTAATGAAACACAGACATTCCTCTGGTACTTTCTGCTTTCAGCCAAGTTTCATCTGACATTGGGGATAATGTCCCTAGTGATATAGCTCCTTCTACACCCAGCTTGCATTTCTGGTAGTTTTCTATTGGTTCCAGTAATTTTTGCTTGATTTTCAGTAACATTATGCTTGTGTGTGGTATTAGTGATATCGTTCCATGTTGTTACTGATGGCCTTCAAGTCGAGCACGTCTCATAACAAGCCTATGAACAAAAGGCCTGAAGCCTTTCTATAACTATCGTCATTTGTCAAAGTTCTTGGTGTTTGCAGCGGTGTGTTGTTTGGGAAGCCAATGTCACTCCTGCATCCTTGGTCTTAGTTCAGTGAGAGAAAAGCCTCAACATTTTTCAGTCATTTGACAGCTGTACATGCAGCATGTGGAGGTGAGTGTCATGTGGAAATCGTTTATGACTGTGGAAGCTCTGGTGGCCTAGTGGGTAAGGAGGTGCACTGGCAACCCCAAACGGGGGGTTCAAATCCACCAGCTGCCCCAGAGGAGAAAGATGTGCTATCTCCTCCTTTGCATCTCCCAGCTTCTGAAAACCCACGGGAGGGTCACTTAGTTGGTGATTCTGATGAGTGCGCGCACAGGAAGGGTTGGTTCAATCATTTCCAAGTGAGAACACACTGAGGTGTCATTAAAGGGAGAAGAGGAGTTGTCCTTAAGTCTGCTATTTGTAACCCAGGGATTCCCTGGGTTTCCTAACTTCTTTAGTGGCTCTGGTGGCTCTGTGGGTACAGCATTTAGCCCCTGACCAGCTGCTCCTGGAGAACATGTGGCGTCTTCTCTGGGAGAGAGTCTTGGAAGCTTGTAGGGAATTTTCCTCTGTCCTTTAGGTTGTTCTTAGGCGGAACCGACTCGCTGGTACAGGGCAGAATCTTTCCTTCATGCTGTTGTTGTTCAAGCTGTTTGTCCGATTTGGAGCACATTTTACTAAATCCTTCCTTACCACTTTCAGAGCTCTTTGTATATTCTGAATGCATGTCCTTTGAAACATAACTCTCTTGATATATTTTTACCAATCTTACTTTTTGTATCACCTTTATTTGACATTGAATATTTGATATTGAAAAACTGAAGCTTCTGTTTTGATCACATCTAATGTATACCTCTTTTTTTTTTTTCTTTCTCAGACAATGCTCTTATTGTTGTGGTTAAGATTTTTTTTTTTTCATCTTTTCTCACACTGAAATGTTTTATAGCTTGGCATTTTACATTTAGATCTCGGACCCATTTTTAGTTAGTGAGGTGTGAGGTTTTGAATATGATTGTTATGTATTTGCTTTTTGTTTGTTTTTGTGCATGGATGCCCACTTATTTCAGAAATATTGGTGGAAAACATTGATAAGATCAAAATAATTTCATAAGAAGACAAAGTAAGGGGAGCTCTGGTGCCCTTGTGGCAAGAAGCTGCACTGCAATACCAGAGGAACACGGTTCGAATCTACCAGATGCTCTGCCGGAGAAGGAGGCGCAATATCCTCCTGTACCAGTCAGATCTGATTTGACGGTACACGCACACAAAATAATAATAAAGAAAAAAAAAAGAAAGTTATAAAAAAAAAGTTACATTAAAAAAAAAAAGAAGACTAAGTTGTCTCTTTTCACCTGAGTCCATTTCTGGGTTTATGTATTTATCTTTTAGGCAATAGTATGTTCTTTTCTCAAAGACTTCTTTTATTAAGTTGAAATGACTTTTTATTTATAGTTTGCTGACAGATCTCTTTTTTATTATAAATTAAAGTGGAATTTTGTCAAATGCTTTCTTTCCCCATCAATTGATATGATCACATACTTTTTTCTTAAACTGGTAATGTGGTCTGTTATATTGATTGATTTCTGTAAACACTGAGCAAGCTTTCCATTTCTCTAGGACAAAAAACAACAGTCGGTGATGGTGTATCTTTTTTCATGTTCCTACATTTGATATTCTAATTCTGTCTTAAAGATTTGTGAGACCATGATCATGACAAATAATGGTCTGTAGTTTTGTGAAGTATATTTTTATTTTTTGAAAGGTTGAAACTTACTGAATATATTTTGCTCAAAACTTTGGATCTTGGGATAAAAATAAGTCTTAGGAAGTTAATTTACAACAGCAGCAATAGTGAGCGAACTCCACAGTGATTTACCTAACTCGTGAAGGGTGTTTACTTTTCAAGGGAGAATGAGACCTGGGACTTGGTAGACTTCTCCAGGTTGTTAAAAGCCTTAGATTTGTTTTGTCCTTAGAGGTGTATGTATGTTACAAAGGTGGTTGTTACTGTTATTGTTAATGCCATAGAGTCGTGGATGACCCAGAGTGGCCAAGAGTGACAAAAGTCTTGAATATAAAACTTTCATCTTTTCTCCAAGTTCATAGAGGAGGCAAAAATTTTTTTGGAAGTGGATGCCACTGCTGCTTCCAAGCCTGTTTTATTCAGGAGATGCACAAATACAAGGCCAAGTCCAATCGGCTCACACCCTGTTGTAAGCAAAGCCACATCTAGTCTCACCCACAAACCAGAAAACACACCTTGGCAGAATCTGGTCATTCCACTCATCTTCCCATCCTGGAAATAGCCCTAGACTGGCAGCCAAAAGCCTTTTTAAATATGAGGCCAAATCCAGTTAGCTCACACTGTGTTGGGAACGACAGCCACACCCATGTCTCCTCTCCCTTCTCTTTAAAATGGTAAGGAGATAAGCAGGTTCTTCTTTTTTTCCACACATTGGCAGGGAAAATGTTCTGCTTCATATCTATGATATATATCTATCTATATATCTTTGTAGCTATAGTATCACTCCAGTCATAATAATTGAATTTAATGAAGTTGTACAACGTTTATAGTTATTGTTTAAAGTGAAAATGCTCATCTGTTTGATTCTAAACACTTCTATTCTGGATAAAAGTAAATAGAGGCAAAGATCAAACAAAAATCCAACACTTTGGTGATTCACACTGTTCAAGCTGGTAGCTACTCCTATATCTTGGTTCTGTTTTATAGGTTTTCCCCCTTTTATCTATTTAAACAACAAAATGTTTTCATTGTTTTGTTGGTACTGCACCTGTCTTTCTTACAAACAGGTCTCCATAAGAAGGATGAAATGGAAAAAGAAAATGAATAAATGATAAAAGGGAAAAAATAAATGAAGAGAAGATGTAGGAAAGGAATAATAAAAAGGTAGTGGAAAGCAGTATGGCACTTCCTCAAAAAGTTGCAAATAGACATACCATTTGACCCAGCAATTCCACTACTGGGAATATGCCCTAAAGAGATCATAAATGACATCCAAGCAGATACATGCACACCCATGTTTATTGTGACTTTGTTCACAATAGCAAGGAGTTGGAAACAATCTAAGTGCATTGGATAGAGAAGCTGTGGTATATTCACACAATGGACTATTATGCTGCATTGAAAAACAAGGAACTCATGCAATATTATTCAAAATGGGTGACCCTGGAGGACATTATGCTGAGTGAAATATCTCAGTCAGAAAGGGGCAAATATTATATGATGCCACTGTTGTAGAATGAGGCTGACATTGGGGTGGGGGTAAGACTGAGAAAAACTGGATAAATTGTGTTTACTGCATTGAAGCCGATGAGGGAGAGAATAATTTAAAATTAATATATTTTAGGGCGTTATGATTATCATAAGAGTCCAGAATGAGGGTTGCAGAGTGGAGTATGCGGGGGATTGTGTACCAATGAAGGAGTTTTTCTTTTGCTTTTCAAGGAGAGGAGCAAACTGGGGTTGGGGTTGGGGATGTGTGGGTGGGGAGAAAAGTGCAACGATGAATGAATGGAATTGCAAAATCTCTGTAGATGTTCATTGAAATTAGGAATAATAATAATAATAATAATAATAAAAGGTAGATGGTTAAGAAGACAGTCACTCTCTTACATGAAGCAAATTCCACTCTATTGTATTTTAGAAATGAACTTGGAACCAAAGCCCCTTTTCTTTATGTCGGATAATTAAGTTGTAATTTATATAGAGTAAAATGAGCTTCTTTAAAATGTCTAGTTCAATGACTAACTACCAATGTGATAGATAGAGCAAACTATTCCATCACAGGCCAAAAGTCCAAAAGGCTGCAGTGAACATCTCTGTACCCATCTCCACTTGGGCCTCAGTTCCGATTTCCTTGAGGGTCTATTCCCAGTAATAGCAACTGTTCCTAGAGAGCTGACTCCAAGAAAATGTTACTATTCACCTTTATGAAAAACTGCCAGACTGCTTTTTCTAATGATTGTACCATTTCACAATTCTAACAGCAGAGTGTGAGAGTTCCAAACTCCCCACAATCTTGTCAACGTTTATTGTTTGTTGTCCGGTTAAACTTTGCTATTTCTGCTGGAGTGAGATGGTATGTTACTGAAGTTTTGATTTACATCCCCCTGACGGCTTGTGATTTTGAACCTTTCTTCCTGTGTGTGTTGGCCATTTGAATATCCTCCTCGGTGAAAAAATCTTCTCATGTCTTTTTCCCATTTTCTAACTGGGCTATTGCTCTTCTCCTGAAGGCCTGGGAGTATTCTGTAAATTTTAGTTAGGAGACCCTTATCTGACATGTCATTGTCAAATATATTTTTTCTACCACAGTCTACAGGTTTCCTTTATACACTATTGGGAAAAGTTTTTGATGCATGCAGCTATTTGATTTTTATCCTATATTGATTCCTTATTATCAACCCCTGTATTAATGTCCAGTTAATCAATTTTATCCTCTTCTGGGTGTGCATTTTTGGCTATGTTTGCAAGCCTAGTCCTGTTGTAGACTGTTGTTGTGTAGCATAAAGTCAGAACCAACTCATAGCTGACCCTCCAGTGGGGTCTCAGAGGCTTTCTAATGGGAGGAGATTGTTCCATCCATCCGTCCCCATGTGGAGCATCTGGTGGATTCAAACTGCGTACCTTCAGGATTGCAGTGTAGTTTCTTGTCACTAGGCCACCAGAGCTCTCTAGTCATAAACTAAGGATTCTAAATCTGTTTCTGTTTTTCTCCTGATGATCTTTATAGTCTTTGATTTAACTCCTAGGTCTGATCTGTTTTGAGTTTTCTTTTTTCTGTGGAATGAGATGTGGTTCCTGTCTCAGTTTTTACAGGTAGCTGCCCTGTTTTGTTACGACCATTTATTAAAGAGGTATTTCCTTAATTAAGGAGTTTCATTTCCTTGCCAAATATCAATTGACCAGAAGTTGCTGGGTTGATTTCTGGGTTCTCAACTCTATTCTATAGTGGTCTATGTGTCTTTTATTGTATCGACATCATGCTGTTTTGATTGCTAAAGCTGTAGTAGATTTTGAAATCAACGAATGTGATGCTTCCTACTTTTTTTTTTTTCCTTTTAAAGAGTTTTGCTTTATTTAAGGTCTCATTGCTTTCCACGTGAAACTATAAATTGCCTTTTCTATCTCCTTCAAGAATGAGTTTGGTATCTAGACTGGGATTGCTTTGAACCTGTACATTGCTTTTGGTGGCATTGTCATTTTAACAATGTTGAGCCCTCCTGTCCATCAATGTGGAATATATTTCCATTTCATTAGGTGTCTTATTTTTGCCCATGTTTGAACCTGACTGCTGCTTCCTTGACACCATATCAGGTTCTTCTCAATATGGGTGAAGCAACTTCTGTTTTGGCTGTGTTGTTGTCGAGTCAAATATGACTCACAGCGACACTATGCACAAAGACCTGAACTCTGTTCTGTCCTCATACTTCCTGACACATGAGCCCCTATTTTGTTTGTAGGAGCTGTAAGTAAGTTCCTTCTCTTTAGGAAACCACGTCTAAAGTTGCAGATACGAAGCCTGGCCCCTGACTCGGTTTCACGACAGCAGTCCTCTCAGCTGTTGTCCCTGGTGGCTCTGATTCCTGTGATGGAGGTATATCTTCTTCGGTTGTACTCGAGGGGTATGGAAGTGGGACCTCTTCCCTTTGCCCAGGTGTGGCAGGCGGAATTCCCTGTGAATCAGAAGAAGCTGTAATTCAAGGCCTCAGTGACGGCTTTCCAGGGATGGAGCACAGCCAGTGCTCCTTTATTCTCTTGCTGGTATCTAATTGTGTAGCATTCTGGTCTCAAAAGATGTTTTCTAATCTCTCCATGTTTTCAAACTTTGAACTTTTGTTTTCACTTTTATTGAAAGTGTGTTGAAGTCTTCCACCTGCACCATTGACTATACCTTTTTCCAAGTGTGTGAATGATTGTCTTTTGTGTATTTTGCAGTTTTATAATTTGGTGTGCAAATATTTTTACAGTCATGTCTTCTTGTTCTTTTGACCCTTTAAACATTATATAATGTTCTTTGTAATTTATGCTAGTTTTTACCTTGAAATGTGGTTTACCAGAGAATAATACTGCTACTTCCATTTTTCCCCCCGCTCCAGGATTGCCATTTGCTTAGTATATTTCTTCCAGGCTTTGGGGTTTTTGTCTGTCTTTGTCTTCACTTTTCAAGTGTGTTTCCTAGATATTCAATTGATTTTGTTTTCTTGTCCAATCTGCTATTCTTTTTGCTGGTGCATTATATTATTCACATTTATTGAGAGGCAAGGTTTGATTGTGATCATTTTGTTGGAATATTTTTTATGTTGTTACTGGTTACTTTTTTTTCAGTGCTGTGTTTGTATGAAGAATGTCCTTTAGATTTTCCTGCCAAACTGGTCTTGTTTTTCTGACCTCCCTTAGTTTCTGCTTTCGGAGGACTGTATTAATTTCCTCTTCATATTTGATGGACAGTTTTGTTAGTGAGAGGATTCTCAGCAGTTCTTTTCCTCTGTGCTATCTCCCTGCCTTCTTGCTGGCATAATTTCTCTTGAAAATTGGAGCTTAATCTTATTTACTGTCTTTTAAAAGTATGTTCTTTTTTTCCTAGCTGCTTTCAGAATCTTCTCGTCTTTGATCGTGGAGACTTTGACTATGATAAGCCTTGGTGTTTTTCTATTGGAGTCTATTCTATTTGGTGTTCTTCCAACTTCTCAGATGTGTATTTTCTCCTTTTTCATGGTACTTGGTATGTTTCCTCTCTGGTAATGCTTTCCTAATTTCCTCATTGCCACTTTTTTGGGGGGTGGTTTTCCTGTCTGTAATTCCAAATGCATGAATGATACTCCTTTTGATGGTATCCCACATGCTTTTTGGGCTTTCTTCATTTTGCTTCCTTTATACTCCTGCTTTTTGTTTTAGCAGATCAGCGATGAGGGCTCCGTCTTCTGTCTGGCTGATTCTTTGTTTCATTTCTTCAGTTCTGTTCAGGTGGACGTGCTGCCTCATCTTCTTGTTACACCCTTTTATAGCTTAGATGGTAGAGAGGGACTGTAGTAGGACTCACATGCCTTCAATTTTAAAAGCTTAAAAAGTACACCAAATCCTATCTAGTCTCCCGGAGCAGCAAAGGAAAAAGAGTGAAGGACAGGCAGAGTAGTTTGTATATGTGTCTAATTTCCATCTTTGAAAAATTCTCTTTGCCGTAAGAACTGGATGGTTTACAAACCCCAGCACTATTTTTTTTTTTTTTGTAATAAAAGATTCCCTAGAAGGTTCCTGACCAAAAGGAGAAAAACACTGGAAAGAATACCATGTTCAAATGGGGTCCTGAGTTTCTGGAGTATTAAGAGTGAAGGATCCTCTGAAATTATTGTACTGACATTGTATTTAAATATTGAATCAAAATTATCCCCTGAAGCCATCACACATAGTTTAGCCTAATTAATTCTTAATTAATTCTTAAAAAGTCAGAATTGCCTATTTGTGATTAAATTGGCAATAGCAGGTTCACATCTTGAAGAATAGAATTAATATCACTGAAGTGTATGTGCAGCTCTTGAAATGTGTGTGTATGTGTACATATATATATATATATATCTCCTATATTTTCAAGACAGATAATTTTTAAAAATTGGCAATAAATTGCATTCTTTATGAAGTCCAAGTGTTTTTATATATATTCATTCAATTCATACTATTATATTAAAAAGTAGGCAATATTTTTATTGCCATTTTAAAGAGCAGGAGACTAATTCATTAACGATGGCACTAGATTAAAATATTTCAAACAGGACTCATAATCCCTAATCATTAAGGTCTGCTGTATCCATAGATGGAGTTGTGAAAGTATTACATATGCCGTTATTATTTTGAGTATATATTACCAACAGTCAGAAACCTCAATGAAGACAATGGTAAACTTTTCTCCCAAGCTCAGAAAGTTGCAGAAGATATGTATTTTTTTTTTTAAATAAATGGAGTGAAGTTTTTATCTGATAATACATGTAACCAATGGCAAGAGTTTGGAGGGAAAATAGATTGAAATGTAATATTGTGCTATGTGAGAGGAGAAGGCATAGGTTGTCATGTGGAAACACTGCTTGGTGTGGAGGTGAGGTGTCCACAGGCCAGAGCCAAGCTGTTGGGAGCCTATGACAGCAACAGAATGAACCACCACCTATCCTGGGCCATGGCCACGTTCACGTTCACTGCTGCATTGAGCGCATTCGTGCAGACGGAGTGTCATTCCACTTCACTGGGGATGTGCTTCTCTTTCAATGACCTTCTGCTTCATTAAGCATGATGTTCTTGTCCAGAGACTGATCCGTGACCCTCCTCCTAACATGTTTAAAGTACATGAGACAAAGCCCTGCCATCTCTGCGTCTAAGGAGCTCTCTGGTTATAATTCCGTGTCAGAGCTGTTTGCTTTTCTTCAAGTTCATGTGATACTCAATGTCATTCATTAGCCTACGATTTCAAAAGCATCAATTTTTCAGTCTTCCTCATTCACTTTACAACTTCCAAATGAATGTGAGATGATTGAAAATTGTCTAAGCACACACTGGTCTTCAGAGTGACATTGGTGGTTTTTTTTACCTGTTTAAAGAGGTCTTTTACAGCAGTTCTGCTGCCATATATTTTTGAATCAAGCATTGCCTCTTCCATAGTTGGTTGATTGTGGGTCCCAGTAAAACTTGACTCCCGAGAACCTCAATGTTTTCTCCATTTATCGTGATACTCTTTATTAAAGCAGCCGAGAAGCCTTTGTTTTTTTTACACTGACATGCTTCCCCACTGGAACTGTTTGATCCTAAACGTTGGCTTGACTTCAGTGGGCATGATTATGTCAGGGTTAGGGTATAGTCTTCATCTATTGCTGAGATCACAGTGGGTGGATTTTGTTGGTTTTTTTCCACAGAGTACAGCTTTTGAGATTGATTATTCAACATACAGATTACATGGTTATGGTTAAAAGATAGGTGCGTGACACACACCTGTTCTGATTTTAACCATGCAGAATCCTCCTTATGTTTGAATAGCTGTCTCTTGCTCTGTTTCCTGGTTCCACATAATCATATTTAATTGTTCTAGGTTTATCAAGGTTTGTGAAGGTAACTTAGTTTGCTATGCTCCTCCAGCTGAATACCTTTGCCGAGTCAATAAAACTCATCTAAATATCTTGCTGGTATTGTATGTTTTCAGCCAAGATCCATCTGATAGCAGTAATGATATTCCCCATTACACATTTTGTTCTGAATCCAGCCCTAATTTCTGGCAGTTCCCAGGTTACCTTTAGCATGATTTTACATGCATGTAATATTAAAGTAGCTATCCTATAATTTTTTTATTGTCTACGCTTATTTGGTTGCTATGAGTCATCTACAACTCCAGGGCACTTAACAACATAGAGACCATTTGGCCTAGTGGACAGAAAGTGATGCTACCAGGCCAAAGGTGGGTGACTCTAATCCACGGCCCTTGGGACTGTTTTTCATTGTTTTTGTTCAAACATTCTTCTAGGTTGTATAGCCCTGGTGTGTCCACTTGCTGTGAGGCTGAACACTGTGACACTGATGTGTCAGATGCGATCATGGTTAGCCATGGTGGAGCTCCCCGATTAAAACAAGGTTGGAAGCAGGAGTGGCATCCACTTCCATAATATCTTGCCTTCGGACCCTCTATGAACCTGGAGAAAGGATGAAAGTCACACAAGTGTTGAGGACTTTTGTTCACAGGGTCCCTATAAGTCATCTACGACTTGACGCCACTTAACCCCACAACAACGCTTGTTTGGAATGGGGACAAATACAGATCTCTTCTGTGTAATTAGCCGGCTTGCACTTTTCTTGACAAGGATGAGTGATTACTGCCAGCCCTTCACCTATTTGGTGAAGCATCTCAGTTGGGTTTTGATCAATTCCTGGGGCCGTAATGTTCACCAGGATTTTCGGGTCTGCTTGGTCTTTTCCTGTTAGTGTTATCAGTTCTCACTCATCTACTGTGTCGTGGACCGGCAGAGCACTGAGGACGCATTTTGAGTGCAGCGACTCTGTATTTCTCCCATCTCTCCCGATGCTTCCCATTGTTTAGTATTTTGCCCATAGAAATATGTAAGACCAGAGTACCAATGTTGTTCAGTTCTCCAGCTTTGGACATGCCATCCATGCACCTCCATTCTTCAAAAATCACAATCATTTCTTCGAAGTCTTTTTTTCAACTCTCTTATGTCGTCATTTTGCCGCCTTTTTAGTCTGTGTATGTTCAAGAGACAGTTTGAGTCATCTCGCTAGTCTATTCTGTCTTCTTTTTAATGACCTTTGTCTTTATGCATTTTTTGCTAACTTGATTTTTATTTTAACAACTACAATTGAGATTTTAATTGAGATTTAAATTTGGTTTTCCACTCATTCATTGTTGCACACTTTCCTCTCTGCTCACCTCTCCCCGCCAGTTCACTTTTCTCTTTGAAAAGAAAAAGAATCTCTCATTGTTATACAAACACGCCCCACCTCCCAAGTCCACTTTACTGTGCAGCTCTTATTCCGTACTCTTGTCATGAAAATACCTAATCATAAATTCCTTTTCAGTTCTCTTGCTCATCTGTTTCTATGTAGTGTACATCATTTATCCATTCTCTTCTTCTTGGTTTCCTCTCAACCCGATGTCAGTCCTGTTTTAAAACAGTGGCAAGTCCTTGAATTTTTTTTTTTTTATACTCCATTTTTATGGAGAGCAATGATGCCAGTGTTGAAGTTCGTCATTTTGTCGTATACTTATCAATGATTGAATGGTTCCATTAGTAATTTATGATGATTCTAAGTGAGCTAAGGCTTCCAATGACAAAGGCGGAAAGACACACTGGCTTCTTGAGGTTTAATATAAGAAAATATTTCAAATTAATGATTTGTCTAACCTTGGATTCCACAAAGATAAGCATAATTACCCACTTGTTTATACTTCTAGAGTGTGCATATTATAAGTTAAAGGATAGTATGTATCCAGTAATAAGGTAAAAATTTTATAAACTCAGATAGATGCATTTGATTCTGTCATACTATTAATTCTCTGATACATAATCTGTGAGGTGATTTAAAATTGAAGCTATTACCTAATACACAGTGGCTCATTTTGTCAGTGTTGAATGAAACATTACTTCTTTGTCTGAACAAAAGGAAATTATCAAGTTTAAAAATCCAGGAACAAAAATATGATATATTTACTCTCTAAAAGTATTTTTCATTTTAACTAAATAGATTAGTAAAGTTATTTAAAGTCTATTTTGGAGATACATACATAAAACAATTATCTTTTCAGGTTAGTCTTACAATTATCACTTAATGAACTTTTTCCAAGTTCCTGTACAAAGGATAAAAAGTTGAAATGTCCCCCCCCCCATATATTGTTTGTCCTTAATATTCTTATGGTATGTATTCTAATTTAGTTATATTATGTGTATTGGCTTTTTATTTCAATTATCCACTATCACACTATGATAAAAAAATCACCATTATTGGAATATTTTTTTTATTTTAGTGAAAGCTTAAAAGATCATTTTGACTTTTCATACAATAATACTTGAATATTAAAATACAATTAAGAAGTCAACTGCAGTGAAAAATACGCATTCAGAAATATCATTGTTGATGTAAGAAGGATCTCAACTAAATGCAGAGAATAACATAATGTTTACTTTTGTTTACACAAGGATTGTACAATGGCATTTGATGGTATACATAAAAAAGTACAGATAACACTGAGAAGAATGGGGATCTCAGAACACCTAATTGTGCTCATGCAAAATCTAAGAACCACTTGGGGCCGGATTACCTTATTCTCCACCAGAAACTCAAAGTTCCTTCTGTGATGTCTGGTTGCATTTGGGATGTCAGTTTCAAGGCTGTGCTGGGTCTACAATACCTCATTTTACACCTGAAACAAAAATAAAGGGACTTAAAGAGATTTACCTGGTTGATTTTGGGATGTCAACCTCATAGCTTAGCTGATTCTAGAAAGTCTGTTTCAATACCACTTTGTCTCGGAAACAGATGTCCCAGATACAAAAGACAGAATAGGTAGGAATATGGGAGACTACCTTGTTGCTTCAGGGCTGTTTAGTTTTAGTCTTTGAAGACGACAACACAGATATGAATGGTGAGTAGCCTATTTGACTCCTTCTAGGATATCTGTTTCAAGGCTGCATTGGGTCTGTGATGTCAGTTTCATGGTCTAAAATGGAAGAATTGGAGTAATGACCTACCTGACTGCTTCTGCTATGTTGGATCAACCTGGTTACTTCTGTGATGTCATTTTTAAGGCCACCTTGGGCCAGGGACAGCTGCTTCAAAGAAAGGTTGCTCCTAAAATGTCTATTTTGAGGCCTGCTTCTAAACGTCTGCATCAAAGACTAACACCAAAGGGTGAGGAATTGTTGGTCTTAAGGCTCTGTTGGGTCTGGGAGGTCCCATTCTACACCTGAGCCCAAAAAAGTCGTATCTTGGTGATTCTCCTCTTTGCTTCTGGGCTGCCTGTGTCAACCTGCTTGATTCTAGGATGTCTGCTTCAAAGATAACAACAGAAGGGCTAGGACATGAAAGTCAACCTTGTTGCTATGAGGATATCTGCTTCAGGGCTGTTTTGGTCTTATGCTTTGAAGTAGACATTGTAGGTCCACATGGTGGGGATTCAGTTGTGTACCTGGTTGATTCTGTGATGTCACATTGAAGGCCCCCTTGAGTCTAGGGTCTGCTTGCTTCTGGGATGCCTCACACTGAAGTGCAAAGGAGTTGATGGTCTTTCTGGTTGCTTCTGAGATGCTGGTTTCAAGGTTGTGCTGGCTCTGGGCTGTCCATTCTACACCTGAAACTGAAATGGGGGATTTGGTGGTTTATGTGCTTGCTTTAGGGGGTTTTTGATTCAAAGCATAGTTGATTCTGCAATGTCTATTTCAAGTCTGCGTTGCACCTGGGATGATATCTTCTTCAAAGACAAGTTTAGAGAGGCTAGGACTCGAGGGTCTCACTTCTTGATTTAAAGGTGCCTGTTTCAGGGATGTTACTTTTAAAGTCACCTTAAGCCTGAGATATCTCCCTTGATACCTGGTTCCTTTGAGATGTCTGCTTCACAGCCTAAAACCAAAGGGCTGAGATTTGGTGGATGACCTCATTTCTTCTGTGATATTGGATTCAAAGCCAAGTTGATTCTGGAAGATCTTTCTCAAGGACACTTTTCATTTGGGATATCTGATTCAAAGACAAAAAGAGAGGGGTAGGAGATGAGATGGCTTCAGGGATGTCTGCCTCAAGGCTATTTTGGCTTTGAGACATCCTAGCTCCTAAGTGTGGGCACTGTGTCATCTATTCGTTTGCTTCTGGGATGTCTGCTTACAAGTTTAACACACACACACACAAAAGCTGAAACACAAAGGGTGGGGACATAATGGTTAGCCTGCACTGTCTCTAGGAGGGTGGTTTCAAGGCTGTCTTAAGTCTGGGAACTTGGAGGCTTACCTGGTTGCTTCTCAGAGGTCTGCTTGAAAACCTTCCTGCATCTTGGATATTTGCTTGAAGGGAAAACAAGGTCTAGGACCTTGTTACTTCAGAGATGTCTCTTTGAAGGAGAAGTAGGAGATCAGAATTCTGGGCACCGGATTGTCTACCTGGTTGCTTCTGGGATGTGGGTTTCAGGGCCACATTAAATCTGGGATGTTTGTTTCAAAAGCCTCATTGTTGCTGAGATGTGTTTTAAGGCTGTACTGTGATTGGTCATAGGCTAAAACAGATTCCAATGTGTGGGGACCCCATTGTCTACCTCGTTCTGTCTGTGATATCATTTAAGGCCCCCTAGAGTCTGTGGTGTGATCCAAAACCTGGTTCCTGTAGGATGGTTCTCTCAGGCCATGTTGAGTGGGGTGTCTTTTTCAAAGCCTAGAACCTTAGGATGGGGATTGAAGGGCTACCTCCTGGCTTCTGTGATGCTAGATTCAAGGCTGTGTGGACTCTTTCCTGTCTTGCTCTGCACCAGAAACCCAAAGTGGAGGCCTGATGGTCTGTGTAGTTTCTTCTGGAATGCCTGCTTCAAAGACAAAAACAGATGGCCTTGGACATGAAAGTCTAGCTTGATTCCTTCTGAAATGTCCATTTCAAACCAGGTTGCATGTGGGATGTCGCCTTTGCAGCATGAAATTAAAGATTGGAAACTCAATAATCTGTTTACTTTGTGGATGTTGGTTCCAAGGCTTTGTTGGATCTGAGATTTCTTATTCTATGCCTGAAACCATGAAATAGGGCCATAGTAGTTAAGGGATGTTACTTTTAAAGGCCACTTTGTATGTTGGATATCTGCTTCAAGATATGTGTTTCAGGTATTTTGGTTTTAGACCTTGAAAGAGATGCCCTCGATCTGAATGCTGGTAACTCAAGTATCTCCATGGCTGCTTTGTGATGTCAGTTGATTCTGGAATGCCTGTTTCAACACCACTTTGCCTCTGGGATAGCTTTTTTTAAAGACAAAACCAGAAGGCCTAGGGCTTAAGAGGATTAGGGTGAAGACCACTTAAAGGATCCAAATGGTGAGTAGAAATTATCCACCTGGTTGTTTTTGGCATGTCTGTTTTAAGGGTGTATTAAGGGTCAGGTGTCTGCTTCAACGACTGCTTATTTCTGGGGTGTGTATTTTTGACCATGTTTCCTGTGGGATGTCTGCTTCACAACCCAAAGCCGAGTATTAAGTACCTGACAGTCTACCTAATTGCTCCTGGAATGTCTGTACGCAAGGGCACTTTGCATCTGGGAAATCTCCTTCAAAGACAAAAGAAGAGCTCTGACAAAACCAGAAGGGCAGGGGTGTGAGAGTCCATGTGTAGCTTCAGGGCTCTTTTAGATTTAGGCTTTTGAGGAGACATTACAGGTCCAAATGGTGAGTGTGGGATTACCTGGACGGTTGCTTCTGTAAGATCATTTTTAAAGCTGCCTTGGGTCTGGGATGTCTGTTTCACAGCCTCTAGGTGAAGGGTGGGGACTTGATGGTTTACCTAGTTGATTCTGGAATGTGTATTTCAAGGCCACATTGCATCTGAGATACCTGCTTCAAAGAAAAAAAGCAATATGACTTGAAGGTCTAATTGTTTGCTTCAGGGATGTCTGTTTCAAGGTTCTTTTGGTTTTAGGCTTTCAAGGAGATGTCACAGATGCAAATGGTGAGCATGTGATTACTTTTGGGATGTTGGTTGTAAGTCTCCTTGTTTCTGGGGTGTTTCACAGCTTCACCCTGCATGATTACCACAAGGCTGTGCTGGGTGTGAGACATACTATTCTACACTTGAAAATTGGGGACATGATTACCTGGTTGGTTCTGCATTGTCTGCTTCAAAGAAAAAATACAGAGGGCAACTTGATTGTCTCAGGGCTGTTTTGGTTTTAGGCTTTGAAGGAGACATTCAGTGGTTGGTACACGGTTATCTACCTGCTTGCTTCTGAGGTGTCCATGAGTGTGGGACATCTGCTTCACAGCCCACAGCCAAAGGAGGGGACTTGATTACCCACCTGATTGTTCCTGTGATGGTGGGTCTAGAATGTCTCATTCAACACCTGAACCCAAAATGTGGGCATGTGAGATTTTACCTCATTGCCTCTGGGATGTCTACTTCAAACCCTAGTTGATTTTAGAATGTTTCAAGGTTACTTTACATTTGGGATAGCTGTTTTGGTTTTTGGCTTTGAGAGAGACATCACAACCCTAACCCTAACCCTGGCTGTGATGTTGGGTTCCAGGCTGCATTTTAAATCTAGAATGTGTCATTCTACACCTGAAACAAAAAATTGGGGCTATACGGTTTACCTGGTTGCTCTGGGATGTCTGTTTCAAGACCTCTTTGCATCTTGGATGTCTGTCTGAAAGATAAGACAGAAAGGTTAGGACATGAGGGTTCAGCCACCTTTGTCTCAGGAGAGTGTTGGATTTAGGCTTTGAAGGAGACATCACACCTTTAAAGGGTGAGTGCATGATTGTCTACCTGGTCACTAATGGGCCATCTGCTTCAACGCTGCATTGGTTCTGGGATGTGTCTTTCGTGCCATGTTGAGTGTGGGATGTCTGCTTTATGATAGAGACTTGATGGTCGAGCTGATTGCTTTTGTGATGATGGTTTCAATGTTTCCTTTGGTCTGGGATGTCTCTTTCTGTATCTCAAACCAAATAGTAGGGACTATGCCAGTCTTGGGTTTAGGCTTTGAAGCAGATGTCACAGATCCAAAGGGTGAGTACTTGAGTATTTCCCAGGTTGCTTCTGGGATATTTGTTTCAAGGCCAAATTAAGTTTGGGCTGTGGTGTCAATTCCATGCCATGATGCTTGTGGGATGTGTGGTCACAGGCTGATATGTAAGCTTGGGGCCTTGGCTTGTTACCTGATTGCTCTTATGACGGTGGTTTCAAGGCTGTATTGGGTCTTGGATGTTGTGATTTTCAGGCCATGTTGGTGTGAGATGCCTGCTTCACAGCCGAAATTCATAGCATGGGGGACTTGCTGTTGTGGGCTGGTGGTTCCTGAGATGTTGGCTTCAAGGCTGTATTGCAACTGGGATTCCTTATTCAATGCCTGAAACAGAAAAGTAGGAAATTGATGCGTTACCTGGTTGCTTTTGGGGTATCTGCTTCAAAGAAATAGAAACAGAGTCTACACCTCATTGCTTCAGAAATATGTTTCAGGGCTCCTTCGGATTTAGGCTTTGAAGGAGACATCACAGATACAAACAGTGAGTACTTGACCATTTGGATGGTTGCTTGTGGTATGTTTGCTTCAAGGCTGCATTTGAACTGAGATGTCTTCTTCGAAACCCAGAACCAATGGGTAGGGAAATGATCAACAGCCTGATTGGTCCTGTGATGTTGGTGTTGAGTCTTGAACGTCTTGTTCTACACCTAAAACAAACAAAAAACAGGGACTGGATGACTTACCTGGTAGCTTCTGGGCCGTGGTCTTCAAAGCCAGTCTATTCTAGAATGTCCATTTCAAGTCCACTTTGCATCTGGGATAACTGCTTTAAAGACAAAAACAGAAGGCTAGATGAAGGCTAGTGTCTGTTTTAAGACTGCATTAGGTCAGAGATGTCTGCTCAAAAGCCTAAAACAAAGGGCGGGGACTCCATTCTCTACCTGTTTGTTTCTGTGATGTTGGTTTTGAAACTCTGTTAGCTCTGTGGTGTCTCATTCCAGACCTGAAGCCACAAAGCAGGGACTTGATGGTTTAGCTGGTTGCTTCTGGTGTGTCTGCTTCAAGAAGAAAAGAGAAGGGCTGACATTTGAGGGTCTACTTTTGTGCTTCAGCGTTGTTTTTTTCAAAGCTTTTGGTTTTAGGCTTTCACGGAGCCCCAGATCAAAATGATGGATACTAGATTGTCTACCTGGTTGCTTCTGGGATGTCTATCTGTATTAAGGCCACATTAAGTCTGAGATAACTGCTTCAAAGCCTAAAATCAAAGTGTTGGAACTCGATTATCCACTTGTTTGCTTCTGTTAGTCAATTTTGATTCCACTTTGGGATGTCTCGTTCTACACTTGAAACCAAACACTGGGGATTTGATGGGACTGATGGCTTCTTTGAATCTGGGATATCCACTTCACAGAGTAAAACTAAAGAGGCTAGGTACCTTTTTGCTTCAGGGATGTCTTTTCCAAGTATGTTTTAGATTTAGGATTTCAGGGATAAATCACAGATTTAAATGGTGGAAACCCGATTACCTGGTAGGTTGCTTCTGGGATGTCTTCTTGACATCTTAAAGCCAAAGGGTGGGATCTTGATTATTTATCTGGTTGATGCAGGAATGTCTATTTCAAGGCTTCTTAGCATCTATGTATCTGTGTCAAAGACAAAAACAAAAGTGCCTGGACGTGAAGGCCTATGTCATTGCTTCAGGGATGTCTGTTTCAGGGTGATCTTCATTTTAGCTATGAAAATGACTTCATCTACCCATATTGTGGCCACATGATGATCTGGCTGGTGGCATATAGGAGGCCTGTTTCATGCCTATATTGGTTCTGACATGTCTGCTTAAAAGCCTAAAACCAAAGGGTGCAGAGTGAATTGATGCAGGAAAGGCCTTTGACACTATCAAACACCTCTTCCTGTTTAAAACATTCAACACAGTAGGAATAGAAAGGAATTTCCTCTACAGTGAAAAGTATATATGAAAAACCAAGAACCAACATTGTTCTCAATAGAAAGAGATTAAAGGCTTTCCCCTTGAGAACAAGAAGTAGGCAACAATAGCCACTCCTAGCCATTATTTTTTGGAAATACTAGCTCAGACAATAAGACAAGAAAAGGGAATATGAAGTATCACAATTGGCACGGTGGTAGTAAAACTATCACTGTATATAGTGGATACAGAAAATACCAAAGACCCAGCGAAAAATGTGTTGATTTAGAAGCTCAATTTAGTATAATTACAGAATATAATATAAAAATGCTAAAATCAATTTGATTTCTCTATAGCAGCTAAGAAAACAATACCATTTATAATAGCAAATCGCAAGCTAAAAGTTAGAAATAAATCTAACTTGAGACACAAAATACTTTAAGGACAACTACAAAACACAACCACAGGAAACAATGTGACCTAACAAAATTGGAATGCATTCCTTGTTCATGGATAGTAAAATTCAAGATTAAAAAAATGACAATCCTACAAAAAGCAAGGGGCAGGATCAATGCAACCCCAATACAGATACCAAAATTCTTCAATGAAATAGAAAAGGCAAATTCTAGTTTTATTTGGAAAAGAGACCTCAAATAAACAAGGTCTTCTGAAAAACAAAATAATTGCATGGCTTAATACTCGCTGATTTCAATACCTATTACACAGCCATATTAACCCAAACAGTATATTACTGGTACAACATCAAGTATATAGACCAATGGAATAAAATTGAGAACCCAGAAATCAACCTCTCCCTCAGTGGTCTGTTGACAGGTAAATAACATCCATTCAATGGAGAAGTGACAACCTCTCTAACAAACAAAATTGGCAAAACTGGACATTTAGTAGCAGAAACTTCAAAAGAATCCATGTCTTACAAAAATCACCCACAGCATAAATACTCTTGCAAATATAAGACAAAATACACAACCAGAAACCTTGTCCGCATCAACCACTTTTTCCAATAGGGTGAAAAAAAAAATCTCAATATGGAACAAACATTTGGCATTAACATTCAATGCTCTCATAATGAAAGTTTACGGAATACTTCAGGGCTATCACAAGAGAGAGACTGATACCTACAAATTGAGCAAAAGACATGAAAAGGACAGTCAAAGGACCAACAACACACGAGAAGTGTTCGTCATCACTGGCAACCACAGAGATGCCAATCAAAACAGCCCCGAGATCCAATCTTGGGCCAATTGTTGGGATGGTTTCAACCATTGAGCTGAAACCCACCCCCAGGTGACCCTTCAGAGTGTTTCAGAAGCAGTAATCACATGGAAGGAGATGGCACATCTTTCTGCTGCCAAGCATCTGGATTCAAACCATGTACCTTTCGGTTTGCAGTGCACTTCCTTACCACGAATCGACCAGGAATCAGATTGGTTGCATCTGTGGAAAGAATTGTTGGAGAAGCTCACTAGCAGCTGTGAAACCTAGGCCCGGTGCTGATTGTGGAGCAGACCATCAACTACTCATATGGAAGTTCAAACTGAAACTAAGGAAAATGAAATTTACTCCACAAGAGCCAAAATTTGACCTTGAGTCTATCCCACCATCTGAAGAATAAGTTTGATGCCTTGGACACTAATGAATGAAGACCAGATCAGCTGTGGGAGGATACAAAGAATAACATCCATGATGAATGCAAAAAGGTCATATAAAGACAGAGGAGGAAGACAAGACCAAGGTGGAGGTCAGAATAGCCTCTGAATATTGCATTAGAGCACTGAGCAGTCAAAGCAAAGGGGGCATAACAGGGCGGTAAGGAGTTGGACAGAAGATTTCAAAGGGCAGTTCGGCAAGACAAAGTATTATAAGAAAATGTGCAAGAAGTTAGGGGTAGAAAATCAAAAGGTATGAACTAGCTCAGCATTTCTTAAGCTAAAGGAACTGAAGAACAAATTCAAGCTTCAGGCTCCATACAGTCACTGTACCAATACTAATTGGCTGACACAGACGAATTTCATGACAAAGAGGCAATCTGAATGTCCTGTTGTGTAGAGACTTTTCGTGTGTTTTGCCAATTTTGTAATTGAGTTCTCAGTCTGTCTTGTGATAGGCCTACAGCATTCTGCAAACTTTCAATACAAGACCCTTGTCTGGAATGTCATTGCCAAATGTTTTTCCCCAGTTTGTGGATTTTTTTTTTCACCCTATTGGAAGAAGTTGTCAGTGCTCACAGGGATTTAATTTTCACAATATTCTACTCATTGATTTTATTCTCTTCTGGTTCTCATAAGGAAGACGTTTAAGCTGCTCTGAAGGGATAAAAAGATGCCACCCTGGATGTGGTCACCAAGTTGTGCCAAGAAATCCGGAGGACAGCGACCTCCCTGTCCAGCTGACTGGAAGAGATCCATATTTATTCTCATTTCAAAGAATTGATCCAACAGACACTGGAAATTATCGAACAATATCACATGCAAGTAAAATTTTGCTGAAAATGATCCAAAAAGGACAATACATCAACAGAAGTACAGGCTGCGGCACTAGAGACATCATCGCCAATGTCAGATGGATCTTGGTTGAAAGCAGAGAAGACTAGAAAAGTGTTTATCTGTGTTTCATTGACTGTGTGGATCACAATAAATTGTGGCTAACCTTGAGAAGAATGGGAATCTAAGAAGACTTGATTATGTTTATGCAAAACCTATACTTGGATCAGAAGGCAGTGCTCAGAAGAGGACGAGGAAACACTGCATGGTTTTTTTTTTTTT
>NW_006400015.1:1021253-1037676 GCF_000299155.1 Elephantulus edwardii
CTGCCCTGCCCTGCCCTGCCCTGCCTGGGCCCATCAAGAGCTCAGAATTGCCCCTGCTAACTTCTGAGGGGCGGGGGCAGCCTCAGCTCTGTCCTCCATCGAGGTCTGCAGAGCACTCTGGCCTGGTGATTTTAGGCAGCAAGAGAAGCCAGACTGCATCTGAGCGGGAAATGGCTGGACTGCAGCTGAGTGAGTGACATAGAGTCCAGGTCTGACAGTCCATGCTGGCTCCCTCTCTGGTGACAGCTTCAGAGTCATAGGCCAGGACCTCTGGGAGCCCCAGGTCTAAGCATCCCTCAGGTGGCCCTCTCCCCCTGGTCTTCCACGTTCTGTGGCCTGGAAGCTCCTGGCTTTCCCTTGGAAACTTCTTGCAGCTCATCCTTACCCCGAAACACAGCTCTACTCCCCAAAGCTGTACTTTTCTAGGGTGCAGAAAGCCCTTTCTTCCTGCCAAAGCCCTGCTGTGCCTTGTCGTGACTGTTCTCAAAAGTGGAGCCCCTGTCCCCAAGGAGACACATTCCAGCAATGCTCCCTGTTCGCACCCCACAATTGGTGCTTCTAACAAATGTGGGACTAGAGGGGTCAGGGTTCAAGCCTCCTGCAAAAAAAGGTCCTCTGGGCCCACTTCCTGTTTTCACAATGAAGTCCTTGCCTTGAGGGTTGTGGTGGAAATGCAAGATAATCTATGTCCCTCACCTACTACAGTGTCTGGTACACAGATCTTAAACACAAGGCCACTTTAATGGTCACCATTATCATCCCCCAGGGAGGTGATATGGGAAGAAGGGAAGTCCTGGTGCCACTAGCATATGAGTATGTCCTGTCTTCCCAGGCACTGTCCCAGAGCCACCCTTCCAGAATCCAGCCCCACACCCAGCTCCAGCTGCCCGAGTGGCTCAGCCGCCCCGCAGCCTCCCTGCTAACCGAGGTGAGGTGCCACCAGTTCTTTGGCGCAAGGGCTGGGCACTGGGAGGGCACAGCCCTGTGTGAGGGCAGCCCTGCACCCCAGATGCCTGATGGGGGGGTGGGTACAGGAGATTGCAGAGACAATCTTCCCAGGGACACTGGTGGCTAAACAATGCTAACAGTTCCCCAGGATGAAACCAGGGGTTTGTTGGGCTGAACTTGATAGGAAGTGAGTCGCTCTGCCTCCAGCTGGGGCCCCATGATTGGAGTCCCAGGAGGTAGCCAGCACCTGGGGACAGTGGCTTCAGGGTGAGAGGGGCCGCCCAGAGTGCTGACCTGGGCCTTTCTCTGCAGCTGCTGCAGTTTGATCCCAGCCGGCGCCTGGGTGCTGGAGGCGGAGGTGTCAGCAAACTCAAGGCCCACCCTTTCTTCAGCACAATTCAGTGGAGCAAACTGGCTGGGTAGGAGGGGTGGGGCGCGGGCTTGCGCTGCCTTCTCGGCCTCTCCTCTGCCTGGCACCGGGCTGGCCTCTAATCAGTGAGCCTCAGGCACAGGCTGCAGGGCGGTGGCCTTTCCTGCTCAGTTCCCTCCCGGAGGCCTCAGAATTCTTTCCAGGCATCATCTTTGGGGCCACCAGCCAAGAAACTTGGGAGTCCCCCAGCCAGTGCCAAGAGAGGCCCTTTCTCGTCTCACTTCTAAGCAGAGACCTCTCCACCCACCAGTCAACTGATGCCTGTGTCAGGCCAGAGATAGGCCTGGACCAAAGGGTGCCTTGTCACATACGCTGACTGACCACCTGCTGAGCCTGCTGGAAGGTTCTGGCATTCACCCACCCACCCACCGTGTGTGACCTCATTGGGACATCTCTAGAGACTTGTCTCCAGACACCATCCACCAGCTGGTCATCTTAGCCTTGCAACCAGTTGTCCTCTTCTGCCAGAGGTGCTTCCTGCAGGACTTGGGAGGCAGAAACTGCATCAAGGGCCAGCAAGCAGTAAAATGGGGACTCAATCCCCATTCATGCCCAACACCCCTCCCCCCCAATCTCTTGATTTCAGACTTCAGAGAGCAGGAGGAACCTTGGGGAGGAGTGTTATGTCACTCACAGCAAATAGGAAGCTACTCCCTTTCCCAGCAGGCCCACCGAGCAGGGAGGAAGGGGCCTAGCCCACAGGGTCAAGAGTCTGCAGCTCAGCCTCCATCCAGCCTACAGCAGCCAGCTGCCAGGATATTCAATCCTGTTCACCGGCTCACATTTCTTGAGGTTCCATTCAATCCCCTTTTTATCTCCCTTTGATATGAGAAAACCACAAAACACAAGGGAGGCTATCCAAGCTTTAAGGCAGCAGCAGAATGGCCTGATCTCCACACAGCTGGGAGCGAGCAGTTGCCCAGTCTCCCAGGTCTGGGGGCCTCTTATTTTCTTACATCACTCATTCCTTCCTAGTCCCTGACACACAGCACCTCAGGTCAACCTCGACCCTCACTTCTTCCCTCCAGACCAGGACAACACGAAGTTCTGTTCTGACTGTAACTTAGATCTGTGTTGTGCAGAGGTACGCCTCAGGCTGACGCTGGAGCAGGAGCCGGGGAAGCTATGGCTGCGTAGACTAGTCCTAGGTCCCGGCTAGCCTGCCCTCATCTGCCCCCAGCGAAATAAACCAGCTGTTGTCTATGGCATTCTCGCCTCACTGATGTGATGTGGTAGGGGGCACTGGAAGGTGCTCCTAGAAAGGCCTGTAACTGGTATATGAAAACTTGGGGCCTACTAGGAAGTTGAAGCAGGGCAGCACGAACTGCACGTTGGCTGCTAGCCGGGAGCTTGAAGGGAAGTGGTGCCCTGTGGCAGGTAATGACTGTGGGAAATAAAAGGGGAAGGGAAATGCTGGAAGGATGTCCAAGTGCAGTGTGTGGGGGTTACCAGTTTAATCCTCAGCATTCACGGAGACAAATCCTGAGAAACTCGAGCCTTGGGGACAAAAATCATATGACCCACAGGAGGCTGTGGAAACACTCAATTCCAACATCTGCACGATGGCTTCCTGAAGGCAAGTCTTGAAACTTTGACCTTCATATTCAACAAACACTGCATATATGGGACTTTATTATTGCTAATAATGGGTTTAGTGAGTAGAGCTGCACTGCCAACCCAGAGTAGGAGGTTCAAATCCACCACCTGCTCTGAACGGAGAAAAATGAGCAACCTTGGATGTGATTTACAGCCTCTGAAAACCCACAGCTGAGGTCAGCTGAGTCAGTTCCAACTCTATGGCGATAAGAGACAATTATGCCCTGGACGTGGTCAGAATTTCTATATTATTCCTTCCACTGAACCTCAAACTCTCCTACTGACCCCCAGCTCTACCTTCTGGGCCTTTGATCTTGTCAAAGGCCACTGTGAGGTCAGCAGACAGCTTCAGTGAAGACCAGGCTGTCCACTCACCTGCTGACCACTGCTCCAAGGGGCTCCACTATCATCTGTCCTGACCTCAGGCATCTCAGCATAGATGTGGCAATCAGATGCAAAACTATGAGAGATGCTCCCCACCTCTCCCCAAGTCTTCTTGGAAGAAAATGCAGGGTACCATAGAGGCAGGGCCCTGAGTTCTCGGGAATAAGACTGGACAAGTTCGAGTTGTTACTGGGAAGAAAGCTAACACCAAGCTCACTTGTTCTGTTCTAGTGCGTCAGGGTTTTTCACTTTCTATCAACATGATTACGGACTTGACTTCACAAGTAGGGGCTGCCTCACAGGAAAACCCACAAGACAGTAAATGGCTTTCTATGCCAACAGCCACTGTGAACAAGCTTCCGAAGGCCCACACCATAGTAACTATGAGGAGTCCAGAAACAGGAACCCTGCTTGAGAATATTTGCCCTTTAATTTCCATTTAAAATGTTTTTTAAATACTTTAGTTACAGGTTCTGAATAGTGAAGACAATAGATGCTGCAGGCACTCAGTATTGCTCCCTTCCCTTCCCCCCCACCCCCAGGCCCTGCCTCTTTCCTCAAGATAAAAGTGGGCACGCTGTGCTGAGTAAATGGCCCCTGCTGTAAAGTGTCAGCAGCCTGTATGTGAAAGAGATCATTCAAGAGACAGATCTTTATGAGGAAGAATGTGAATCAGAATTGGATGAAGACTCATCAACAACTTGCATATGTAGATAATACACAACATTTCTTGCTGAAACTGAGTAGGACCTTGATGCACACCCTTCCCTTGCTCTGTTCTGATGACTGCCTCCTGGTTCCAGCTGTTTTGAAACAATTGGCAAAAAATGAGGCCACAGGAATAGATGGTATACCATTTGACATATTTCCACTAACAGATGCTGCCCTAGATTTGCTCATCAAGTTGTGTCAAGAAATCTGAAGAACATCCACTTGGCCAACTGACTGAAAGAGATATATATCTGTTCCCACTCCAAAGAAGGGTGATCCAACAGAGTATGGAAATAATATCAGTAATATCACATGCAAGCAAAATTCTCCTGAAGATTATCCCAGACCAACCAGAATTGCAGCCTCGGTTTAGAAAGGGTCGTGGTACTATGGATATTGTAGCTGATGTTAGATGGATCTTGGCTGAAAGCAGGGAATACCAGAGGAGTGTCTATCTGACTGAGTGTCTACCCTGACTGTGGCTAACTGTGAGAAGAATGGGAATCCCAGAACAACACTTGATCATGCTAATGTGAAACCTATACTTGGACCAGGAGGCATTCTTGGACTAAAGAATAATGAAATATTTACAAAGTACAACACGACATGCTGGAATCTAGACAGCATCAGGTTGAGAGAATTAATGGTCATAAAAGTACATGTACTGCAGACATCTGGAACTATGAAAATGGGATGCTAGCTGAGGGGTGGAGGGACAGTAGAGATGGCGTGGGTACAGAAGGAACACTGCAAGGAGCAAGACACAGGGACCAAGCCGTGAAGAATGCACAAAAAGACAAGATGGGTATTCCAATTAGCAAATGAGAATAAGAAGTCTACAACTGTTTAAATGGGAAAGAGAGAAGAGGTGTGCAAGAAGGAGGAGGAGGAATCTCCAGGGTAGCAGGCAGTAGTGGAGGCATGGACGTGAAAGAAAAGGTAGGGTGCAATGGAGACTTGACAAGAGGGCAGGTAAAAATAACAGATCAACAGCAATTCATGATAGAAAAATGAATTATGGTATAAATAATAAAACATCACTATTATGAAAAACATCTGTAAACTAACTGAATGCTTTCTCTTCGAGATGTCCATTGGCCCCCACCTCCCTCTCTCACACAGGGACATTCCTTTTATTGGTTTTTGTTTTCTGGAGAACTAATCTCTTTCCACTGTAAGTGCACTATAACACTTAAAAGTCGTCTTATTTAAAAACAAAATAATTCTCAACTTTTCTCATTCCATTTTTGTTCCAGATGAATACCTGAATTTAATTAGGTTTCTGTAATTTCACTAAAATGAAAAAAAAAAAAAAAGACTTTTGTTTTAGAAAAGCAGTGCATTGTTTCTGGAGAAATAACGGTAAACAAAAAGACAAAATACACATTTAGTTCCACTATCCAGGAAAAAGTCAAGAAGTCTTGTGACTGCTTATCAACAATCTTTAAAATATACACGTCGTAGTCTCCATATCCTACAGAACACCTGTCTAAATGAGCTTGTGAGTAAGGATGTCGACATGGGAGGCAATGGATTTTGCGTTTTATATGTAAGTTAACATTACACAAATAGCCTGCTGAGTTTCACACTAACCATTATTTAAATATCTTCTCCTTATTGTGCTGAAATACAACCTGTTTCTCACTTACAATGGTGCATTTTACTCCATTTCAGATGTTGTTGCTGGTAGGTACCATCGAGTTGGAACCGACCCCTTGCTGACCCTCCAGCAGGATTTCCGAGGAAATAATTATACTGGAGGAAACTGCCCATCTTTCTCTGGGGGAGCAGCTGCTGGGTTTGAACTGTATTCTTTTGGGTAGGTAATAAATATTTGCATACCCTAATGTTATTTATAACCGTTTACATCCTCAAAATTGTCTCTATTATTTGAATAACTAGCTTTACAGTTTTTCCATTCTGGTACCTTGATTATTTCCATTTTCTCAGCTTAAGAATAAGACTGGCATGAATGACTGCACATTTATTTTTTTACACCAGTCATTTCATAAAAGAAAATCTACATAATTATCAATACTGAAAGATTATAAACCTTACTAAACTTTTTTTAAATATGTAGGGCCTTAAGCACAATATTTATAAACTGTCAAAAGTTTTACTAGATGCTACCAGCACTGGAGGAAAAGAGATCAATATTTTAAACTGTAATTACTGTCTTCACACATGAATGGGGCTCAACCCACGTTTTAAAATTTGTCATTTGTTTTATTTTTGTGTGAATGACCAATTCTTGACTTACACTAATTTGTTAAAATCTTTCATTGGTTAAATTTTATGTCTTGTAGATATTTTTACTGGTTTTCGATATTTAATTTTGCTAGTGAGAACAGTAATTGTCTTTCTTTTCCTTTTGCATTTTTTAACTTATATATTTTGAATTCAATGAAATTATACCCTGACTTTTGCCTTCTCATTATTTTGTGTAACTTTCTAGTCTGCCTAAGATAAAGTCAATGCACGACATTCTAAGTCTTCCATAAGTGACAAATAATCTTTAGCAATTTCCTGGGTTTCTGGGGAAAGAATGGAGAAATGCAGATTCAAACATGGAGGTAACAGCCTGCACTGTATGTTCTATTTTTAAATTCTTTTTTTCTTTCTCAAAGTTGAGCTGTGTTTGAATCCTATTGAAACCATTAGAGTGATGATTCAGGCAATGAGAGACTTCATATTGGTAGACAGCAAAGAGATTTCTAACCATTAGATTATGAAGGAAATTTCCACTTCTCTCTCTCTCTCTCCCACAACTCACCCAAACTAGTTCATCGAGAGTTTAGCAATTGCTGTTGCCAGCACCTAAAACAATAATCCATCTTTATGGCCAGAGGAGATAGGATGAAGACTTCTTAAACTAAAACTATGGGGAGAATCTCAGCTACTGAACTCCCATTTTCATCTTCTGGTATGCCTTAAGGGAGACACATAATTACTAGTATTTTACAGCAGTTCTGCAGGTCTTAGAACTCCAAGAGAAATAGTGTCTTCCTAGACTTGGACTAGGAGGCAGTCATTAGAACAGAGCAAGAAAACACTGAATGGTTCAAAATTGAAAAGGGTGTATGTCAGGGATGTGTCCTATCTCCATACCTTTTTCAATCTATATGCAGAACAGATTATCCTGGAGGCTGGACTCTATGAGATTAGGATTGGAGATAGATTTATCAACAATCTGCGTTATGCAAATCACACAACCCTGCTTGCTGCAGAAGGTCAAGGATTGCAGCCTTCAATATGAAATGAAGCTCAATGTCAAGAAAACAAAGATTCTCACCACTGCACCGATTGTTGCATTGTGATAGATGGTGAAGAGATTGAGATTGTAGACCCAAGCAAACGAAAGCAATCAACACTCTTGGTACTAGCAGCCAGGAAATTAAAAGACATATTGTGATGAGAAAGTCTGTTGTCAGGGACCTCTCCAAAGTACTAAGGAGCAACGATGTCAGTCTGGAGACTCAGATGCTTCTGATCCTGGCCATGGTCTTCACAATTACATGCTATGCATCAGAAAGCTGGACAATGACTAGGGATGATAGAAGGAGAATTGATGCCTTTGAGCTGTGGTGCTGGAGAAGAGTGTTGAATGTACCATGGACTGCCAAGAAAACAAACAGATTTGTCCTGGAGAGGGTTAAAGCAGGCTGCTCCTTGGAGGCAAGGATTCTGAAGCTTTGTCTGACATACTCTGGGCTTGTTCCAAGGAGAGACCAGTCCTTGGAGAGGGATGTCATGCTTGGGAGGGTGGAGGGACAGTGCAGGAGGGAAAGAACCCTCCATGAGGTGGATTGAATCAGTGACTGGGGTATAAGGTTGGCACAGGATAGAGCAGGGTTTAGGGCTGTTGTATATAGTGTTGCGATGAGTCCCAAGTGACTCGACGGCACATAACAACAATAACAAGACCCAGGTCAAAGTACCAAGGTTGATGACAGACAGGAAGCATTCAGGAGGCTAAATGAGAAGAAAGAGGGGAGAGCCGTGCGGACTCCCCACATGCTTGAGAGAGAATCTACCCCATCATTTAACACTCAACTTTCAGACTAACTTATGACTGGGACACACTCAGAAAAGACTCAAAGTATTAGAGAGAGGCCTTGAAAAGTCAGTGACACCAAAAGAACCACTTAAGGAAGACATGTAATTTTCATCTTAACAAAATGACTTATTTTCTGCCAAAAAGAAACAGTTAATATTTGCCAAATGCTTTTAAAGAGGACCTGGAGACTAAACAAAATAGTATTAGAACGAATGCATGGAACCTATAATTATATCACATAAAAAGAACCCAGAAAACATGACCAATTAGTTTAAGGGAAAAGACAAGTAACAAATGCCAGCTCTGTGATGAGGCAGAGAGACACTAAAATTGTTTTATGAGGTAAAGGGAACACCAGCGATGAATGGAAGTGATAATTTTTCAGCATTGAAATAGAAATGACAGACTATGTTATCCCACCAGGTCCAACATGGAAGAAAGATGGGACTCTCCTCCCTTGCGATTAAAACCCGCCGCAGGGTCAGGCATGAATTCACAGTACATAACAGCAACAATCTGAGATTTAATCTGAAATTAAAAAGTATCAGGTACGTATGATAAGGAAGGAGGCTGACAGAAAACAGCAGATTTGAAGTTCATAAAATGTAGGGACTTTTAAGTCTGAACAACACAAGGGAAAAAGGCCGGTGGAAAAGCCCAGCTGGGTTCTCACTGTGTCACACTCTTGACGTTGAGTGTCAGAGAGAAAGCTCTAGAACAGCCTCCAGTGCCATGTGCTAACCCAGACGCCCAGCATCGCGGGCACTTGTCATCCACTAGTGACGGGACAAAGACAGGCAGTCCCCTCCCCGCGTGGGTCACACCTCGGAAGCCCCCTGGAGACATCAGCTCTCACGTGGAACCAGCCAGGCTGCACTGAGTTTATAAACAAGAGGAAACACATCTGGAATAGCAAAAGACAAACTTTTTCCAAATCTGAATGTTTAATAAGCTCAGTGAACTTCCAAAAGACAAATGGTAGAGAAACCATATCAGTACATGAAAGATAAAACAGCTTAAAAAATGTTTTTAAAAAGACATGGGAAGGTGATATGTTACATGTATACAGCTTTTCAATGACCAAAACACACACTAGCAAGCTAAAGGGAAAAGATCTTAAAAAGAGCTCGATGAAAAATATTCTATTACATTCACAGGCGCAGGGGCTGTTTCCACGTGTTTTTATTGAAAGACAGGGAGGACAGAAGACATTGAAACATCATTTTTAACCTTTTAAATAGATGACTTATTGATATGTTGTTGTTTGTTATGTGCCGTCGAGTCCTTTGCGACTGATAGCGACCCTATGCACAACAGCCCTAAACCCTGCTCTATCCTGCGCCAACCTCACTGCCTCCGACACGCCCATCCCGATTACCCCAGTCACCGAATCAATCCATCTCATAGAGGGTCTTCCCCTCCTACTCTTCTCCAGCACCACAGATCAAAGGCATCCACTCTCCTTCTGTCCTCCCTAGTCATTGTCCAACTCTCTGATGCATAACAAGTGATTGCAAAGACCATGGCCTGTATCAGGCGCACCTTAGTCTCCAGACAGACACCGTTGTTCCTGAGTACTTTAGAGAGGTCCCTAACGGCAGACTTTCCCATCGCGATACGCTTTTTGATTTCCTGACTGCTGGTGCCAAGAGTGTTGACTGTGGAGCCGAGCAAACTGAAGCTGTGAACAATCTCAATCTCTTCACCATCCATCCTGACGCTGCCAATTGGTCCAGTGGTGAGAATCTTTGTCTTCTTGACATTGAGCTTCAGTCCATACTGAAGGCTGCAGTCCTTGACCCTCCGCAGCAAGTGCAAGAGGTCCTCCTTAGTTTCAGCAATACAAATATATTTATTGTTGTTAACTGCCGTC
The DNA here is from genome assembly GCF_000299155.1 of Elephantulus edwardii. NCBI lineage: Eukaryota > Metazoa > Chordata > Mammalia > Macroscelidea > Macroscelididae > Elephantulus > Elephantulus edwardii. The sequence continues at coordinate 1,031,253 of NW_006400015.1, forward strand.
AAATCGAGGTCGACTCACAGCAACTCTATGAACAACAGACCTAATGTCTTTCCACAACTATCATTATTTCTCCAAGTTCAGACTTTCCAGAGGCATGTGGTTTAGGAAGTGGATGCCACTCCTGCTTCCCAACCTGTTTTACAACTGGGAGCTCCACCACTGTCCACAATGGGAAACCATTCTGGTATTTGATATCCCCATGGCACAAGGTTCAGCATCACAGCAAACCCAGGTTACCTCATACAGCACAGTGACAAAGAGTGATGTGCTATTGTTGTTAGGTGCCATTAGGTCAACTAAAATTCACAGCAACAACATAGACTATGAATGATTGTATGAAGCTCAATGTAAATTAAAGGTGTATAAAACAAAATGTACTTGAATAAGCAATGTAAATGAATTACTGTATGCAAATAAATGTTAGAGGAAGCTTCAACATAAAGTATGTAACACAGACATGCAGTGACTAACATAGTAGGATTTTCTAGGACTAGAAATCTTTGCCATTTTAGGTGAAGGAATGTGATACTACAAACTGTGAAAGGCTATGTTTGTACATTATAAATTCCTTCCTCCTTCCCTCATGACTAATGAGTGAAAACAACTCACGCGGACCAGCCAGCAAGCTGTCAGGGGCAGTAAATTTCACAGCTGGGCCGTTGTCCTGCTGAGCACCAACGGCTCCCATCACCTGCCTTTGTGCTCACAAGACAACTTTCTATAGACAAGACCAGTAGAACTTCCTTTATAATCCCTAGTGACCAACCACATTCCAATCCTAGGAGACCGAGTTAACCCCTAGCCACCCCCCCACCGCTCCCCCTCAACAACATAATACAAACTAGAGGCATTGTTATGTAAACGTAATAAAGCCAAGCCCTCTGAGGGAATGAGACATTTGTCTGGGATCACAGTGTGGGGGACAGCAAGGTGAATGGGCAGAAGTCGTCAAGGATAACAGTGTTCTAGACCTCACTCTTCTGAGTGGTGACTGGAGTCATGAAGACTTCTGAGAAGCCCTCTGAGGTGTCAACATTGGTCCTCCTGACTAGAACAAAAGGCAAAGGGTCATGAGGTAATTCCGAGGACGAATGACCTGTTCAGACCTCAATCTTTGCTTCTGAGACCAGAAGAGTTAGGTGGTGCCAAGTGACCATCACTCAAAGTTCTAAAGATGATCACACAGCCTAGATACACTGGGGCGGGGGGGAAGAAGAATGAAAAGTATGCAAAAGATCAGGTTATAGGCCCAGATAGAACAGATGTAACCGCTGAGAACAGGACCCTTAACCGCCCTTTGAACTGAGGATACTCTTTTGGAGGCTCAGCATTCAGGGAAACTGTAGACAGGACTTTGAGCTGACCAATAACTCCAAGAAGACCTTCATTCCTTAGAGCAACCAGCCCCCAGGTCAACTAAGAAGTGTTTGCACAGGACAGAAGAATAGATGCCTTGGAGTTGTGGTGCTGGAGAAGAGTCTTGAACATACCATGGATTGCTGAGAAAACAGGTCTGTCTTGGAGAGGGTGAAACCAAGCGTCTTGTTGGAGGCTAGGATTTTGAAGCTCCACCTCACCTACTTTGGGCACGTGGCCAGGAGAGATTGGTCAGAAGGACATCACGCTGAGAAGAGTGGATGGACAGCATAGAAGCAGGAGACCCAGGATGAAATGGATTGGGACAGTAACTGGGACAAGAGAGGTTGGCGTGTCGGAGACAGGCTCAGGACAGGTAAGGGTTCAGAGCTGCTGTACATAGGGTTGCTATACAGTGCAGGTGGCTAAGTGGCACATAATGTGCTATGACACGTTTGTAAGCAGGAGTGGCATCCACTTCCTAAACAACACGCCTCCGGAAACCCTATGAACTTTGGTAAATGTTGGTAGTTGTAGAGGGGCTTCAGGCCTTTTGTTCATAGGGTCGCTATGAGTTGTGCTTGACTCGAAGGCAAACCACAAAACAGACCAGAAAGCAGGAAAGGAGTTTCCAAAAGAATAAATGCAAATTAACTGAAGGAAGTGGGAAATGCACGGTTTTAAAAATGTCTATCAATTTGCTTTGTAAACTTTCACTCAAATCACAATAAAAATTAGGAAAAGTGCATTATTAAAGTTGTAGTGTACACACATATGTAGATGTACTGTTGTTGTGTACCAGAGAGTCAGAACAAACCCTCCAGGTTTTCAGAAGCAGTATACGGCACAAGAGTTGACGGCCCAGCTTTCATAGAGAGCTTCTGGGTTAGAACTGCATACCTTTGTGTTAGCAGTGCAGTTCCTTACCACTAAGCCCAGAAAACTACAAAAGAACTAAACTGTACAATCAGCCAACTTGACTTCAAACATGTATTCGTGGTACCTCACCCAATAAAACCTAAACTAGCTTTCTTTCCAGTGCACACGATTTAATGGCCATATGTTATGATACAAAGCACATCTCAACAATGTCCAAGACACTGAAATGATGAAAAGTGTCCTCTTATAGAGGCCAAACCACCACGAAACTAGAAATTAACAATGAGAGGATGCAGGACCACCCACTTGGAAGCAAAGTAACACGTGGGTTGAGCACCAGCAGGTTATAGGAGAAAGTTGTTATGTGCCGTCGAGTCGCCTGCAACTCTGCTCTGTCTTTTGCCAATCTCACTGTCTCTAACGCACCTACTCCCATTACCCCAGTCACTGAATCAATCTACCTCATAGAGGGCCTTCCCCTCCTGCGCTGTCCCTCTACCCTCCCAAGCGTGATGTCCATCTGCAAGGACTGGTCCCTCCTTGCAACATGTCCAAAGCATGTCAGACGAAGCCTCAGAATCCTTGAGTCCAAGAAGCAGCCCAGCTTCACCTTCTCCAGGACAAACCTGTTTGGTTTCTTAGCAGTCCATGGTATATTCAATATTCTTCTCCAACACCACAGCTCAACAGCATCAATTCTCCTTTTATCACCCCTGGTCATTGTTCAGCTCTCTGACACAAAGCAAGTGATTGCAAAGACCATGACATGTATCAGGTGCATGAAATGAAATAAAGAGCCTTCTTGAAAGAAATGAAAGTAAAAACCCCACAAATCCAAGTCTCTGGAAAGCAGCACAGGCTATTCACAGGGGGGAACCTTGTAGGATTCAGAAAACACATTAAAAAAGAACAAAGGAGTATAAGAAACTACTTAACATTTCCAGCAAATAAAGAAAATAAACCACTCCCACAGCCTCCAGAGGGGGAAAGTGGAAGGATCAGGACTCAAGTCAGTGGGATAGAAGACAGAAAACAACTGAAACCATTAGCAAATCACGACTGGTTCTTTGGAAGGGTCAGTAATGTAGGCAAACCATTGGCAAACTTAACAACGACAAAGATCCCCATAACTAAAGTTTACAGAATACCACAAGGCCTCCACAAGAAAAAACCAACTACAGAAAATGGGCAAAATATGAAAAACTCATTACAAAGAAATCAGAGCTGAGGCACAAATGGAGATGTGTCCACCGATGTTCGTAGCAGTGTTATTCACAGAAGCAAGAAGGAAGCAAGCTAAATGCTTGTCAAAACCCCAACTGGATCAAGACGTGGGTATATTCACGCAGTAGAATACTATACAGCACTAAAGACCAATGAAGTGTTTGCAGAGTAAAACACAACATTGGCGAGCATTAGGTTGAATAACAGTAAGCAAATGACAATGCTTAAAACCGCTACTATGAAAATAGGATGCTTAAGGAAAGATTGGTGGAGAACAGAAATATAGAGTATCTGAGAGGTTGGGGGAGGGAGAGAAGACAACTAGGAAATACAGACATTCAGCACCCTCCGTAAGGACCAGGACAGGAGAGGACCACCTGGGAAGAACGAGATGAGGGTGGTCAGTCTACGCAGGTCATGGGATTTCCCAGCATTTGCTGTGCTGCTGACAGCTGGACAATGAATAAAGATGGCAGAAGAATGGCTGCCTTTGAGCTGTGGTGTTGGAGACGAGCACTGAGCATCCCATGGACGGCCAAAAGAACCAACGGTCACATCTTGGAAAAAGTGCAGCCAGAGTGCTCCTTGGAGGCGAATATACTCTGTCTCACATACTTCGGGCATGATGCTATGAGAGGCTATTCCTCGGGAAGGAGAGGGTCAGCAATAGAGAAGAAGACATCAATGACAGATTGACACGGTGACTCCAGCTGTTGGCTCAAGGCTGTCAGAGAGGATGAGGATGGCACATTCCTGTGATATTCCTTGCTTGCAGCCAAGATCCATCTAACATTAGCTACAATATCCCCAGTCCCACGACCCCTTCTAAACCCAGCCTGGACTTCTGGCAATTCTCTGCTGATGTGCTGTTCCAGTCGGTTTTGGATAATCTTCAGTAGAATCTTGCTTGCATGTGAAATCAATGATACTGTTCTATAGTTTCCACACTCTTCTTTGGGATGGGAACAAATATAGATTGCTTCCAATCAATTGGCCAAGTGGTTGTTCTCCAGATTTCTTGGTGAGCACGTCCAGGGCAGCATCTGTTAGCTCAAATATGTCAGTTGGTATACCGTCTATTCCTTGGGCCTTATTTTTCGCTATTTCCTTCAAAGCAGCCTGAACGTCTTCCTTCATCACCATAGGCTCTTGCTCATACGTTGTTTCATGAAATTCTTCTGTGTTTACCAATTCCTTTTGATACAGTGACTCAGTATATTCTTTCCATTTTCTTTTAATACTTCTTGGATCATTTAATATTCTGCCTAAAGCATCCTTGGTGAGGTTAGGGCAGTGTTAATCATAGGGTTTTACAATTTGACAAGTGGGAAACATCTGATAAAATTCTTAAATAAAACCCTTTAAAAATAAAATAATTTAAAAGTTTTAAAAAAAGACAAAACCCCCGCAATGTCCAGAAATTATTATAGAAAACAATATGTACATGAATTTAAAAACTGTGTATGGATAATGGTAAAAAAATGAGTGATTATATAAATCACAATGTATATGAAAGAAACACAATGTAGTCAAACAATTGTATTGAAGCCAATAATAAAAAAATTAAAAATGAAAGATTGCTATTTCTACTAAAAAAATCTCAAATTTGGATAATAAATTGTTTGCCTCAATTGTAAAGACATGTATGGCAGCAAAAATTTATTATTTTCTATATGTTTTGTAAACTTTCTTGACTCTATGGTTTAGAAAACCAAAGGAGAAAAGTTAAATAAAAGAGCAAATTAAACAACAAATCCCAAAGTGTGGTTTCCATTTAGGAGAGTATTGCATCGACCTGGAGCTCCCCAGATCAGGAGATGAAGGCTCTTTCGGTTCAGACCACGTCAGGGAGAATTCAAGCAGGGCGATGTGCATGGCCCTGCAAAGCATGGTTTTGAACATGAGCCTCTCTGGAAGGAAAAAATTCGTATGTCTTGAAGCTCTTCTCTTGACGCACATTGTTTGTAGAACTGGAGCCATTCTCCTCCTACGCAGAGGTTTTTCTTTGCTCATGGCTGTCTTTTCTCCTTGGGCTTTCTGGTGTGATACGTAGTTGGCACTCAGCACAGGAATACCCCAGAAAGCCTATTTTTATTATTGCTTTTTACAGTACTTCACTCAATATGGTCACACTGATTCTTACAGAAAATCCTCAATTTCTTGTTGGCATCCTTTCTGGATAGCCACTGTTATTAAAGATTTCTTCTTCCAACCTCTATTTCCTGGGAAAAAAAGGTAACTTTAAAAAAATAGTGTGTGTGTAATTACACAAATGGACTTAAATCACAAAGTAAAAAAGAAACTCAGTTATGGACAGATATTTAAAGCTAATTTAAAAACTTACATGTCAAGTATCAGTTAATGATCTTCCCATTCTTTTACTTAAGTGGTAGGAGTCTTCTCACAACAATACACGAATTAAAGGAAAAATGTACTTTTGTCAAAACAGGTCAAATGATACCTTTGTGTGGTTTTCAAAATACCTTCACAATGTGATCTTATTCAGTAAGGTTAATTTCGCACTTTATATATCAATTTTGCTTCTAAAATGTTATCCCTTCCTTAGGACAAAAGATTTTTTTAATTGTTATTTCTGCTGGTTGTGACTCTATCCTTTTACTATGAGATAGTCTCACACACAAACCCAGATATTAAGAAGCAAAATATAAGAGGGGGAAAAAATCACTTTTAAATGAAATGCACATTCTGGTATAATGAACTGTATAATTAATCTAGGAACAAAATGTTCAGGTCACAAAACTCACATATATTCAATTGGTTCTTTGTCCATTTGGTTACTAGGGCAAGTATTTAATTTAATATTTGGAGTTAATGAATCTCATACTCTAACAAGACGATCATTACAGGATTTCTGGGTTAAGTGCAAAGTTCTCATAAGAAGATGCTAGAAGAGGAAAGGGGTGTGTATACCTGTTGTTGTTGTTATGTGCCGTCGAGTCGTTTG
>NW_006400015.1:1038076-1045941 GCF_000299155.1 Elephantulus edwardii
GAAGACCATGGCCTGTCTCAGGCGCACCTTGGTCTCCAGAGAGACACCGTTGCTAAATGATATGTGGCCATGTGCACGTTTATGTGAATGTGTAACATGCACTAGTTCTAAATTATTATCTACGGGGAAAATACTTCCATTATTAATTCTGTGGTTGGGTTTTTTTTTTTAAAAAAAGAAAACATCAACTTATATAATTGAAACCAAGACAGGCAGATCAAGTCAGTACTGGCTGGAGTGTACAACTATCAGAGAAATAGTGAAAGGTTACTTAAAGTAAGAGTAAAATAGCTAGTAGAGTTTACCCATGCAGAGGCCAAGAGATCACCACCTGCGTGACAGAAATAAAGGTATGACATTATCTAGATTATAGAATAATTTGTTTTAAGAACCCTAAGCCTGGGCCATAGTTCATACATCTGCAATGTGAATGACCCAGGCTGTTGAGAGCAAGAATCAAAGCAATACTCCAAGTTACAGACGCCAACTGCTACTGGGTAGCGAAGGAGGAACTAGCATTATTACAGCAGTCTGGATAGTAATGAAAGAGAATTTTGAAAGATGCTGGCTTCTATAAATAGAGAGAAAGGATGTTTGTTGTAAATTGAAAGAGAAAAAAGAAAGCTGACAGAAATTGGTGACATATTGTTTTCATGGCAGATGAAGAGGAAAGTAACAGAGACTTCACCAGACCCTAAGATTGGGTGAGGGGAGACTGCCACAGCCAAATTAACAACAAAATGTAGACACCAGGAACAGAGACGTCACCAGACTCTGAGACTGGGTGAGGGGAGACTGCCACCTTTCTAACAGCATGTAGAAACCAGGAACAGAAGCTGGGCTTTGTTCAGGATAGATGAGAGAAATAATGAATTAGAAAATCAAATTGTTATTTGCCACATTCTCAGAGATTCTACTCAAAATTATCATCTGCTTTTCTAGTCTTAATTCCTGTTTCCAGAAGTTGTGCAAAATTACTCTGATATAGTTTCCAATCCCCTAAATAACACTAAGAATGCTTATCAGTGAGAAATTAATTAGAGTGGATAATATTGATGGCTGTGTTGGCATATTATTTGACAACGTTCTATAAGTTTATTAGCTCAATCGAATAGACTTTATGAAGTGATTTAATGGTTCAGCTGAGTATGTATAGTAATTTGCATAAATTAAACAAAAGCAACTTAACAGTATACTGAGAAAAGTAGAATTGTGCCATTGTTAATTAATCTATAATACTTCTGTAGAGTTGAGTCCTTGGTGTCAATAAAATGTATTTCTGTCTTATATATCACGAAGGAATTAGTTTGACTTGAAATTCTTTGTATTAGTCTTAGTCTCTTGAGACATTCTCCTAAATGAAATAGTTCTGGTGGTGTAATGGTTAAAATGGGGCTGTTAATCACAAGGTCTGCTCTTCAAATCCATCCCCTGTTCTCACAGGGCCAGAATTGCCAGGAAACATCTTAAAATTCTAAAAGAACTATCCTTTGATGCAAAAATGTGCTCTGGGCGTGGAGTTCATAGGGATTTGGGCTGTTAACCAAAGGTGGCACCTCCCTGGAGATTCAAATTAACTAGCAGATCTGAGGAAGAAAGATGGGCAATCTCCTCCTGTGTCTGTTACGGCCCCCCAGAAATCCGCGGGGGCTTGAACTATGAGGATGCCAACTCAAAGGCAATGTGTGAGAGTGAAAAATGGATGTTTTATATATTATATATGCATTCCTAAGATCTTATGATCATAAGAAAATTAAAACATATATATATGTCACTCTCTGTATTGCATATAATATACCATTACTATATGAGTAAAAAGCTATTGCTCCACTAATGTCTCCTATTAAGAAAAATAAGGTGACTTTGCCAGGTATATTCTTGGTAGCAAATTAAATGCATTTCACTTTTTAAACTTTTTTTCACTTCTTATATTTTACTTTTTAAAGTATCACAAATCAGTAAGTTTAGAATATTTTTAAACTTGCCATTTGTGTGATTTGGAACCAGCAATGTCACTTTGAGGACTAAAGAAGGCCTGGCCCGAGCCATTGTATTTTCGAATTGCATCATATCATGTGCCCAAGAACAGTAGATGAGAAATAAGGAAGAATGACGAAGAATCGATGCCTTTCAACTGTGGGGCAGCAGAAGAGTGTTGAATGTCTCATGGACTGCCAAAAGAACAAAAAATTCTGCCTAGAAGTGCAACCAGAGTGCTCCTTAGAGCCGTCGCCAGGGAATGCCAGTCCTGAGAAAGGTCGGCAAAAGGAAAGACAGATCTGCCTTGGTTAAGTGCAGCTGGAAGGCTTTGTGGAGGGGAGGGTGACGAGATTCCCTGTCACACACTTGGAGCATGCTGCAGAGAAGGACGTGGTGGGAATAAATGGAGGGTCGGCAAATGGGAAGACGACCTTTAAGGAGATGGGTGGGCACAGTGGTTACAACAGAACTGACGAAGCTCACAATACACAGAGCCGTGACTCCTGTGACAAACCGTTCCTTCTGCTCTCCAAGCGAAAGACGTGAACAACCTTCCCTGTTGCTTGATTTTTACAATGAAGAGGTTCAATTTCCTCAGAAACTCAATAAAATGGTATATCAGGGAAGAAGTAAATCTCTAAAAAGTCATGATGCTAATATTTCATAGACGATATTATTTACTTCTAGATTTAGGTGATTTATTTAATAGATGATTCTGACTAGAAGATCAACCCCGCCTTTTTAGAGAGGTCCAGAGGATACACTTAAGGGGTACAGGCTCCCTTTTATGGATTTTAAGATGTCTTCTGGCTACATACAAGAAGATGGGAAATGACAGACATAGGAACCAGTGGTTAAACAAACGTGTACCAAAGCTTTCCATTGTCATGAGTATGTGCCTGTGTTAACGTTTGGCATGGCTGAGTGTGTGAAAAACTGCTATACACGCAGCATTATCTATACGGAGTCTGTGGTTTTGTCAGCAGATCAACAAATACCCAAGAACGAACTGTCATGAGGCCCTGACAATGCATACTGATATGTAGTCATCTTCACGCGCTTCCTGACTGAAAGAATTCAAGTATTATGATGTGAGAAAGGAAAAGTCATCATTTGATCATTTTCCTCCAGTTAAAACAAAAATCACACGCCCACAATAGAAAAGGCTCAAAGTGTACTGACTAACTGATTTTCCAGTTGGAGTAACCTTTTGACCGTTATAATTCCGGACAGGTCCCCTGGTGTATCCCATCCTTTCTATGTCATCTCCAAGTCTTTCCTGTGCTTCAGGCCGTTCTTGTGGTCTCCGTGACAATCCTCCTCTTTGCGGGTCTTTCTCTTTTTCACTGACACCGCTGTGCTAACCATGCTGTCTTCATTTAGGGTCTAATCCCTCCTGCTAACATGCCCACAGTATGTGACGTGAAATATCTCTCCAACTCTGCATCCAAGGACCCTCCTGGGCACACACCTTTCAAGACAAATGTGTTTACTCTTCCGGCTATCATACTCATTTTTTTTAAGTGGGAACTGGCTCAGAGCTAACCTTCCACTGGCTTTCCAAGACAACAAATGGAACAAGGGAGGAGACGGCCCATCTTTCTCCATGGATTTTTGTCAGAGGGGGGCATTAAGAGCACAGTCCCCGCAGATGAGGATACCCGTTCTCAAGATGAGAGAACTCTAAGCAATTCTTACACTTCATATTAGCAACCCTTCCATAGACCAGGTCTGGGGAACAGTACAAATATAATCACTTACCCAAACACACAGTCTGGAAACAGACTGCACATAGATAAACCTTTCAAAGAACTCAACGCCCAAGGAAGAGTGTTCCTAAGCTACTTCTGAGTCTACTTTTTGGCATGAAGGTGATTTTAGGAAACCAATTAGCTTAAGACTCAAGCTTCCAAAGTTCACTTGGGCCAATGGCCTGAATAGCTCACTCCAACTCCATGAACTCCAAAAATTTCGATTCCAGGAGGATAAAATAACTATTCCTCACTCCCCATTGCGTACAAGACAAACACTAATTCAGAATTCCTTTGCTTGATAGATCGTGCCTCTGCACAACTGCTTTGTCTTCATGTTTATCTTGTTGTTCTCCTCCTCCTCCAGCTTAAATTCCCACACCCGACCTGCCCCTTCGTTTTCTAAAAAGGTATGGCTTTGCAGCGGCTATGTCCTTTACTGCAAGTGGCTTTTCATTTCTTTACAATTGGACTGAATTCTCCTTCAGGGATCATCATCGCTGAGCATTCCTCCTTGACCCATCCATTACCCTTCAATGCAAGTGAGTAACTTGGATGCTATTGTGAACATGCCCTCAAGAGTTAGAGAAGGATTCTCATTACTTAAAGTCCTTTCAGGGAGCTCTGGTGACATAACGCACGCTGTATCGGGCAGGTAACAGAAAGGTCACAGCTGGAATCCATCAGTCTATTCCTAGACAAAGACACAGTCTTCTTCCGTCAAGACAGAGCCTCAGAAACCTCACGGTGTGTCACTATGGATATGAAGTGGCTGGACAGAAGTGGAATTGCTGTTCATTCGTTTTGTTTGGCTACATCTCTATATGAACAGAAGGCTCTGCTGGGTCCACAGTCTGTAGGGAGACACCCATAGTCCATGTCTGCCAGTTCAAATCCTTTAGTATCTCTTCAGGAGGAAGATGGGAAATCTCCTCTCGTGATTTACAGCCTCAGCGTCCTAATGAAGGATCATCTATCGGTCGGTTCTACTCATCAGCAATGATTTTGAATTTTGTTTACTCTCTGTAGCAACACGTACCACGTTGTAAACATTTTTCTTTCCTTCCTTTTCTTCCTCTGTACCGTCACTCTGGATCTGACTGGCACAGGAGAAGATTGTCCCTCCTCCAGAGGAGTAGCTGGTGGATTCGAACCACTTGCCTTTGGGATTTCAGTGCAGCTTCTTGCCATTAGGCTACCAGAGCTCCCTGTACAAGCTTTTCTATATACATATCTTACATTATATACATTCTATATCTTATATTACATAGAGACAGACCAGTGGCTTAGTGGGCAGAAAGTAATGCTACCAAGCCAAAGAAGGGTGACTCTAATCCGGGGCCCTCAGACCTGTTTTTCATGGTTTTTGCTCCAACATTCTTCTAGGTCGTATAGCCCTGGTGTATCCTCTTGCTGTACAGAGGTAACTCATGGTTGCTGTGATGCTAAACACTCTTACACTGACGTGCCAAATGCGATAATGGTCACCATGGTGGTCAGTGTTTGGTGAAGCTCCCTGGTTAAAACAAGCTTGGAAGCAGGAGTGGCATCCACTTCCATAATAGCTTGCCTCCAGAAACTCTGTGAACCTGGAGAAACAATGAAAGTCACTCAAGTGTTGAGGACTTTCTTTCATAGGGTGGCTATCAGTTTTCTACCACTCGATGGCACTTAACACCATCACCACCACCGTATCTTACATTACTAAAGCTTAAACCTCTCTAGATAAAATACACCCCCCTACATATCTTTTCTATTCTAGATTCTTACACAAAAGGAAAATAAAAAAACTGATCATTGGTGAGCAAGAGTCAACCAGGTAACAGCAAATGATCCCCTGGCTCACGTCACAGACCTCACTTCACCTATTTTAATTACAGTTTCATTCTGAAATAAAATATGGGTTTTAATGCTCTTTGTGGTTCCTTGATTATCTGAAATTCTAGACTTTAACCAATTTCGGGAATTGTTTCCTATTTAGAACAACCGAAAGGCAAACAACTGACAAGATTCTCTCCTCAGGTCAGAACCTCGTCATTTTCTTACTTAAATTGTTAAAAGTTTAGTTTTGGGATAAATGTATCAGAAGGAGAGAAATGTGTCTGGTATATCTATAGAATTCTAAGTAGGAGGGGATTGCCAAGTAAAAAAGACTTGGTATCTGTGAAAGAGGAATGGGAGACAATCATAGTTTTATACATTTTCCTAAACTAAAAAAAAAATAATATTTGCCATAAGTACATGGAAACACTGTGAGTTGATTCTTACCATTTTGGTGTAGTAAATTATTTAATATTGTTGTTGTTATGTGCCATTGAGTTAACTCTGACTGGTCTCACCCTCTCCAGGACAGACTTGTTTGTTCTCTTGGCAGTCCATGGTATGTTCACTACTCTCGTTCAGGACCACAGCTCAAAGCCATCGATTCTTCTTCTGTCATCCTTATTGACTGTGTAGCACTCAGAGGCATAACAAGTGACTGAGAAGAGGACGGCCTGGCTCAGGCACACAGTCTCTAACCTGACAGCGCTGGTCTTCCGTATGCCGGAGAGATACGTGACAGCAGATTTTTCTCAATGCAGGATGAAATCATTAACAGCTGCACTCTTTCTCCATCTATCAGGATTCCGCCTGGTGGTGCAGGTCTTTGTTATCAGTGAAAGAGGGAGTTTTCATGGTGTAGGTGAAAAGCAAACCAAGCCTCTTCCTTGAGCCTCTGGAGATTCAAATCCACCAGCAACTCCTCAGGGAACGATTGCAATTTACAGTCTCATAAACCCAATGCTTCCCCCCACCCCCCAAGTCTGTAGGTTCTCTCATCCTATTGGGAAAAGATTTTGATGTACACAGGGACTTGATCTTTAGGAAATCCCATCTATTGATTTTGTTCTCTTGTCATTGTACATTTCTGTCTGTCTTTGCAAACCTGTTCGTACCAAGTTGTGTTGATTCAGCACAATACAACAAGAATAATTTTCAGCCTGCACTATGGCTTTTAATTTCAGTCCCATATTGTCTCTTAGATGATCATTTTAAATCTCTAAATTATATCTAAAATTAATACCCAAATAAAACTTTAAATCATGGAAGGAAACACAAATAGAGTATCTATATCCCCAAAACAATACATTCTTAAACTTTACAGAGCTCTAGTGACCTAGTGGCAAGAAGCTGTGCTGCAATCACAAAGTCCCATGGTTCAAATCCACCAGATGCTCTGCTGGAGAAGGAGGGGCAATGTCGTCCTCTGCCAGTCGGATCCAATTCGAACGAATGAAAACACACCCACCCATCCACACACACACCCCCCCTTAAGCTTTACTTTTTAAAAAGTCTTTTGTATAAGCTTCTTTAGTCAAAGAAACTGACTGGAAACTTGACCTCTCCAAAATTCTGGAGAATCTCTTCTTTCTAGTAGAGGCGAAGTTTTCTTTCTGTTTTGGTCTTCCCTGGTTTTGTAAAATGACTCAATTTGGGTTTGTTTCTGTTGTTCCATGCTGGCAAGTTGACCATGACTCACAGCAACACTAGGATCAATGGCTCTGACCCTTGCCCTGTCCTGAGTCCGTCTTGCCCTCATCGCCAGCGTCACTGTGTCAATCCACCTCCTCCAGGAACTTCCTCCCCTGGGCTGACCCTCTGCTCATCCAAGGATGACGTTGGCATGGCCCTCCTGGCACCATACCCAAAGTATGTGAGATGTACCTTCAAAGCCCTTGCCTACAAAGGGGCAATCTGGGTTCACCATCTCCGGGATGGATTTATTTGTTCTCTTGGCAGTCCATGGTATGTTCAGTAACCTTCACCGGTACCACAACTCAAAGGCATCAATTCATCTTCTGTCATCTTTAGTTATTGTCCAGTTCTCAAAAAAGGTGAATATAGAAATCCCATAAGACCCAGCTATTGCACTGCTAGGAATATATTCCAAGGAAATTAGAACAGAGCCATGAATGGAGCTATGCACACTGTAAGTTCATAGCACAGTTATTGACACTAGCAAGGAAATGGAAACAGCCCATCAATAAATGAATGGCTGAGAAATTTGTGGTACACTCTGACATAATGGAATACTATATAGAAGCATCCTATCTCCATATCTTTTCAACCTATATGCAGAACAGATTATCTGGG
>NW_006400015.1:1046673-1064096 GCF_000299155.1 Elephantulus edwardii
ATTGGCACAGGACAGAACGGAGTTTAGGGCTGTTGTACATAGGGTCGCTATGAGTCGCAAGCAACTCGACGGCACATAACAACAACAAAACAATATAGAACTAAAAAATATTTTGTAAAATCCTATGTAACATGGGAGAATCTGAGTGAACTAATTCAGTTTTGTAGGGGCAAATATTACATAAGAACACTCTTTCAAAAACAGAAGGGGAACTAGTAACACAGTATGACTTGTCTAAACGTCCAAAAGGGGAGGAAAAAGACGACGGGGGCAATTGACTAGGATAGAATAGTTCATGGGTAGAATGAGGGGAGAGTGAAGGGATAGGAAAGATTCAATGGGGACATGAAAAGATGGTGTAATAAGCAGCCTAGGTCAATAGTAATTATATAAAATACAATGTTTATGAATGATTATATGAAACACATTGTACAGATTGTAAAAACAATGTCTTTTAATGTTGTTGTTGATAATTGTCTAATCAAGTACAACGCATAGCCACTCTATGAACAAAAGGCCTGAACCCTTTCTATAACTATCGTCATTTATCAAAGTTCATAGAAAAACCCAAGTAATTGATCATCATATATATTTCAGAATATCTAATTGACAGTTACTGTCTCTATGTTCTAGAGAAATTTAAGTTTGGGACAATCATTAAAAGAAATCTTTAAAGCTGAAATTCTTAGAAATTCACAAAACAAAAAGTTAAACCCTTTGGGAATATTGAGAACTTTTCTAACAGCATAAAAAAAAGATTCTTATCAAATATTTGACAGTTTACGGAAAATGCTTCTTGGTAACTAAATTAAAAAATTTCAAAAGGAAGTGATAAACTGCTGTAATCCCTTAGGGGAATGAAAAGAAAATGTCTAACTTCACAGTCCTCAAGGGAACTCTGAATTTCATGCTAGTTCAAAAGACACAACTCCTTGAATGCCTTGAAAAAGTGAGAGAACTTTTTGTAAAGGTTTAACAATAGACTGGTGCAATTTTAAAAATACGAATACAAAAACCCAGTGGGAATGGAAGTGGGGTAGAGAAAGAAGTCAGTATTGAATACCTGACCAAAAGTTCAGACTGAGAGGAGTTGCAGAAAGTTTCACATATATTTTGCCTTAGCTTTTTGAGACTAATGGGTTCATACTTTATATTAACACAGCTGCAGCACTAACTCCGTGTCTATTAATACTGTCTCCTGACCTCAGACTGCCATTGCCAGCTTGAGCTGATACCTATAATGTAGGAATCTGACGCCATTGAATCCACACATTACATTTCTAGGAAGGCAGTTTTCAAAGCAAATTGTTAGAGGTCAGAGTCCTATCAGCTCTCTCTGTGCTAACAACTACTCAGTGTTGCGGGCCAGAAGATGTTTTCTAATTTAGAATCAAAATAATGTGATGAAAAATATCTCTTCAAAAAAAAAGTGTTGGGGTGGAGTGGCATTATCAAATTCTAAACTATTCAGATTTTAAGTATCTGAAATACAGAAAATGTGTCGTAGACTATATGTTATTTCAACAAAACCAACGGCAAGCAGTGAGCTCTAGGACCTAGCAGCTAAGGAGGTGCACTATTAACCCAGCGGCTGATGGGTCCAGTGGGTAATCTCCCCTAAATCAATTTACAGCCTCTCACAACCTGCTGGAGGGTCAACTATGAGTCGGTTCCAACTGAACAGAGTTGAGTTGTCCTGTAGAATGATTCCCTTCTTGGTGCTCTGGTGACCTAGTAGCAAGAAGCTGCTCTGCAATCCCAAAGTCATGCAGTTCAAATCCACCAGTGCTTCCTAGGAGAAGGATGGATAATTTCCTCCCATGTGATTAAATTGCCTCTGAATGGCAATTAAATTAAATTAAATTAAATTAAATTGCCTACTGGAGGGTCAGCTACAAGCCATTTCCAATTAGACACCACAGAACAACAACAGCAAAGGCATACAGACACATGTATCGCCTCAAAGTAAAAATCAGAATTCTAATACATAGAATAATGCATGTTCTCAAACATTAGATTATCTTAGTAAGAATTGCTAACATACCCATCCAATTCATTTTAAGACATACACGTTTCTTACAGGTAGTTATTTTGTAAAACTTGGCTGCAATGGCACATTTTGTGTGTGTTTTAGTGCAGTAAAGAAATTGATAGGAATTCTATACCAGTGATAACATCATGCCAATCTATTGCTGTCAAGCTTGAGTGTCTATCAGAGCTACTTAGGAGGCATATTAAGTCATAGATGGATGAATGCACCATCTCTGTCAGCTTAATTCCTGGTGACCCTCCACTGGGTTTCCATGGCTGGGATTCTTTTTGGAAGGGGGCTATCCAGGATTTTCTCATGGAGTACCTGGTTCATTTGAACTGCTGACTGCATGCTAATGTAAGGACACTACCTGATATTAAGTCACCAGGCTGCTTAACAGATTGCTATGCCTTAATTACCCGGGAAGTTGAGCTATATAAAGAAAAAATGTGCATCCGAACTAGAGAGGGGAAATTCTTACCAGCTTGTGATAATGCAGATGGACTTGAAGGACTTAATAAAGAAAGCCAAAGCATAAGATACCTTACCATGAAGGGGAAATAACCCCTCACAACTAGACCATTAAACAACATCATAATAGATCAAGAAAACATTGGTGGCATCAATGATTTAATTTCCCTTAGATCTTCAACCAACATTCAAGGAAACAGTAATCAAGACATCAAACCACATATTTCACTGGCAAATTGACTTCAGAGGACTTCTTTAAAGTGTTGAAGAGCAAAGATGTCACTGTCAGAACTAATGTATACTTGACTTAAACCTTCACATGTATGTTGTCATTTATGTATTTTTTTAAAAAGTATTTGAAATGATTCCATTTATTTGAATGAAAAGTTGTTCTTGTTAAGTGCTTTTGAGTTGAGCACAACTCATAGCAATCCTGTGAACAAAGATCCGAACCCTATTCTATCCTGCACCATTCTCGCACTTTCTAACACACATGAGCTCATTACAGCTCTCACCGTGTCAACCCACCTCGCTGAGGGTCTTCCTCTCCTTTGCCGACTCTCCACCCTTCACAACATCAGGCCCTCTACAAGGAATAGCATCTCCTAGCAACATGCCCAAAGTATGTGAGGTGAAGCCTCATCATTCTTGCCTCCCAAGAGCACTCTGGGTGCACCATCTCCAAGATATTATTTTGACTGTCCGTGGGATGTTCAGTGCTCTTCTCCAACACCGCAATTCAAAGGCATCAATTCTTTTCCTGTCATCCTTATTCATTGCCCAGATCTCAGAACTATAGCTAGTAATTGGAAAGACCATAGCCTAAATCAGACACATCTTAGTCCTCAAACTGCCATCACTACTTCTCAATAATTTGGAAAGATCCCTAACTACAGATTTTCCCATTGCCATGGGTCTCCTTATTTCCTGACTTCTTGTATCAAGGGTGTTAATTGTGGATCCAAGCCTGATTAAAGTGTTCACAGTTTCAATCTCCTCTCCATCCATTAGGTCACTGCCTATTGGTTTAGTGGTAAGAATCTTTGTTTTGATACTGAGACTCAATCCATACTGAAGGCTGCATTTCCTTGATCTTCTGCAACAAGTACTTTAAGTCCTCCTCACTTTCAGTGAGCAAGGTTGTGTCATCTGCATAGTGCAGGTTATTGATGAGTCTCCCTCCAACCCTGATGCCACATTCCTCTTCACAGAGTCCAACTTCTTGGATAATTTGTTCAGCATCTTGAATCAATGCCATCTGAATTTCATGATCTTAGGAATAGGTTTGAGGCATTGAACACCAATGATAGAAGGCCAGATGAGTCATGGGATGATATCAAGGATATTATCCATGAATAAAGCAAAAAGGTCATTACAAAAATAGAGGAGAAAGAAAAAAATGGAAATGGATGTCAGAAGAGACTCTAAAGATTGCACTGGAGTGTCAAGAAGCCAAATCTAAAGCAAAATGTGTCAAACTGAAAGAGCTGAATAGATTATTTCAAAGGGCAACTCAGGAGGACAAAAGGCAAGGATGTCAATTTAAAGACTAAGGTGTGCCTGATCCCAGTCATACTATTTTCAATTGTTTCCTATCCATCTGGAAACTGGACATGAGATGATGTCCACACAGGATTTGCTAACTTTGAACTGTAGTGTTGGAGAAGACTGATTGCACTTGATTGAACTCAGAATGTAACCAGGGCGCTCCTTTAGAGGCAAGTGCGGTGAAACATGGTCTCATTAATTCGGGGTATATTTTCAGGAGGAACCAGAGGGTCAGCGAGAGAGACATGAACTAACAGTGCCTACCACGACAGGCTTGAGCATAATGGAGATCATGAGGGCAGTGAAAGACAGGACGACTCAGAACTGTGGCTTCTAGGGCCTCCAGAAGTTGTAGTTGAGTTGACAACACCCAACAATAACAACAATGCAGCCACTACTAGAGAGATTGTGGACACGCTCCTCCTACTGGGAATCCCAGCCTCAGAAATTAATAGAGGTTTGCTGTAAGTTTTATGTTCCTGTGTTTTCTGGAAAGTGAATGCACCCACCGCAAGATTTCAGTCATAAATTAGCTGCGTCTCCATTATACCCTCTCCATTTCAGAAGGAAAATGTGAAGGAAATACCGAAAAGCATGGATTCAAATCACTCTTTTCCAATCCCAGTAAGCCTGTGGGAACATATTTCAAGTACTAAAAAGGAATGCGCTCCATACTAATTAGAATACTCTAATACTTTGATTGTTCACATGGCACATTTATTTTACTTTACTTACAAGCTAAAATAATGCACACGATTGTACAGGTATCCCTTTCAGAGGCCCCGGGTGGCCCAAGTGATTTGTGCCTGAAGACCTTGACTTAAACCCATCTGAGACAACACAGACAAAATGCCTTTGGTGTGTCTCTTTAAAGATTACAACCAAGAAGGCCCTACAGAATAGCTTTCTCCTGTAACCTGCCATACAGAGCCGTTCTTTCCTATAACTTACCCTACAGAGCTGTTCTTTCCTGTAACTCGTGGGGTCACCATGACTCGGAATGCACTAGACAATGGTGAGTTCCGGTTGACTTTGGTTGGTATTAACACTTTCAGCTGCTGACAGGTTAAAAGAAAGAGCTGGGGATCCACCTTAGAAGACATGACCATTGAAAACCCTTAGAAACCTGACTACTTTAGCCCACAGAGGGCCATGGAGTCTTCAAGAGTTAGAATCCACTTCAGTGGATATAGATACTTTGTGTGCATCTGAAAGTGGATAATAAATAAATAAGGCTGAAGAATTGGTATCTTTGAACAGGGTGTTGCAAAGACTGGTGAATAAGGACTACCAAAAGAATAAAGTCTGCATTAGAGCAAGTTCCAGGGAGAACCAGAGTAACCAGCGATCTATCTCCTTTGAGTCAAGGTTGGTGAAACTTTGTCTCACATACTTTGGGTGTGTTGTCAAGAGAAGTCAGTCCTTAGAAAAAGATATGATGGATGGAAATGTGCAGGGCAAGAGAAATAAAGACCCCCCAACAGGATGGAAGTGAATACAGCAGTGGAATTGGACAGGACGGAGATTCTGATGATGGCACAGAATAAGGCAAGCTCCGATCCGCTGCTCACAAAGTCTCTATGAGTCACATAGAGTGTGTATGTATTTACATATGAGCTCTGGTGGACTAGTGGCAAGAAGCTGCATTGCAATCCTAAAGGTGCGCAGTTCAAATTCACAAGCTTCTTCGTGGGAGCAGGATGGGCATTCTCCTGTGTGACTCACTGGCTCTGAAAATCTGTTGGAGGGTCAGCTAGGTGTCGGATCTCAATTGAAGGGAAACAACAATATAGATTGTTGTTAAGTGCTGTTGACTCGTAGATGACTCTTAGCAACCCTATGAACGAAAGACCTGAACACTGTGTGTGTGTGTTTGTGTCTGTGTGTTCATTCGTATATGTCTGTGAGAAAAGTATGTATAACTCAGAAGCTAAAAAACAATACAGAATATTTATCTTATATAAAAATAATTAGATGGTTTTTATCTTCTTCTGTATACTGAGCTTCACTTTCCAAAGTTACTTTCCATTGACTTGTATTTATGAACACTTAGAAAATAACATAAACATAACTTGGACTTTATTAACTTGAATATGTGGTCATTAAGAAAATGGTTTCTGATGCATTAAAAACCATAGACTTGCTTTTCTTTCAAAGAATAGTGTTTTATCAGTCTAAGATTAAAAGTGATCTAATGAAGTTGATTAATGTAAATGAATAGACTGGTTAATTGGAAAGTTAAAATTCTTCTTGAATGGAAATATACCATAAATAATGCAAAACTAAAACAAGATAATGCAGCTATAAGGGGGGGGGTAATTTTAAGAGCAATAGTTAAGATGGTGCCACTATTATTGGACATAAACTCTGAAATTACTTGTATTTATTTCAATTACATTTAGTTTTTATTTATTCCAAAATCCTCAGAGTCTTAATACAAGACTTGATAAATTTCTTTTTCTTGCTATACAGCTCATATACAGGAAACAGAAGCTTGTTTTATTTTGGCATACCAAACTCACTGTGCCAAGGCACTAAATATAGCAACTGGCACAAGAAGACCACACCATGAAGGACATATGGGAGAAAAAGAGATGACCAGGTTCATAAAGCAAATATGGTAACATTTGGAAAGGTATGTTATTCAATCATTATTTCTGAGTAACGCACTCCTCCAACTACTTAGAAACACACCTTGTTGGTTCTTGTAACCACATGATAACTCCCAAAGCTCCTAGCAGATTTTCTGACATGTACAATCAAGGAATGTGCCCATTTGGGGTTCTGTACCTTGTCACTTGAGTCTCAAAATCTTACGAGCCCCATGGAGCTCCAGCAGTCTCTTGTGACCTCTGGTGACATGATTTCTCTTCACTGTCCTGTTCTGGATTCGATAGGAGCAGAGCTTGAATCATTAGCATCTGTCTTCCCATCTTATCTGCTCTGGAAACTGTCTGACTCATTGTCATGTGTAACAGTGACTTGGAATAGACGTGACTTTGTACTAGCCTTGTTTGTCTCTCCCTCAAGGTAACTCCTTCCTTATCTCGTTAGCATCCTTTTAGCCCTTCCGACCCCATTGTTGCTCAAGATCATGTTTCTCCTCAAATCTCCTGCATCCGAAAGGGCGCTTTGAGATGTAAGACCTCTTAACCTCACTTGTACTATCTCGTGTTTTCACAGGGAGCCCTCATGGTGTAATGGTCAAGTACTTAGTGGTTAACCCGCTGGTTCCACCCCACAATCTTGTCCAAAGGAGAAGATGTCCAAGTTGGTTTCTGTAAGAATTCACCACCTTGGAAGCCCCACAGAGCCATGCTGCTCTGTCTTGTAGGGTAGATTTGAGTCAACAATCAAGTTAAAGGCAAGGAGTGTGGGTATTGGTCCTCCATGGACACAATCTAATTGTGTTGTGTCTGTGGGATACTTTTAAGCCCCACCTTAGATATGTCTTCACTCAAATTCCTTTCATTTCCCACCTGCTACTTTTGTTCCATTGTTTCCAGATTTTCCGACTCCCTGGCCTTACATGTCAGCTCCGGATGCCCGGTTCAGGCCGTCAGTTATCTGACAACTCATTCGGTCCCGAGTCTGCTCACACCCGCCTTGTCACTGTGGCTCCCTCCCAGACACATCCTCCTCGCGCTGCGTGTGCTCACTGCCCTAGTGGACGATGCTGCTCTTCATCAGTTAGGTCGGCACCCTGAACTTCACCTTCAAGCAAGGGCATTCCATGATCTTCCAGAGGATGCTGGTGGTGGAGTGCAAAGACAGAAGAACTGCCAACGCCAAGGTGGAGCCTCTGGCGGTTCAAATCCCCCAGCAGCTCTGAAGGAGCAGGCGAGGCAGTCTCCTCCCCTGTGACTCCAGCCTCCTAGCCCCCCTGGACGTGCAGCTCTGAGTCAGTTCCAGCTTGACAGCAGTGAGTGAGAACGAACTGACATTTACTCAGTATTGGAAATCATCATTCCGCGCCTCCTCACACGGAAGCACAGAGTTCCCGGCCAAGGCTCTCCTCTTCGACGCTCACAAAGCCTTCCGACTCCTCAACTTCCTTATAAATATTCCTTAATCCCACTTGGCTTCTCATTCTTTCTTTGAAAATGGCTTTAAAGACAGTCTTTTGACTTTCAGTTTCAACATCAAGTCATCTGATTGATCTGTCGAGCATATTGCCACTGAGGAGATCATCTCAATTTCAAAGGTGCTGCCTCTCCTGAGAGTCGCAGCGCCAGAATGTGGCCTCCAGTAGACTCCAGTCTCAACCCTCAACAGCGTCAGGAAGCTGTGTTACTGCTCGCAGTTTTACTCTCAGAGTGACACACTGTCCAACTGTGTGGCATAAATAGACAAGAAGCTCTGCTCTCCCAGTTCTGGCAACCGAAGTGTGCAAGGCCATCCTGTCTTCAGCCTCTGGGTGGAAGAGCCGTTCCTGTCACCCCCCCCCCCCTTTCTGGGAGCCCTGGGCATTTCTTGGCTTCTGGCAGCAGCTCTCAATCTCTGACACCCTGATCACATGGCCGTCTTCATCCCATGTCCCTCCGTTCCTGTTCCTCTCTCCTCCAGAATATCACTCACTGTATGATGATTTACCCAAAACGATATGATCTTACATTCTCTCAAATGACAACATTAATTCGCAAGGACAGCATTTGCAAACCAAGTCCTCAGGTCAGGGAGGACTCTAGTGTATCCTTTTCTGGGACTTATTTTAATTCATAGGAGGAACTCGTCTCTTTTTAAAGCTACTCCGTTTTACAGGAGCTCCTGGGTGGTGCAAACTCTTAATGTGCTTAGGTCCTAATAAAATAGTTGGAGGACTCAATTGACTCAGACATGAGAGAGAAAGAGACAGTACTTAGAGTAGGGAGAGAAATGGGGCTGTTTTTAAATATGGCTAACCATTCTTGGAGAAACTATGTAAGTTATACAAGTGTTCAGGTCTTTCTTTCATAGGGTCGCTATGAGTCATTGCCATCTCAACAACACTTAATAGCAGCAATAACAGCATAGAACTCTGTGGGCCTTGTGGACAGAAAGGGATGTTACCAAGGCCAAGGTGGCTGATTTTAATCTGCAGCCCTCAGGCCTGGTTGTAATTGTTTTTGGTCAAACATTCTTCTAAGTGGTATAGCTTTGGTGTGTCCATTTGCTGTACAGAGGTAACTTGTCTTTGCTGTGATGCTGAACACTGTGACACTGACGTGTCAAATGTGATAATGGTTACCCATGGTGGACAGTGTTTGGTGGAACTCCCCATTTTAAACAAGCCTGGAAGCAGGAGGGGCATCCACTTCTGAAACAGCTTGCATCTGGAAACTCTATGAGCATGGAGAAACGATGAAATTATACAAGTGTTCAGGTCTTTCGTTCATAGGGTCTCCATGAGTTGTCTATGACTCAACGGCACCTAACAACCACCACCACCACAATTTGTTAACAGTTCTTTCCTCGAGAAGTGAGATTTATGTTCCCCTCTCTTGACTCGTGGTGCTCTGGTGTCATATTTCATAGGGATTTGTGCTGTTATTCCAAAGCCAGTGCTTCTCTGATGGTTCAGATCCACTATTGACTCTGAGAGACAAAGATGGACAATCTCCACCACCTCAAATTACAGTCTCAGAAACTCGGGGAGAGTCAGCTACGAGTTAGTTCAAACTTGACAGGAATGGACTGTGTCCCTAGAGCCAGATGGACTTTCTGACAGCTGCAAATGGCCGCGTGTGAAGACTGACATCTTGTGACTTCTGACAGATCATAAAGGGCCATCGTGTTTCTGCCTGGTTTGCAGGAACACTCACTTTAGACCTCAGAGCTGTCGTCATAGAAGTTTGGTTGCCTTGCAGCCTCCATACTGTAATATCCATAGGTAGGAGTTGTGTTTGACACTCTCATTACTAAATCTTCAGTAAAGCAGCTTTCTTTGTAGCTGCTTCTGTAGAACCAATTAGATTCCTACCAATTTGAGTCACCTTGAACTTTAAAAGCCATCACAGAAGGACTTATGAGGAAGGTTAGAGCCATGACTGCTGTATTTTTTTAAATTATTAATACACAGAATTCACATATATAATAAAGCATTTGGTGTTTTGTACCCCTGAATTAAAGATAGCTTTTTATGCTGCTGTTACCCAAATAGAGCAAAGGAACATTGCCGTAATTATGTGCCAGTGAGTCACCTGCAACTCATAGCAACCCTCTGTACAATAGTTCTGAACCTTGCATGGAACACCGCATGGCTTAAAATGGAGAAAGATGTACATCAGGGCAGTATCCTTTCTCCGTACCTACTCGATTTTTTGTACTGAGAAAATCTTTCAAGAAGATGGACTTTATGAAGAACATGTCATCAGGATGAGATTAAGTCTCACCAGGAACCTGTCGTATGCACATGACTGAACCCTGTCTGCTGAAAATGAAGAAACGTAAAATAACCTACTTGGTGTAGCAGCTCACAAACCACCACCTCCACCATGGATTACACGCCAACATCAATAAAACAAAATGCTCACCATGAGCCACTTCATGACGGATGAAGAACAGATGGCAATTGTCAACGCTGTCATCTTACTTGGATCCACAATCAATACCATGGTTACTAGCAGTCTCGAGATCAGATGTGTTGCACTGGGAAAGTCTGCAGTCAGGGACATCTCCAAAATATTGAGGACCCGTGACGTCTGTCTGAGGATCAAGAAGCACCTGATTCAGGCCGTGAGCTTTTCAACTACTTGCTGTGCTGCTGAGAACTGGATAATGAGTAAGGATGACAGACGAAGCATTGGTGCCTCTGAGCTGTGGTGCCGGAGAAGAGAATGGAATATTCCATGGACAGCCAAAAGAATAAACAGATACGTTTAGAGAAGGTGAAGCCAGATTACTCCTTGGAGGTAAAGCTGATGAAGCTTCACCTCACGTCCTTTGGGCATGTTGTTATGAGAGGCTATTCCTTGGCGAGGGACATCATGCATAGAAAGGTAGAAGGTCAGTGAAAAGGAGCGAGACCTTCAGCCAAATGGATTGACACAGTGACTGCGGCAATGGGCTTGAGCATGTCACAGATTGTGAGGATGGAGCAGGGCTCAGATCTGTGGTGCATTGTGGTTGTATTGTCCTCAACACCACCCGACAATAACATCAGACCAGTTACACTATCTGACAAATCGACTTTTTACCATGTTACAAATCGTATGAGTTCCGATTTCACCCTTTCAAATAGTTTTGAGTTGTGAGTTTTGAAATGAAAATATACTTGACATTTCACAGGCTCAGCGCTATCCTCACATGAAGAACCAATTTCTAACTAGTTCACATCTCTTCATTTTAGTCTTCTGAAGACATTGCATGATGACCTGTAGGTCATTCTCCTTTTCTAAACGAGCCTCCTCTTTGTGTCTCTCACCTTTCCTCACCGCATTCCTGCACATGGGGTCATTCAGCTAGAACATCAGGCATAAACTCTGGCAATTTCTACCTCTAACTTTAACACCTAGTCATCTAGTGATTTTCATTCTATTATTGAATAATTAGAAATCAGTAGTCTATTTCTACCTTCAATGCCAATGACTTACCCCAAGCCGGGGTAGTCTTCCTCTCCTCAACAGTACTAACTCCACATCTTCCTGATTCTAAAGTCATTACACAGAAATCTGTGTCCAAAGTTGTCATCAAAATTTTCGGAAACAAAGTTCACTCACTCCTTCAACTGACGTTTATTGAGACTTCAAAAAGTGGCACGCATTATGTACGAAAGTGAGCCAACCCAGTCCCCATCCCCCAAAGGCCATCAGCTCGGGGGTGAAGTCACTGTTCCCAGTGGTCAGATGCCCCTCTGATTCATGGTGACTCTGTGGCACACAGCAGAACAGCTTCCCAAAGCTTTCAGTGACTGTAACACTTCACATCTCCAGGTCTGCTCAGGGTGTGTTGGTGGCACAGTCAGTAGGGAGTTGCTTGCTTAACTCAAATGTGGCTGCTCCACTGGTGGTTCGAATCCACCAACAGTTCCATTTTTCAGGAGAAAGATGGACAGTCTACTCTCATGACTTACAGCCTCTGAAAAGCCACTGAAAGGTCAGCTGAGTCTGTTGACTCCACAGCGGTTAGTCACTCACTTCTCAAGCACCTCTGGATGGACTGAAATGGTACAGAATTGTGTTGCCAACCCAAAGGTATGCGGTTCTAATCCACCAGCTGCTCTGTGGGAGAAAAATGGGCAACATCTTCCTACATGACTTACTGCCTCCAAAAACCCACTGAAGGGTCAGCTGGGAGTCGTCTCAAGCTCCATTGTACTCAACACAAGACACAACCACCCGGCCACTCCCAGAGGCTCAAAGAGGCACACATCTCTGCAGTTCCATGTAAAGATTAATTCATAGACAAAAAAGATGGAAAACCCGGGAGCCAATGGTTGTAGAGTGCAGTAAGATGTGTTTTTAGGGAAGTGGCTCCCCGTCTAAAGCACGAATGGCACCTTCACCCCAGCTCTAACCTTCAGGATGGAGGCCAGATCCCTTAGCACTTGCATTTTTCTTGACCCACTTTTTATCTGTCAAACCCACATTTGAGATCTAATTTGAGTCTATTGAAAAAGAACACACACACACACACACACACACACCCCAAAAAACAACCAAAACCCCAAGCCTGCTGAATTTTCTTCTCCCAACAGTGATTCAAACCAAAAGCAACATGCAGGCATTTGATTTCTTTCCTTACCTTCTCAAGTTTGATTTCAAGAAGTGACTCCGAGTCTTAGGTCAATCTCCTGGTTTTCAAAAGTGACAGCTGGAAGCTGGCATGTTGCTTGACTTCTTCTCCCAAGGTGAGGGATTTGAGTGTGGCTGGTGCTATTTCAGGCACCTGGCCTTTACAGACAAAGCCTCTACTGTCCCCCAGATGGTCCCAGGCCTCCACTGTTAAGGTTTCGTGGCACCAGCTATCATGCTGAATCCTCCCTGAGGTCTTCATTAATAGATTTTCACACTGCAATTGTCTTCTGCTGCGACTTGATGATTTTGTCAGAAAGGCAGTATAATTTTTTTTAAAAAAAGACAGAGTGGAGTTTAGAGCTGTTGTACATAGGGTCGCTATGAGTTGCAAGCGACTCGACAGCACATAACAACAACAACAACAACATGTCATAGAGCAGAACTTTGGAAGCAAAGATTCTATCTAATCCACTTGCAATGCCAGAAAGACTCCAGACACCAACGCCAAAAGGGTACGGATTGTGGAAGCGGCCACCACCTTGCCTCCACCTGCTGGTCATGTGGCCAGAATTCTCCCCGTTTGTCTACTATGTGCTTCTGTTTGCTCATGTGGAAAATTTAACACTTCAGAATGGCTTTGATAATTATACATAGTCTACCTTTTCCTTTGTTTTTTAACTGAAAAATGTATACATCACAACCTCTGCCAATGTATCAGTTTTCATGTATGAAATTTGCGACACCCACTGTATTAAGCATGTGATGCAGCCATCGCCAGGATTCACTGCTGGGCTTCCCTCTGTGGACAGGCTTTCCTGGGCTCTACACTTCTGCTACACAGCACAGGGCATATTCCTCATTGCAAAGTGGCTCCCAGCGTTACAAACCTCATGTAAGTGCTTCCTATTTTGATATTTCTCTACACAAGTATCCAGAGGCCTCTTAGACACTCTTCAAAGCCAGTTCTTATTCTGAAATGGTGCTATGGTCCCCTGTGCTTTTGGTTTGACCACTTTTGGTGAATTCACATGAAAGGGAAAAGAAATAAATGAAGCAGGGAAGGTGCTGATCCTAGGCCACTGCTGAGACAGGCTCTGGAACTGGAGAAACCTTTGTGTTGTGGATACCAGCCTCAGAGAAAACCTGAATTAGAGGGTGCCACGGTAAGGGGGATCGGCGCATGGCACGGTAGGGGGATCGGTGCATGGCACGGTAAGCGGGATCGGAGTATGCCAGGGTAAACTGTAACACTCTTACAGCTTGTGAAACTTCCCCACACATTAACACAGGTTAAATCCCCTGGTGATTAATTAGTATTCGTATTAACTAAGTATGCATAAGGTCTCAGTCACTATTTCAGGTAATTGTTGGTAGACTATGGGAGTCCGACTGTAAACCGCCTAGCATAAAAAAAGAATTGTTCTTTCTCCTTTTGGGGCAGAAGATATTATTCATATCTTTGTTCACAGCATAGACTCAAGTTAATAAAGACTGTCTCGATCACCATTAGAATCAACATGTGTTATGAAGAGATTCACACGTGGAATAGCAACAGAACTCCCTTCAGGTTTGTATGCCTTTGATTAAAGCTTCTGCTGATTTCTTTGTCATCTTTGTTGTGATTGTTTTGCCTCAGGCTGGCCCTGGGCACATGCCCATCATAGATTTTATTCCCAACAGGATATTATGTACTGGACATCAGCATTCTGCTAAAACGTGGGTATCTGTTCACATAAAGCACATTACACTTCATTTGTCCATCTATTAAGGGTATTGTAAAGATAGAGTTTTGGCTTACTCAACGGGTCTGCTTATGTTAGATGAACAAATTCAAGAATGAATAAATGAAGTAATATACCCTGAAATTATTATATATATTTCAATAAATGGGAATACAGTTCTGAAAATAACACTGTACTTATTCAATCTATATCTTGAGAAAATCATTCAAGAAATTAGACTTTGTGAAGACGAATATGACATGAGGATCAGAAGGCTACTTAACAATAACCAGCACTGTGCAGATAACAGCCTCGCTTGCTGAAAGCCAGGAAGACCTGAAGATGATGAGGGACTACGTAGCCTTCACTAGGGATTGCATCTCAGCACCAGGAAGACAGAATGCTCACCCCTGGACCATGAGCATCACAGTGGAGAGGGAGAAAAGATTGAAATTATCAACAATTTCATCTTAGCTGAATCTATAATCAACACCCTTGGTACCAACAGTCAGGACATTAGGAGACAGATTGTGCTGGGAAAACTAGCATTCAGGAAACCTCTCCAAAGTCCTGAAGAGCGATGAAGTCATCTTCAAGACCAAAGGATGCCGGATTCAAGACATCATCTTTTTTATCACGTGCTATGCATCTGAGAGCTGGAAAGTCACTAAAGATGACAGAAGCATTGATGCCTCTCAGTTATAGTGTTGGAAGAGAGTCCAGAGTATCATACGGATAAATGTGCGGAGAAAGTGAAGCCAGGGGGCTATCAGAGGTAGAGAGGACAGTCCTCACATTCTCGGGGCGTGCTATTAGGAGGGACTCTTCCTTATAAATGGGTATCATGCTTAAAAAGGTGGGGGGTCAGTCAAAGAGAGGAAGACACGTAACGAGATGGACAGACACAGTGACTGCAGCAATGGGCTCAAGTGTGCTGACATGAGGACGACGACACAGGGTAGAACAGAGCTCAGATCTGCTGTTCACACAGTCACCATGAATTATACTTGACTTGATACCATCTAACAACAACATCCAGAGACGGAGACTTGGAAGTACTTGTTTCTTGACTAGCCTGCCATGGTTAATGTACCTTCAGAGCGTTGTGCTCTCTTGTGACCCTGGGCCACACTTGAGTTCGCACAGAGAAACAGATGTGTCCATTACAAGAGGCCTTGAGGCTTGACATATACGACTATTGGGGGCTCTGGTGGTCTTGTGGGTAATGAGTTGTGCTGCCAACCCAAAGGTTGATAAATCAAATCCACCAGCTGCTCTGCGTGAAAAAGCTGGACAATCTCATCTTGCACAATTTACGGCCTCTGAAAACCAGCTGGAGGGCCAGTTATGAGGTCCTTCTGACTCAAGAATGAAACGAGAGAGAGAAAGAGAGAGAGAGAGAGATGGCCACACCGTCTTCCTCTGGTTTTCCTTTTGAAATGGATTTGAAACCTCGTCATTAGGGTATGATCATAGTCTCGTTCTTGCTAGCCTTTTCCTTTTGCTTTATAGTATTTTTCTTTCCTCAGATGTCCCAATCTTAAAAAAAAAAAACAAACCCCAAACCTTCTAATATTCACTCCTGTTTGATACCACAGTCTCATAGCAGACCTTGTCCCATGTCTCACCACCAACCATGACAAAAAGCTCAGTCAAAGCCAGTGTCATCAGTGGCCAAATCAGCTGAGCCTCCGACCAGCTTTCCCAGCCGTGGGTTACGTGGCGGAGACGGCCCTCCCTTTCCCGTGGAGCTCCTGGTGGACCGCCACAGCCAGAGGGCTCTGCCTTGGGCTTAGCAGCCCAGCTCTCTACACACTGCCCTCAGCCCGACCAGACTCCGCACTGGCTCTTGGTGCTGTCAACTAGTCTCCCCTGGGCTCCATGCTGGTTCTGAATCTGTTCGCATCACACTCACAGAGCTCCTGGGGGGGGGGGGGCTGGGAAGCAGCGCACTCCTTTTCTAGCACCTGTGGATTACTCTCATATTGAAAGCTTTTATCAAAATAAATCCTAGTCCAAATGATGACGTATTCCAAAAATGGTGAGGAATGGTGTGTGTGGCAGGCTATCTGAGAAATTATATCCTGTTATGTTGGTTTTTAAATACGAACACAAATGTAGTTGGCCATGTACTTGCCAAGTATATATATTTTCATTGGGAAATGTAATTTTATTGTACTTTATCAATATTTATGTTTAATAGTTGTGTTTCTTTTCCACGATGTATATATGCAGCACTTGAGATTTTTTGACAAGCGTAATAGGAAAAGCAAGCCCTGTATGAAGTATTGTCCTTGAATTTGCCACACTGCATGAATGAGGACTCTGAATGACATGGGCTGACCTGGCAGCAGCGAACGGGAACGGAGCGACCAGTGGGAGGAGGGCACGGTGCCAGCAAGGCCTTCATTCTGCTCTGCACAGGCTTGCTACGAGTCTATGGCATCTCACAACACAGGATCAGCTTTAGGTTTATACAGTCATGCTTCTTCAAGTCTCCCTCTAGACATATTTGCATTATAATTTCTATTAGTATATGTATTATCATTGGATTTTACCATTATTGCTGATTGAAACGTTTGTTCCAGTTGAGCAGCTGCCACTCTTTTGGAAAAAGGATGAGGTGGTTGACTTCCTCAAAGATCACGCCCCTGGAAATGATGGAACATCTCCACTCCCAATGCCTTCCAGTCTTCGGGAATCTGCATCAACGCCGTGAGAACAGGCTTGATTTTTCACAGTTGTATCTGCCTTCCCAGCTAACTGCTTAAAAGAAGTAACACTAGTTTTGATTCCTGGAGAACTTTCATGGTGTGTAGCAACGGTCTTGATTCCTGGAGCACTCTCATGGTGTGTAACACTGGTCTTGATTCCCGGAGCACTCTCCTGGTGTGTAACACTAGCCTTGATTCTTGGAGAACTTTGATGGTGTATTAC
>NW_006400015.1:1064442-1104088 GCF_000299155.1 Elephantulus edwardii
TGAATCTATCAGTGGGTAAAAATAGGCAATCTTCTCCCACTGCACTCACTGTATAGACTTGGAAATCATCAGGTCAGAACCTGCTTGTGAGCAGTGTGCTGAGTTTGAGTCTTGATTCTAAATATCCTCTCTTGTGAGAACAGTGCCAGGAATACGGTTGAGTGTTCAGAACATTTACCACACGTGAACTCCACAAATGAATACATTCTAGTCTAGGTAACTGAGTTCAGTGAGTGGAGGAAAGCACCAATGATAAAGGAACCAAGCATAATTTTTTTAAAACCTCTAAGCTTGAGTTGATCAAAGTTCTGACTTCTCAGAATCACTGAAGGCTCACAGGTAGGTTTGCCAGAGCTCCATCCAGGCATCATGAGGACCATCGTACTGGGGGCAGCTTGCTGGTATAGGAGACAAACTGGAGTTGTTGTCAGACTTAAGAGAGCAGGAATCATAAACATGAAATATGTTTCCCTGAGAACGGCAAGTTTAATTCCATTTATAATGACTTAGTCTGTGGGAGACTTCCTAATCATCTGCTATACATCTTAGAGCTAGACAAATGAGTAAGGATGACAGGAGAAGAACTGATGCCTTTTAGTTGTGGTGTTGGAAAGCAGTCCTGAATATCCCATGGATGCTGAAAGAACAAAGAGATTTGTCTTGAAGAAAGTCCTTCCAAAGTGTTGCTTGGAGGGAAACATGGTAAGCTTCCTCTCACATGTTTTATACATCTTGATAAGAGAGGTTATGCTTCGGAAAGGGAGAGGATGCTTGGAAAGGTGGATGGTCAGCAAAAGAGAGGAAGACCCTCAATACCATGAATTCATAGAGTATCTGCAGCGATGGACTAGAATAATGTATCAATGACCATAAAGATGGTGCAGGAGAGAACAAAGTTCAGATTTCTTTTTGTTGTTGTTTATAAGGTCACGAAGAATAATAAGTTCTTAACAACAAAAGCAAGAAGCTTGGGAGAGATAATAATAGTATTAATTAAGAATTAATAATAAGAATTCCTTTTTGTAGGCTTCCAAGTAATATATTCAGGTAACACCAGAAGAGCTGGGACTTATTTTCTCTACTTCTGTGGACTGCATTTAGTGACTCACTTCCTAAGAACAAAGTCCGTAATGAAAAATACAGTAAGTTACTAAGAAGAAAACAGTAAATTATTACTTTAAGAAAGTGACAATGTTGAAAGGCATAGTGACAATATGGATTACGGACCTTGTGATGTGATGTGCAGACCGCCACAGTTCCTGCGATTCTGGAAAGTATACCACTTGCATTCACAAACATCTGGACCAGCCAGGGTGATGTTTTCAACAGATCTTCAAAATTAAGATGAGGTAGGAAAGAGAGCTAGTCATCCACTTCTGAAGTAATAAACTCTGGAAAACACTCTGCTGTCAAGTAACTGTGAAATCTATGGGAGGAGACTGCTCACGTTTCTCCGGCAGAAAGGATGGTGGATCAAGCTACTGGACTTCGGGTTAGCAGAGCAGTAAGTTAGAGACCCCAACAAGGGAATTTCTTTCAGAACAGCTAAGGAGTAGCAGAAGAATGCTGTCTGATGTAGTGCCAAAAGAGAGGCACTCAGATCTGAAAGCTGTCAAAATATGACTGAGAAAGAGTGGTCCTCTCACGCTAGAGTATGACA
Organism: Elephantulus edwardii; assembly: GCF_000299155.1. Lineage (NCBI taxonomy): Eukaryota > Metazoa > Chordata > Mammalia > Macroscelidea > Macroscelididae > Elephantulus > Elephantulus edwardii. The sequence continues at coordinate 1,066,103 of NW_006400015.1, forward strand.
TAGATGGAGTAAAGCTTTCAGCCGATGAAGGACCTTCATTAGTGGATGATGTCGTTAAGTGCCATTGGGTCCTAGACTACTCACAGTGACCCTATGAACAAACGCCTTGAACATGAAAAACTTCCATCTTTTCTCTAAGTTCATAGAGTTTCCAGAGGTGAGCCATTTCAGGAGGGGATGCCACTCCTGCTTCCAAGCCTGTTTTAATGGGGAGCTCCACCAAACACCGTCCACCATGGGTAACTGTTATTGCACTGACACATCAGTGTCACAGTGTTTGGCAGTACAACCACCAAGAGTTACTGTAAAGCAAATTGACAGACCAGTGCTATACTACTTACAAGAATGTTTGACTGAAAACAATTAAAAACCAGACCCAAGGGGAGCTCTGGTGGCCTAGTGGCAAGAAGCTGCACTGCAATCACAGAGGAGCACGGTTCGAATCCACCAGATGCTCTGCCGGGAAAGGAGGGACAATCTCCTCCTGTACCTGTCAGATCTGATTTGACGGTACACGCATACAAAATAATAAAAAAAAAATAAAATTTTAAAAACCAGACCCAAGGGCTGCAAACCCAAAGGTCCAAATGCCTTTATAAATTCAAGGCCAAATCCAATCAGTTCACACCCAGTTGTGAGCAACAACCACACCCAGGTCTCAACCCCAGACCAGAAAATCGACCTTTGCAGAATCTGGCCACTCGGCTTGGTTCAATAAAAACGAGTTTTCAAGAATCACATTGTGGCACTGAGTATAAAACACCTGCATTGCAGATCATCTCACGAGTTTATGCATTTACCACTCCACACGTGAAGAAAACAAAAGGACATTAGAAAAACCGGAAAGTAGAAAACACCAAAACGGATGTCAGCTGAGACTTTGAAAATGGATTTAAACCAAAGGGGAGCTGAAATAATTGGAATTATCAAGTAGGAGAACCTCTTTCCAAGGGCGACCCAAGAAGACAATTTAAACTATTATAATACATTGTGCTAAGACTTGTCGCTAGAAAATCAAAAGGGTGGCATTTGGACAAGAACAAAATGGGAAGAGGGTAGAGAGAATAGTGCAACAATGAATGAATGGAAACCCAAAATCTCTGTAAATGTTTATGAAAATTAATAAAATATAGGAAAAAAAAAGGGAGGAACATTCTCCGCACTTCTCGAGATGAAAGAATTGAAGATAAAGGTAGCAATACTGAAGGATTCTATGGGCAAAATATTCAATGAACTCGGACGCATGAGGGGGCAGAAGGTAACAGACACTCTCTCTATTATATATACTTGTACCAAATGCAAGGATTCTTCTTGTCTCCACTGAAGAAAATTTGAGAATTGTAGCAGTATCTTATGTATCTCCTTTATCCTGTCGTCAGCGGAATAATCCATATATTAAAAATATTGCATCTAACTTACACTAAACAGGCAATGTCACATCACGATATACAGCATTAAAAAGTTTCTCAAGAGTACCACTGAAAATAAGTTTCTTGCAAATGTTACATACATCACTTCCCATTTGATATTTGAATTCCTGATTCCTGTGAATATATACACACATATACATGTATACATACATGCACGCGTGTGCACACACACACACACACACACACACATATATATATATATAAATTATATATTTTTGGTTTGAAATTGCTTCAATCTCAAATTTAACAAAGGGTTAAATGAAACTTTTCTCAACCTTATAATCTTCTCCGTCATTGATGCTCTAAGGAAGTTGAGGCTGGCTTGAGAATGAAAAGCTCTTTTCCTCTGCCCTTATCCAGTGTGTCTATTGAAGGAGAATGCTGGCTGCATGTGAGGTGCTAATCGGGCTTTCTTCTACCTTTTTAAGAGCAGTGGAAGGTTACCAGGAATATGGCTTCATTAGAAAGCAAACTCACCTTGTTGGCTTGACGTATCTTTTGATTTACTTCGTGGATTTTTTCGAGTTTAATTTCATCCAGATGACAACTGATGTTGAATCTAAGATAGAACAACAACAACCACCAAAAGATGAGATTTGTAGCTCCTTGGATTTATTCACCTGCAGATCAGTGATGTGACACTGCAGGATCTGACTTGACATGCAATTAGCTCCAACTCCTAGAAGTCAAAACAAGTGCAGAGGAACGGCCTTTCCTCATGCAATCAAAGTCAAGGCAGCCAAATCAGTCTTACAAAAAATTAGATTGTACAGAACGAATTTGCTACTTAAAGAAAATGGGCTCCACAAGTGGTTATAAGTAGGAAAGTCTTCTAATATTTCTTGGCTTTATCCTCAAAAGGGTTAGGCAAAAATATTATCTTTAAATATTAAAAATATATACTTTTAACTATTTTATTACCGTGGAGATATTGCCTGAATTAGATATCATGTCAACAAAACTTTGCAGAAATATATGAGAAACCTGAAGGTTTTAAAAGAAAACAACAACGACAAAAAAATCAAGACCCTAAAACACCTAAATACAAGGTGAAATTATTCCATAGCTTACCAAAATTTTCAACCATAAAATTATTTTAACTAGATTATACTGTTGGCTATCTTTATTTTCACAAATTAATTTTAGCTAAGTTATATAAATAGTCAACAGCTGATAATTAAAAATTACAAAGCAAATAATGAAGAAAATGAACATTTGTGTTAAACTCCGCAAAAATAAGCAAGTTCAGGGCAGCAGAAAGCATCATATGTTGGCAAAGGTGTGGGCATGTTGCTGTGGTCACTGTGCAGCACTGAGATGGAACCGACCCGCAGCTGATCCTCCACTGGGTTTTTCAGAGGCAGTTAATCAACAGGAGGAGATTGCCCCTCCTTCTATGGAACAACTGGTGGATTTGAACTGTGTACCTTCAGGATTTCAACAAGGTTCTTACCACTAGGCCGCTAGAGCTCCCTGTGGAGATATTAGAACTCTCATATTCTGTGGATGAGACTTTAAAATTATGTAAACACTATTAAAAAATGTTTTGTGCTTCCTTAAAATGTTAGAAACACACATTCTATTTATTTTTTAAATTGGTTTGCTTACAAAGTTTATATACGTTGTGTTTCACACTATTCTTCATGCACATCATGTTTCATGCACTCATTCTCATGCATTAATTTTACAATAAAATGTTTTTTAAAAAATTTGGAAATAGAAATAACATTTGATACAATAATCATTCTACTACGAGTCTATCAAGAATAAGGAACTCAAACAAATATATGGAAGATCATGTTCACTGCAATATATAATAGCAAAGAAAGGGAAATAATCCATGGGCTTATTAATAAATAAAATGGTGGCTTGAAAAGATGGGGTGTACCAGGCACAGAGCACTGGTAATTAATAATAAAATACAATGTATACCAATGATTGTCTAAAACACAAGTACATGTCTACAACACAAAGTATATGAACGATTATATGTAAATTATTTTTTTAAAATGAATGGATAAACCAACAATGGTACAATGGTACAATTGTTGAGTTGCTAACAGTGGTACAATGAACACAATGTAAATCCATGTAACACTAAGTAAGAATGAAAAATGCTTGGCACATCAAATAAGACACGTGAATCTGGAGGAGATTTTGCCGAGTGAAAAGTCATTTGCAAAAAAAGGCATTGCTTTCCTCTCCCTGGCTTTTCAACCTTCTTAATCCCCCGGGATTGATTCTATTTCGGTGTAATAAACTTTCCCTTAGCTTGTTATATCAGTGGTCTCACTAGAATTGCAGGATTTTTGTAACTGATTTATGCCACTCAATATCATTTATTTTAGATTGATCCATATTGTGCAGTCTTTCATTAATTCTTGATAATTTTTCCATGATATAAAATACCCCATTATTTGAATGTGTAAGTCAACTGAAGAGAAAGTTATTATACAGTATGAGTTTAAGTAAATTTTTATAATAAATTACATTAATAGATTTAAAATACATTATGAATCAGAATGTTGAGCCTAACCCCTGCCATTACAAGGAGCACCCCAACATCCCCACGAACAAGAGGAGCACCCACACAGCAGGCGCCCCCCCCCCCGACACCTCAGACTTCTGCTTTAATGGATCTCCAGAGGAAGAGACCTGCCACTATGAGGACACAGTCATGTAGTGGAGGGACCCCTCTCCTCAACCACATGTGACTTGGTGTTACTTAACAGTAACAATTTGCAGAGGAATTACCACAATTTCTACTTAAGTTATTTGAAAAAAGATAAAAAGAAGGAACATTTTTGTTCAGAGTCATTCTATGAGGCAAGCATATCCATAATACCAAAATCAGGCAAAAACATCTAAAAAAAAAATAAACTATAGACCAGTATCTCTCATGAGTACAGACACAAAACTCGCTAACAAAATCCTTACTGATAGAATCTAACAGTATATTAAAAAATAATCCATCATAATCAACTGAGATTAAGCGGCATGCAAGGATGGTTCCACAAAAGAAAAAGAACTATTGTAATTCATCACAATAACAAAACAAGAAACAGTAATCATGTGATCTTTATCAATTGATGCAAAAAAAAGTTTTCTAAAAAATCTAACACCTCATTCTGATTAAAACCTCAACAAAATTGAAACAGGAGAATTTCCTCAACATACTTAAAAAGTATATACACAAAACCAAGGGTCAACATAATTTTCAATGAAGAGATTCTAAAACATTAACCTTGTAAACAGTACATCCACTGTCACCACTCCTATTCAATATTGTATTAAAAACTCTAGCTAGGGCAGTTAGTCAAGAGAAGTAAATAAAAGCCATCCAACTTGACAAAGACAAGGTACAACTATCCCTATATACAGAGAATATACGAGTTTATGTAGAAAACTCTTAACGACTCAAACAAAACCCCTTTAGATCAATTCAGCAGAGTGGCAGGTTATAAAATCAAAATACAAAGATCATTTAGATCTCTGTACAGCAACAAAAACAGCACTTGAAATAAGGAAAGCAATGCCATTTAGAACTTCAAGAAGAAATACTTGGGAATTTCTAACCTAACTGGAGACACAAGCTTGGCCCTCTTTGCCTCCAAGGAGCACTCTGGTTGCCCTTTCTCCAAGACATCGCTGTTTGTTCTTTTGGCCGTCAATGGGATAGTCAGCACTCTTCTCCAACACCACAACTCAAAGGCATGCTTGGAAAGATGGAGGGTCAGCGAAGGAGAGGAAGACCTCTAAAGTGATGTATTGATAGTGACTTCAGCAAGGGCTCCAGTGTGTCAGAGATGGTGAGGATGGTACAGGATAGGGCAGAGTTCATGAAAGCCATTCCCAGGGTCACTATATCAGTTGTACTTGACAGAGACACAAAATTCTTATATAAGGAAAATTACAAAACATTACTATAATTAAATGGAAAAGTATCTCATTCATGGATATGAAGACTCAATACTGTGAAATGATAACACTACCAAAAGCAATCAGCACATTCAACACAATCCCAATAGAGATATCGATCTCATTCTTCAAAGAAATATATAAGGCACTTTCTGATTTCATTTGAAAAGGGAAAAGACCCTGAACAGGCAAAGCTCTTCTGCAAGTTAAAGACAAACTGGGAGGCATCCAACTTCCTGATCTCAAAACTTACTACAAAGTCATAGCAATCAAAATAGCATGGTATCAGTATAACCACTGGCACACAGACCAATGGAATAGAATTTAGAACCCAGAAATCAGGTAGGTGACTTTAATCTGTGGCCTTCAGGCCTGTTTTTGGTTTTGGTCAAACATTCTTTTAGGTCGTATAGCCCTAGTCTACTTGCTGTAAAGAAGTAACTCATGGTTGCTGTGATGCTAAACACTGTGACACTGTTGTGTCAAATGCGATAACATCATGTGTTATCCATGGTGGACAGTGTTTGGTGGAGCTCTCCGGTAAAAACAAGCTTGGAAGCAGGAGTGGCATCCACTTCCAAAATAGCTTGACTTTGGAAACCCTATGAACCTGGAGAAAGGATGAAAGTTATACAAGTGTTTAGGTCTTTCATTCCTAGGGTCGTTATGAGTAGTCTATGACTCGATGGCACTTAACAACAAGAACAACTGATATTAGTAGGAGTGGCATCCACTTCCTAAACACCATGCCTCCAGAAACTCTACAAACTTTGATAAATGTAGAGTTATCAGAAGGCTTCAGGCCTTTCATTCATAGGGTTGCTATGAGTCGTGCTCGACTCGAAGGTGATCAATAACAATTGATATTAGACAAGCACATGAAACATACTAAATGGAGAAACAACTGTATTTTTAACAAATGGTGTTTGCAAAACTACACTCGTACCTGCAGAAAATAAAAAACAGGTTCCACATCTGAATCTCTACACACACACAAAAATTCAAAGTGGATCAGAGACCTACAGGTAAACTAAAAATCTGTAAAAATCATCATCAGAAAAAAAAAGGAAAATGTTTAGAAGCCCTAGTGTGATGTGAATAGCTTTGTAAGCACAGCCAAAAATACATAACCAGGAAAGGACATAACAAATGAAATCATCAACAAATCAAATCCAAATATGCATTGAAAACAACTTTTCCCATAAGGTGAGAAGAAAGCCAACATACTGGGAAAATGTATTTGGCAATGACATTCAGACAAGGAACTCATATCTAAAACATAGAATATGGTAGTGCCCTGCAAGACAATGTCTAAGTGACAAAGTGGGCAAAAAGCAGGAACAAAACCTCTTCACTGGGGAGAATATTGATGGCCACCAACATGAGGTGATGCTCAAAATCACTAGCAATCCGAAAGATGCAAATCAAGGGAGTGATGAGGCATCATCTCACTCCAGCAGCAATAGCAAAGCTTATCAGGACAGCGAAACATAAATGCTGGTAAGGATGCGAAGAGATTAGAACGCTGAACAGCAGCTAATCGACTCGTGAAAGGGTACCACCCCAGTGGAAAGTAGTTTGGCATTTCCTCAATAATACGAATATAGAAATAACACGTGACCCAGTTATTCCACTACTAAGAACACATCACAAGGAAATCAGAACCAAAGTAGGAACAGAGATACGTATACCTATGGTCATGGCAGCGTTATTAACAAACAATACAAGAAGGCTGAATGGCCACCAACAAATGAATGAATGGAGAAATTGTGGTACATTCACACAATGGTGTACTATGCAGCACTAACAGCTGATTTGTAAACTACTACATTACACTGGAGAGCCCGGAGAACATTATGCTGAATGAAATAACTCAGTCACAAAAGGACAAGTACAGCCTAAGACCATTAAAATAGGAGGTTGGCAGGAAATTAGGAAAAGCCGAGTGTGCAGTAAATGATCATGGTAAAAGATCAAGACAATCAAGGGGCAATCTGGGGAGAATTGAAGGAAGGCCAAGATGGCTATTGCAGTTAGAAAACAAGGAACAGAATATGTATAACCCTTCCAAAGGGGAAACTGAAGTGGGAAGGGGAGGGGGAAAAAGAGGGAAGAGGGCATCCACAGGGCAGCAGAGATCATTGGAGAGATGATGGGTGGGATGAAGGCGTAATGGAGATCTGATGAGATGGGGTGTTAAAAAGGGAAATTGAAAGACTGTGTTCGAATTTGTATTAGAACTTTGTAAATAAACTAGTGAAAAAAGTCAACTTGGGGTGGGGGAAGGGATGGAGAGGGGGTAAAATGTGCAACAGTGAATGAATGAAAATCTAAATTCTAAATTCTGTGAACTTTTGTTAAAATGACAAAAAGATTTATTTTTTAAAACGGGGAATAGTCAACAGTTAATTTAAAACAAATCGCAACGTAGATATAAATGAAAGGATACAAACACAATGTGTATGGATGGTTGTATGCAAGCCAATTTTGACAAGGGAAAAGATAAAATACATTACAAATCTTTAAAAAAAGGACAAACTACAGGCCAAATATTATGTCTAGAATGCACAAAAATTTTTAAAAACTCAATTAAAGAAACTAACACCCAAAAAATAGTTGATCATAGCATTGGAACATGAGTATAGATTTTTCTTTTTTGCATCAGTTTGAAAGCACTTTTCCTCCTTAAATCTGTTCCAGTTTATGCAACATGGGCAGTTTTTCGTTTGTTGAATTTTCATATTCATTTTATATATATATATACACACACACACACATATATATATCAGTAGGTTTTTTTAATTATAGGAGAGATATATATATATCTCCTGTAATAAAAACCTACTGAACATTGAAAATACTCCAAAATATCTAAGAATGATTTAATGAAAAACCAATATGATTTGTAAATTTTCACTCAAAAGTTGTTTTTTGTTTTTTTTTTTAAGGCATTGTTTTTGAAACAAATTCATGCCAGTTCAAGGTCATTCTATTCAAAATTCCCCATTGGGATTTAAAGACCTTTCAATGCCAAAGACAGGATTCTTGGTTTCCTGATGCCCCTGACATCTCCTCGCTTCTTTAACTCTGTCTTTCTTTCTACAGTTGTACCTCCTTGAACTTCCTCAATTTCATCAAGACATTTTCTGCCTTAGGATCTCTGCCTTTGCTCTTCCTCTCCCTGGAACACACATCTTTCCCCTACATTTTAAAACAAGCCGACCGCTACCTTAACTCACCTCAAATGAGTCTCTCACCAAACGTCATCTCAGAAGAGACTTCTTTGACCACAAACTTAGAAAAATCACCCTCTCTGACATGGACACTTTCTTCAGGCCTAGTGAAGAAACCACTGTTTTTGATGCTTGGGGCCATTGAATTATGACTCATTGCGATGCTATGAACAGACTTGAACCTTGCCCTGTCCTGTACCATCCTCATTAACCTATTATCTAATAAGTTAAATTAATCTATTTGGAAAGCCTGAAGTTCAAGAGATCTGGCTTCTGATTTAACTTCTAGCAATTATTGGTTCTGATATCTCATGCAGGTCACCTAATGTTTATGCCTCACAACAGTTTAACGTGGTAAAGAGAAGTAAATACTTTCATGCCTGACTAAATGTAAAAGAGTTCCCAGGAGAATCACCCAGAAGCAATCAGAGATGTAGAATAATAATAAAGATACTTTAGTTTTTATCTGACATGGTAGAAATACCTTTCCCCTCACCCCCACTTTCAAAACTAGGCTTATCTTGTCTAATAGATAGTATTTTCAGCTGCCTACTAGGATGCAAAAGCTTGATAATGAGTAAGGAATACTGGGGAAAAAATTGATACCTTTGACTTATTACATTGGCTGAGAATACTGAATATATCATGGACTGGTAACAGGACAATACATTTGTGTTTGAAGGAACACAGCCAGAAACCTCCTTACCATGTGAGGCCAAGACTTGCCTTTCTGTATGTAGGACACTTAGACATGCCCTCAGGAGGGACCAGCCCCGTGTGAAGGGCATCGTGCAAAACAGAGACTCAGAGAATGAAGGAGGAGCTTCAGGAGGGCAGAGCTGCACAGGGAGTCAACAGTGGGCTCAGATACTGACTTGAGTGTGAGCCGAGCCTGGTGTCTGGACAAGCAGTTCGGTTTGCTTTTATTGCAACAAATCCCTACCCCCTTGAGGGCACTGGCCTTTCAGGAGCATGTGTCAGCAAAGTCGGAACGTGTGACTGGCATACAGCATGGCACTTCTAAGAGGCAGAATCCGAGTCTTCCCAAGCTTTTGCTCTAATTGCTTTCAGTTTTATGTCTGTCAAAGCACAGTTCTTAATTATACACAAAATGAGACAAAAGCGCTCACCAACTTCTAAGCAAGATTGACGACGCGCTGGTATTATCAGCGGCAGACGACGATGAGATGTTGCTTCTTTGCAGACTCTGCTAATAGAAGATTTATTGATGCTGCTTGGGAAACACGGGCCAGCAGCGGTCTGCGCAGAAGGTTGGAAGGTTCTCTAATAAAAACAGATATGCAGCTCTGACTTGGTGTTTGCGCAAGAGTGCTCGGTCCTATAAAACAGCATGCGCTTCCACAAGTGCTGTTTCTCTCAAACACAATCATTGCTCCCGGACCATAGCTGGGCTTTTATTTCGATGGTGACTTTTCAAAAAAATCATTGCCACAGTGTTATTCTTTGTTCTTTGAAGGACTCTGACCACATCAGCTGCCCTGTACACCTCCTTACAGTGAAAAACGGTTCCCTCAATAACATATGTGTTACTTGAGATTATGTGACTTTACTCTTTGCATATTTTTCTTGAATTAGTTATAACCCTATGGACATTTTTTATGCCTCTCTCAAAGTCCTCTGGCTGTAATTTATACTGATCCAAGGATATCTATATCCGCTCTTATCATACAGAGAGCTCTGGTGGCATAGTTCATAGGGAGCTACATCTTATCCCAAAGGACAACTCCAGTGGTTCAAACCCACCAACCACTACTCAGGACAAAGATAGACAGTCTCCTTCCATGTGCTTCCCAGCCTCTGAAAACCCACTCCAGGGTCAGCTGGGCGTTGGTCCTGACCCCACGGCCCTGAGCTCGAGTTTCTCGTCCTAAAGCAGGCCCGGCCTCTGCCTGTGTGAGCATCATGCAGTATGCCTCTCTCAACGACCTTCTAAACTTCCCTCCTTCCTAGGATTTGCTTTTTCAGTTTGGATTTTGTTCTTTTTAAAGGCAATTTCCCCCAGAATAAGAGATGTTTTAACAAAATCAAATAGTATGGTTTTCAACAAGATAAAAAAAAAATTCAGTCTTCTCAATGCTAGTGGAGGAGCGCTGGTGGCCCAGTGGTAAGAAACTGGGCTGCAATCTCAATGGTACGTGGTTGGGATCTGGCCCCTGTTCTGTGGGAGAAGGGTGGATAATCTCCTCCTGTGCACTTGACGGCCTCTGAAAACCCTCTGGAGGGTCATGAGTCATTTCTGATCAATGGCACCTGACAATGACACTGCTGTTGAGTTAAAACCAACTCATTGCTAACCTACGACATTTCCAATACGGTAAGTCACAAGGAAAGAAACTGCTAGTCTTCCTTCAAGCTGCTGGTGGATTTGAACCACCAAGTTTTGTCTTTGAGGGTAGCAGCTCGACTCCTTACAGACTAGGCCAGCAGGGCTCACGTATTGAGCATCTATAGCTAGTAAGGAGAAGGGGTTCTGGTGGCACAGTCCAAAGCATACTTTGCTACTAACAAAAGGCCATTCATGTTCAGAGGTTCAAATCCACCAGTGGAAGAAAGATGAGATGTTAAGATTTACAGCCTCAGAAGCCCAATGAAGAGTTGCTGTAAATTGGAATCTCCCTAATGGTGGTTTTTGAGTTCAAGTCAAAGATCAAGCCCATTGACATTCAGACTTCTCAGTTACGATCTTCGAGTACCCGATTCCTTCTCTCTTGTTTTGCTGCTTCCAAGGTTATTCTCCCTGCCTACATGATTGAATCAGGGTTATTGACATCCTATTTCCTTTACAGCCCTTGAGGAGAAAGTTAAAACGAAGAGCAAGTGGATTTATTTTACGGTCTGACTCATAAATTGCACACTCCATTCTCGTCCTTGGGTTTGGCTTTTGGCTACACTTCCTACACAGGAGGCTGAGAAATGTCATTTGGTGGGCAGCCAGTGGTCCACCTAAAATTGGAGGTTCCAATAACAAGTGCAGCTGAAGGAGTACGTAGCTATGCAGTTAATGACCTTTTTCAGAGAGGGACTGCTTGTCACTCAGAATCAGTGCTTTGACCATATGTCAGTTCCCCTGCTTCAGATACCTGTACTCAACATCCGAAAGGGTTCCTTTCATCCAAAGACGCTGCAAAGGGCAGAAAATGATTCATTCTGAGGGAAGGAATGTCATAAATAACCATAGACTGTCTACTGAACAATTAACCTAGTCAAAGTTTGCCACTATTACTCCTGGCAAATGGGTCTAATTATAATTGGAGTCCAGATGCGAACGATCAATTTCCCCTGACAAAGTGATCATTTCGACAGGGCCGGGGAGGAGAACTCTCCACCATGTCCACAATGTGCCCTTGCCTCTTGACCCACCCCCCCACTCCAGGCTGTTAGTTGAATGCAGTGACACAGCCTCACCTTAATCCTACGTGATGCAAACTGAAATGAGATCTTCCAGTTTTTGAAACCAAGGCTGTGATGGAATAAAAATGAATCTTCATTTTTATTCATTAATTAATGTCCTTATTTTGAAATATGGCATCTATATCACCCATATAACCACCTTCACTATTACGTTTGTTTTAAATTAGTACTGAATATGTAATAAAAATTTAAGAGTTACTAGAAAATTACTGAAAAGACAGGGCAATGGTGGATGGAGATGGACAAAGTCCAATGGTGATTAATTTTATAAAGCAATGAACGGGAATGATTGTATGAAACACAATGTGAATGAAGGATCGTGTGAAACACAATGTTTACAAACTATGTCAGAAAACCAATAAAGGAATAACTTTAAAAATTACTAGAAATTACTAGAGAAAGCTCTCTTATCTCTGGGTGGTTTCAGGGACATATCAACACTGCCACCAGTCACGTGTATCGCAATAGAACTCTCCAAAGCATCTTCATGGGCTCATTTTTAAGAAGCAGCAGAAGATCACAATAGCTCTTGTCTGAGGCTCCTCCAACCTTTGTGTTCATAGCCCTACACTTTGTTGCAAAGGAGTCACCTAACCATCACTCAAGTACTCATTTCTCAAAAAAAAAAAAAGTCCAATTCTGTTGAATGTAGAATGACAGAAACACCTGCAGACTTGAGAGACATTTAGGGATATTTCTGTGTTACTGTGATCCTTCTTCAGCTGATGCTTCCTGGGTCACGGTCACAGGGGGTGGGAAATTTTATCAGCTATGCAGAACAGATCATCTGAGATGCTGGGCTGTACGAGGAGGAATGTGGCATCAGGACTGATAGAAGAGTCATCAACAACCTGCGTTATGCAGATGACACAACCCTGCTTGCTGAAACTGAGGAGGACCTGAAGCACTTGCTCAGAAGGTCAAGGACTGCAGTTTTCAATATGGATTGAAGCTCAACATCAAGAAAACAAAGATTCTCACCACTGGGCCAATTGGCAGCATCAGTGTGGATGGTGAAGAGACTGAGATAGCTAACAGTTTTAGTTTACCTGGCTCCACAGTTAACACTCTTGGTACCAGCAGCCAGGAAATCAGGAGACAAATTGCATTGGAAAAGTCAGCTGTGAGGGGCCTCTCAAGAGTACCTAAGAGCAATGATGTCATGCTGGAGACTAAGGTGTGCCCAATTTGGGCTATATACTTCACAATTACGTGCTATGCATCAGAGAGCTGGACAGTGAATAGGGATGATAGAGAATTGATGCCTTTGAGCTGTGGTGCTGGAGAAGAGTGTTGAATATACCATGGACTGCTAGGAGAACAAACAGGTCTGTCCTGAAGAAGGTAAACCCGGAATGCTCCTTGGAGTCAAGGATTCTGAAGCTTCATCTGACATACTTTGGGCATGTTGCAAGGAGGGACTGGTCCTTGGAGGGGGACATCATGTGTGGGAGAGTGGAGGGACGGTGCAGGAGAGGAAGACCCTCGATGAGATGCATCAATTCTGTGAGTGGAGTGGTGGGAATGAGTGTGTTTGAGACGGTGAGGTTGGCACAGGATAGAACGGCGTTTAGGGCTCAAGCAACTCGATGGCACGTAACAACATCAACATAATGCGTGTGTATGTATGTATACACACACACATATTATATAATATATGCTCGCTCTCTATTCATATATGTTGTGTACTGTCAAGTTAGAACCTACCCATACCTGACCTTCTAGCAGGTTTTCTGAGGCTGTTAATGTCACAAGATTGTCCCCCTTCCCTCAACACAGCAGGTGGTGGATTTGAACAGCGTACCTTTGCCTTATTCTGTGCCATCTACATCCTCTTCGAAATTCTTGAGCTCATTGTTCAAGGCACTACATTATGTCTACATATGGTATACATGCATGCACGTGTACACATATTCACACACACTGAATGTTACAAAGATAAACTTGGCTTCCATGCCAGATAATTTTATGAAACGACCTTGCAATCATGCTGGATTTGCAATAGGTTCCTGTGGGACTTTTGATCACCCCTCAGAGAATACACAGTCCCTCATTTAAATAAAACAGCAATTCAAGGAAATAATCTGCAAATGAGGTTCACTGTTGGTGTATTCTCCAAAGTGGAAATATGACATGGGTAAAAACCAGACCTTTAAGGTTTCTCTAGAAATACTGAAGTGTAACCAGGAGCTCTCTCTTCCTGATGCACAAGTCTCTTTCGGGTGTGGAAGCACGGGTGTCACTCTTCAGAGAGACATTATTTGGGTTACGTCTCATCATTACTGTCTTTGAGTGTTGACTCCCCTCCAAATGGAAGACAGTCTGTCATGACAGGTTCTGAATCTCAGGAAACAACACAGTTGCCTTTTAATCAATTTGCTCTTTTAATAAAACTTCCGATCATCTGTTGATTTAGGAAAAGAGCTGTGATTCTTTTCTTGACAAACAAGATTAAAATCCGCAGAGGTCTCGATCACTTCCACTGACTTTTGTGCCCTTAACTCCCTGGTTTGTCATCCCAAGTGAACCTCTTTGCTGTTTGTGGAATCTTCAAGTACTATTTCATTGTTCCAATTATTTTTAAATGAGAATGTTCTCACTTCTCGCCAGATTACTCACTTCCATGCTTCATAGTCACTGTGGCCTATTTCTTTGGAAAGCTGATAAAACAACTTTGAAATTATGCCCTGCATGTCCCAAAGCTTCAGCTGTAAACGACAATGTTGGAACATGAGCTGAGACTCTCCTGCAGATCACACAAGGTCATCGTCACGGTTACCTCTTCTCAATTGCTCTGTCTGTTGTGTTGATGTGAAAGAGCGACATGCCAGTGGCAGACACTTTCACAGCCAATACAATACTGTAGCTAGTGTTAGCACCTTGGTCTCGTCTCCTTCCGAGAGGCAATTAATGCAGCTCTAGATGTAGCTTCGAGCACCTATTGCTATTTATACGATTGACATGATATTAGAGACAGATGAGCAAATATATAAGGTTGAAAAGGAATTAGAGCACATTTAGGAATATCAGCCTTGTAAAGTAAAGAGAAAAAATTGAGTTATCATCTTAAAAATCTACCAAGGTAGCACCAAAGAAATCACTATTATGTACCATTTTTAACACTCACTACTGAGTTAAACAACAACAACAACAACAACAAAATGAAATGATTCATGTAGCAAACAAAAACTGTTCACAGGTGTTTAAGATTACTGGAGCCCTGAAGCTATCCTATCATGAACTTCCTCCTCCTGGCCAGTACTGTTGGTTTTACATAAATGTATTCAATTGCACATGACTGAGGACCAAGGAGGAGAGACAAAACACAGTGTGTAACCCCCTCCCCAAGCTCTGGCCACTGAGTGGGAGGGAACGTGGGAGGGAAACTCCCTTTTCTCCTAGGATGGGTCCCTTCCCCGTCCTCATTACAGCCCGCTTTCTGCTTTAATTTACATAAGAACACACTGCAATGAGGTTATTTCAGAATTAATGCACAGAGACCGAGTCTGCTGATACCACGCTTGACTCTGAGTTTTTAAGTAGAGGGGCTTCCAGTGTTTGTTACACGGGACTTTTGAACTTGGAAGGATGACCAGCACTTAATTGCACTTTCACACTTTCAGGCATTTTATGAACACAGACTGGGCACTATTTTGTCCCCTGTGTACTTTCAAGAGCAAACTAAATAAAAGAACAAAAATGTTCATTTTGTTGTTGAAGTAGGAGGGGTTGATAGGAGCCATTTAATTAAACCAGAAACTTGGTATTGACTGAGTTTGGGGTCAGCATCACTGGGGGTTATAAGCTGGGGTTAGAGGTCACACTCACTGCGCACCAAACATCTTCTCTGTGGAAAGTCCCAGGAAAATGAACAGGCAGGTCCACTGCCTTGCAATTCTGACCACAGGCAGCAACTTATTGTTTGCTAGCAGTTTTTAAAAATACTGAAAGTCATTCTTCTCAACAGGATTACTTTTACTTAATTAGACAAAGCAGGTACTATAAATTTTCATCCTCTAATTGATCTTTAAGAGGGTGCTTATTTTGCAATAAACACCAAACCTAATGAAATTCTACTTATTGTTAAATATTTTGCAAGTCAGCAGTCAGGGACTTCTCCAGAGTACTGAAAAGCAACGATGTCAGGCTGGAGACTAAGGTGCGTCTGATCTGGGCTATAGTCTTTGCAATTGTGTGTTATGCATCAGAGAGCTGGACAGTGACTAGGGATAATAGAATTGATGCCTTTCAGTTGTGGTGCTGGAGAAGAGTGTTAAATATACCATGGGTTGCTAGAAGAACAAACCTGTTTGTCCTGGAGAGGGTGAAGCCAGGCTGCTCCTTGGAGTCAAGGATTCTAAAGCTTTGTCTGACATACTTTGGGCATGTTGCAAGGAGGGACCAGTCCTTGGAGAGGGACATCATGTTTGGGAGGGTGAGGGAAAGCACAGGAGGGGAAGACCCTCGATGAGATGGATTGATTTAGTGACTGGGGTAACGGGGGTAGGTGTGCCAGAGACAATAAGGTTGGCACAGGATAAAGTTTAGGGCTCTTGTACATAGGGTTTCTATGAGTCACAAGTGACTCACAAGTGACTCAATGGCCCATAACAACAAAAACAGTTATAACAATTGACTTTCACCCATTCCTTAACTCATTTATTATTATTATAGTCATGCATGTGCTTTGCTACTTCACCTGTATAGTCTTAAATGCTCTCTAGCATGACGGTATTTTGATTTCTGTTTCAAGTACCAACACTATCTTGATATAAATGATATTGTATGTGCCATGGAATCAGAACTTCATAGCTCAATGTCCAGTGGGCTTTCAGAGACTAAAGTGCAGGGGAGGAAATTGTCCATCTTTCTTCCCTGGAACAGCTGGTGGACCCAACCCACCTGTCTTGAGGTTGGCAGCATAGCTGTAGTCTGCTAGAGCTCCCATCTCGTGATACAAACACACCACCTCATTTTTTCCTGTGGCCTCTGTATGTGAGGAGGGTGTCGGGAAGGATAAGCCGAATGAGGGAGGTGGTGGTTTCACGCTGTCTTCCCTTGTTTATAAAATTAATATCATGTTCATTGAAGACGATGATTTCAAGTTTGACCAAGGTGATAAAGGAGAGATGAGAACTTCATCTCCAGAGGCCTGACTGCAACCAAGCACCTGGTCCTGGGTCTTCGGTCACGATTCACCCCTCCTTCCACTCTCCCCTTCTCTGAGGCTGCAATTAAGACTCTTCATCAGCATTAATTACACTCGAAGATCGATTCCATCTCCTCACATAAATCTCGTCCACAACTTCCAGCCCCGCTCCTTTTCTGTTCCAATTTATTTCTTGTAGAGATTACCACGTGTAGTGGCATCCACTTCTGAAATAGGTTGCTTCTGACACAGCTTGTCTCCAGAAGCTTGGAGAGACGATAAAAGTTGTACAAGTGTTCAGGTCTTTCATTCATAGTGTTGCTAGGAGTCCTCTTCAACTCCATGGTATTTAACAACAACAGCGATTACCACTATTCCTCAATGTTATCTAAAACTCTTCCAAACGGCAGTAAGTTCCTTCACAAGAAGCCTGGTCCAGCCCACATTTGCTTCCCAGCCGACTACTGAGAGAGGGATCTAGTTTAGTTTCCAGATGTCAGGTTAGTTCCTCACCAATTTGACTAATTTGTTTCTACTCTCTCCAATGTCTGCTCACAATGCCAATTTAATGCATTACAAAACCTCAGCTGAAGCTCATTTTGTATTGTGTGTCACCACTGCCAGAATTAGGTGTTGTTTCTCACCCGCCTATGACTTCTGTCCTCCTTGCAGCTTTACTGACTAAGGTGTGGGATTGTCTTCATACCTTGTTATTGATTGCCTTTGAGTCGACTCATAGCGACCGTATGAACAGAAGGCCTGAAGCCCCTCTACAACTATTGACATTTATCAACTTTTCCAAGTTTCAACTGACTGGACTTGGTCTCCACTGTCCAGGGATGGACATTCGGGAAGATGGACATTGGATCATAGTACACAAGAATTCGTTGACATTCAGCTTTGACCTCTGAAGATAAGTATTCAAAGCATAAGAAACTAGCATGGGGGACAAGCTGAACTAACTAAGGTATTGCAATGACAAGGAGAGTTCCAAGGGGAGTTTAAAATTCAGGACCAGAGTTTCTGTGTCAGCCTTCTCCGCACTGCGTTAGAATAACTCATTCTTGGAGTCAGGATGTCTCAGAGCCCCTCCCTGCAATGCGGAGGTTGGAGGCAGACCTCTCACGAGTGCACCACTTCAGAGGCTACCCTCCGATGCCCAGGATTAGAAGACAACAGGTAATAACCTTCCCAACCCTATATAAACGGGGGGGGGGACCCCAAAACAGCCAGTGGGTAGTACCTGCCTGTATGATGTTTCTCTCCAAGCTTTAGGTAATCCTAATGAAATGCTCAAAGTATGTGAGTGGGAATTTCACGTCTTTTGTCTTTCATGGAGCACCATAGTGACACCCCCTTCAAGGCTGTTTTGATTGTTCTTTTGATAGTGAAGAGGACGGGATGTACCATGCACTAATGTCACAATTAAAGACCTCTATTTCATTCTTCCTCATTCATTGTCCAACTTTCAGATGCCAGTGAGTTTACTAAAATACCATGACTTGTGTCAAGGTCACCTTCATCTCCATAGCAACATCTTTGCACTTGAGTACTCTGAAGACATTCCAGATAGCAGGTTTTTTTTTAAAGCAGAACATATTTTTTGATTTCTTGACTGCTGCTACCATGAATTGTTGGATCCAAGTAAAATCAAATCTTTTACTGACTTTTCCCCCCTACTCCAGAGAACCAAGATTAAGCCTGGAAATTAATTTCCCATTAAGGGAAATTGAAGGAGTTGGATACATAAATATTTGTTCTCCCTCAGTTGAAATCCTGCCTAACTCAAGTTCTTCCCACTTCACTCTGATCTTACCATTCTACAAATCAAAATAAATGAATATTGTTGTGTTTTTATGTGCTGTTGAGTCGCTTGTGACTCACAGCGACCCTATGTACAACAGCCCTAAACTCTGCTCTGTCCTGTGCCAATCGCACTGTCTCTGACACACCCATCCCAATTACCCCAGTCACTGAATCAATTCACCTCCCAGAGGGCCTTCCCCTGCTGCGCTGTCCCTCCAACCTCCCAAGCATGATGTTCCTCTCCAAGAAAGCAGTCTAGAGAGATCCTCGATAGCAGATTTTTCTAATACAGTTCATCTTTTGATTTCATGACTGCTAGTGCCAAGAGTGTTGACTGTGGAACTGAGCAAACTGAAATTGTTAACAATTTCCATCTCCCCTCCGTCTGTGCACTAATATGCACACTAGAGCACACTTAAATTAGACTAGCAGGCATGTCAATATGACGGTGATTCAAACATATGCATCACCAACTAAAGCCAAAAAGGAGGACATTGAGAGTTGGAAACAATTAACAAGGAAGGTTAGTTGGACAATATGGACTTAGTAACAGAAATTAGGCTGGAGATCACATTAACTTTTATAAGCTCAATGGTTTATTCACAGAATATTTCTTTTTTAAAAAACACAAACATTGACTTTACACATGGACCCCACATAATGGACTGCACAGAAATCAGATTGATTATATTTGCATAAGGAATCACTGGAGACGCACAATATCAACAATATCAGCTATGAAAACAAGACCAGGTGCCAATTGTGGAACAGATCATCAATTATTCATCTGTAAGTTTAAATTGAAGCTAAAGGAAAAAACTAGTCCACAGGAATGAAATATGACCTTGAGTCTATCCCAGTTGAATTTAAGAACCATCTCAAGAATGAGTTTGAGGCGTTGAACACCAATGATCGAAGACCAGAGAAACTGTGGGAGGACAGCAAAAGTGTCATCCATGAAGAGAGCAAAAGGTCCTTACAGAGGAGGAGGAGAAAGAACAAACCAAAATGCAGGTCAGAAGAGACTATAAAAATTGCATCAGAACCTCGAGGCACCAGCAGAAAGGAACAGATGCACAAGTGAAAGAGCCGAACAGGTTTCATAGACAAGAAGAGAAAGCAAAATTCTATAAACAAAATGTGCAGAAAGCAGGAGTCAGAGAGTAAGAAGGGGAAGAGCTTGCTCATCATGTTTTGAGCTGAAAGATTTGAAAAATAGATTCAAACCGTGACTTGCAATACTGAGAGATGCAATGGGCGCAGTCTTGAATGATGCAGGAAGAATCAAAAGAAGATTAAAGGAATTCACAGAACCACTGGACCAAAACAATTCGTTGACATTGAAAAATTTCAGAAGTACCATGTAAACAAGAGCCAAGGAGAATGAAATATGAAGTTCAAGCTGCACTGAAGGCATTAGCAAAAAAATAAGGTCCTGGGAATTGATGGAATCCCAGTTGGCATGGTTCAACTAACAGACACAGCCCTGGATGTGCTCACATGTTTGTGCCAGGTAATTTGGAGGACAACTACCTGGCCACCTGAGTAGAAAAATTCCTTTATTTGTCCCCATTTCCAAGAAAGATGATTCAACAGAATGAGCAAATTATCAAACAACATTCATATCTCACGCAAAGAAAATATTGTTGATGGTCATTGAAAAATAGCTAGAATACGTTGACAGAGAACTTTGAGAAGTTTAAGATGGCTTTAGCAAAGGCTGTGGCACCAGGGGTATCATTGCTGATGTCAGATGGATACTAGCAGAAGCAAAGAATAGCAAAGGATACGCAAATATTGTCTGTTTGTGCTCAATTGACTATGCAAATGCATTTCACTGTGTAGATCATAACAAATTATGGCTAACACTGAAAAGACAGGGAATCCCAGGACACTGTGCTAATACAAAACCTAGACCAAGAAGCTACTTCTGACACTGAACAAGGGAATACATACGGATACAGTTTCACATTAGGAAGGGTATGCATCAGGGGGGTATCCTTTCTCCATACCTATTCAATCTGTACGCTAAGCAAATTATTCATGACATTGCACACTTTGAGGAAAAAATGTGGCATCAGGATTGGGGACTCATCAATGACCCATATTATGTACATGTTACAACTTTGCTTGCTCAAAGTGAGGAGGATATGAAGCACCTGCTGAAAATCAAGCGTTATATCCTTCAGTATGGATTACATCTCAACACCAAGAGAACAAAGGTCCTCACCACAGGACCAACAGTCAACATTATGATAGATGGAGAAAGGATAGAAGCTGTCAATGATTTCATCTGGCTTGGATCAACAATCAACTTTCATTACCAGCAGTCAAGAAATCAGGAAGCATATTCCACTGGGCAAGTCTGCTGTGAGAGGCCACTCCAAAAACTGAAGAGCAACGATGTCAGTTTGGAGATTAAGGTGCGCACGTTTCAGGCCATGTCCTCATGATCACCTGCTTTGCATCAGAGATCTGGACAAAGAATGACAGAAAAAAACCCCTGATCTAATTGAGTTGTGGTGCTGGAGTAGAGTACTGGGCATCCCAAGGACTCCTAAAAGAACATACAGATATGTCTTAGAAAAAGAAAGCCAGCGTGCTCTTTGGAGGCAAAGATGGTGAAGGTTCGTCTTTCATACTTTGGACATGCAGCCAGGTGAGGACAATCTTTGGAGAGGGACATCACTCTTGAAAAGATGGAGGGTCAGTGAAGGAGAGGAAGACCCTCAACTAGATGGACTGACACAGTGACTTGAGCAATGGGCTCAAGTGTGTCACAGATGAGATGGCACAGGCAGGGTAGGGCAGGGTTCAGGTCAGCTGTGAGTCATACTCTCCTTGATGGCACCCAAGAACAACAACAACATCAACAGAAATAGATGCCTGAAGAAGAGTTGATGCCTTTGAGTTTTGATACTGGAGAAGAGAACTGAACGTATCGGTGACTGCCAAGAGCTCAAACAAGTCTGTCCTAGAGAGGGTAAAAGCAAGCTACTTTGTGCACGCATGGCTTCTGGAGCTCCAGCTCACATATTTTGGCATGCTGTCGGGAGAGGACTTGACGTCCAGTTCCCAGTGCAGGAGTGAAGCAGAATAGACCAAAGGGAAGCTGGTTGGGCAACAGGTTTGCATCACTGCTGGGGAACCTCCACTCTGGGAAACTCTTATCATCTATCATAGGCTTCAAGGGAACCCACTCCAGCTCTGCTCGGAAGGGAGACATGCTTTTTAACACCCTGGTCCTGAAACCCTGGTCCTGCATTTTCTCTCCTAACGAGCTTTGCAAACATCCTGGAACAGATGCCCTGGAACCAAAGCTGCTACGAGGCTGGTGGAATTGTGAGCACCCTGCGGAGAACGAGAGGCCAACAGTCTTTTCTTAGTTCACGTCTCTATTCTACTAAGAGCGAGTTTACACGTTAGTGGTTGGAGTAGTAAAAGCTGTAACTATCAAAGTGAAGCTTAAATTAAAACCAAGTAAGCAAGCAATTTTCTTGAGTCGGCTCACATTTAAAAAGTGCTTAGAAATGTGACACTCCTCATTCCTCCCGTGAGTCGATTCTCACCATCAATTCCCAACAATGTTGTGCTTCTGATTGTTAAGAATGGGAGGTTGGTAACTATCCAGGAGAAGTTTAGTCATGTAGTCTGGGCAGAGCATAGCGATGCTGTGGGGAGGTAGAAGAAAAGGGCTGAAAAGAGCGAGAGAGAGAAGGCAGACGTGAGGACGCCCTCTCGTGTGTCCGGGCTCTGCTGGAGCTCAGGCCATGACATGAGATGCTTCCGGCTGAGGAGCAAAGGGTTCTCTCTCCCTTCACACAGCGCCTGTTCCTGCAGCCCACGAGGGGGACCGACAGGACGTCTGAAGGAGCATCCTCAGAGGGCAGCTAGCATTTCTAAGGGCCATTCCAGGGTGAGGGCTTGTGCTCCTATAAAACAGTCAAGGAGCAGACGAGAAAGACAAGGAGGGCTGTTCATGCGTAGTTTCTGATGTGTGTGATTATCTGTGCGCTTCTGTTACCGACAGTGAGTGTTTGCTGTGGTGTACAGCCCAGCAGAGCCCACTTCACTTCAGTTATTATATTCCTCATCTCTGCTCGCGTGACCTGTAGCAAATCGTGCGAATCCAAAGCTGTGCAACAGATATTTCAACTCTACTTGGGCTCCTCAAGAGAAAGACAGGTACAGTCTCAGAAACCTGACGGAGGGCCAGCTGTGAGCTGGAACCTGCCCCAGACCACGGAGTGTGAGTTGCTTGGGTTTTACTCTACAGATGAGGAAAACCATGTGGGCAGAGATAAGGCACGTCAGCATCACCTCCAGAGATTTAAAGCACTTGTCGCCCAGTGGACAGAATGGGGCCATCAGATTAGCCGACTGGTGAAGTACAGTCATACACATGAGTGATGCGTGTCACAGTCATGATAGCTCAGAGAACGCCAGAGAAGAGACAGAGGCATCAGTGAAGATTTATCAAAAGGGAGGTGGTAACATAAGCTCCTAAAATGAGCAAAGGAAGGGCTGGACAAACGTCCTAAGGGCAATTCAGTTCATGGCGTGTGGGGGACAAACAGGAACCCGATTCCTGTACAGCATGGAGGGAACATCCATTGATTACGTGCTTATTGCTGTTGTTGGCTCTGTTGCGTGTGAGACGTTGAGGAGGAGTGGGAATAACTGAATGCGCAGAGTAGGGTCAGCTAATGGAAGATGCAAAACAAGTCAGATGGGAAAGATGAATTGCCTAACATGGCATTTGTTAATAATCCTATCACACTTGTGGACAACCCTGTTATGCTAATTTCCTGCTCCATTGTAAATATTGAGCATTCAGGCCTATTTTTATTGAGAAGTCAGTACTTTGAAAAACCCAAATTCCTACGAACCACTTGAATGGTAAGTGCAGAAGAAAAACGTTTGTCCTTTTGTAGCTACAGGTCCTATTTTGTGACATGATGCCTTAGTCATTAAAGCTGTAAGGTGTTTTTAAGATAATTGGGCTTCAGACAATGTGGTTGTGTCTTTTGATCTATCTAACAGATTAATGTTTTTAAGACATTCGAAATGCTGATTCGATACAGGTAAATAAATACCAGTGCACTGTTCATGACAAAATTTTAAGCCTCCATAATTCTGTTTCTTGGAGCTACAGCCTCCAGGGTAGCTTGTGAAGACCAGGTTCTTTGAAGGATGGTTCCTGAAGATTTTCTCTGATAAATTTCTTGAAACAGAGCCATGGTCACCCTTCTCCTACCCTCCCCAACTTTTCCACTTTGAGGCTATCAGGGCAAGGTATTCGCTCAGGAACCTCTGGAGGACAAGTAACACTTAGCACATCATCAGCTGACACTTTCCCCTCCGAGGGCCGCTTTCTCTCTGTGTTCTCTTGCTAGAGTCAGCCTCCTCCGCCGCTTGTGGTGGCTGGTGGTCTGATTCTCAGCCATCCAGATGCCTGAGTCCCCTGATCCTCAAAAACACTTCTGAGTGTTCTTTACAAAGGCAATTGGAAATCAATATGAATTACTTCTTCCTCCACATTTACAAATACAGTCAACTTATCGTTCTCAGACTTCTGATTTTAATAGTTTCTGTCACAATTAAGTTGATGCTTGAGATGCCTGCAGCTGAAGTTCAAATGCTACCTGAAAGCTAGGTGTTTTCTATTGCTTTTATTTACAGTACACGAAGGAAGTTTTCATAAAAGTTTATTTGAAAAGAAGGGAGCTGGTAATCACTTGAGAAGCTTTTCAATTGAGTTGACAATGTTGATGATGGCAACAGATGATAAGTGGATTCAGGAAGTAGTGTTATACAAGTATCATTTTGACTTGGAAACCTACCTATTGTGGGATAGGAGATAGAGGAAAACAAGAGGAATATCAGAAGATTTTATATATATATAAAGATAGGGAAAGAATGAGATAGAGGATAGCTAGCTAGGTACTTCCATAGATCGCTAGATATGATGACAGATGAGATCGATAGATATGATGATAGATGAGATAGATCGATATGATGATAGATGAGATAGATCGATAGATATGATGACAGATGAGATAGATCAATAGATATGTGCATAGATGAGATCGATGGATATGACAGATGAGATAGATAGATAGTTGTTACTGCCGTTGAGTAGACTATGACTCATAGAAACTCTAACAACAGATCTGAAACTTGTGCTATCCAGTGTCACTGTCATCATCTCCGGTGTCCTTGAGCCCATCATTGCAATCCTTGAGTTAATTCATCTTGTTTACAGTCTTCCTCTTTACACCAACCCTCCACCTTTCCAAACATGATCCCTTTCTCAAAAGTGAAAGAAAATGGGACGGACTCCAGAAACACCAGCTCCTTGTCTTCTAGTATGCAGCAAACATTTGTTCTAGATACAAAAGGTGTTACGGTTCTAATTCTTGTACAGCCACTGTAGATAATGTATATTATCATACCTTTCTCTTCAAATGCTAAATCTAGGAACAGGATATTTCAGGCTAGAACCAGACGTAAAATTCTACGTCAAAATTCAGCAGTTATTTAAATTGTCGTCTGTGTGTATATATAAATAAACAAATACCTGTATGTGTTGATATGTGTCATACATTCATCTATGTTCCAAAACGAAACACTCCAAAATCATTATCTTTGGGTGTAAGATTGTAGCTACCCAACAATTTTTTCTTTATACATTTCACAATTGTCTGAATTTTCTACAATAAGCAATAACAGATTTTTACATTAGATAACAATTCCACAAGCTATTAAAGTAAATAAATATTAGTAAAGCCATATAAAAATTAAAAAATGGAAAAAGTTACTTTTAAAATTCATATAAAATAGGATATTTTGGACAATACGTCCATTTAGAATTCATTGGAATTATTTTCTATGCAATGTAGAAACTGCATGGGCTATTAGGTAGTTTAATAACCATTTTATAATTTCTGTAAGATCTTCCAGGGGGGATTAACTTGTGGATAATTTTAAGAGGCCATTTCATTGCCCATTTTCCTATGCCTGAGTCATCTGAGAGCAAGCAAGCTTTACGCTGACAATAAGGCCTTAATTTTTGATCGAGACAATAAATGATCTTATGACCTCTAAGTGCTATTATGTCCTACAGAAGAAATGACCTAAGAAGGTCACACTGCAAAAAAATCAATTACATTTTTTAAGAAGAAATTGTAAAAGAAATGAGTGAATTCAAGATCCTTGTTTTTGCTTTTCAGCTAAAATGTCACCATTTCATTATTGCTTCTCTTCTACTAGATTCTATTTTAAGCATATTGCATATAAGAATGAATTTATTTTCCACAAAGAAATATGACAGAATTATTGAATAAATGAGGAGAATGGAGAATATAGGAGTAGTTTATTGTTTTGGGGTACCATTGAGTTTAAACCTGACCCTCCAATAGATTTTTAGAGGCACTCAATTATACAGGAGGAGAAGGACCATCGTCCTTAAGCTGGTAGACTCAAACCACTAGCCTTAGGGTTGGTAGCACAATTCCCTGCCACTAAGCCGTCAGAACTCCCTCAGTATTAGGGTAGAAGGCATTACCCAATGTCACTGGCTAGTCAGTATTCTAACTTGGACTCTGAACCAGGCATCCTGATTGAAGGGAGTCCTTACTGCTGTGACTAACCACCTGTCAAACCATCCAGAGGGGCCTCAGCACGGCTGGGCAGGAGGAGAATAGGCCCAGATTAATGATACAGTGCATTATACCAGAATGTGCACTTAATTTAAAAGTGATTTTTTTCCCCTCTTCTATTTTGCTTCTTAACATCTGGGCTTGTGTATGAGACTATCTCACAGTAAAAGGATAGAATAGGCCCAGAAAGTTAGATGGCAGAGTTTGCACTGTCTACTCCGAGCTACTACTTCTAAAATCATGGGCACTTTTTAAGTGATAATTAGCTAATAAGAAAAGTGTGAGGAAAATGTAATTGGTCTTCATGATCTTTGGACAGCCTTTCTAGACCCAGCATTTGTTGTTATGTTCCATTAAGGAAGAAGTGACTTATAACTGGCCCTCCAGTGTCTTTTTTTCCAGAGGCAATTTCATGAGAGGAGATTGCATGCCATTCTCCTGTAGTTAAGCTAGTGAATTAAAACTGCCTGCTTCTGAGTTGGCAGTGAAATGCTTTACCCACCAGGTCACTAGACTGTCTATGTAATATGTGAATATTAACAAATGCTTTGGAAATTCATGAAATGATGCTGGAACAAGAGAGTTGACACTAAAATAATTCAAAAAAGTACTTTTAAGATAACCTGAAGAGCTTCTACGATTTGAAAATGAAATAAGTTTATACACAATTATAAAAAAAGAACAAGTAAGTGTATCTTGGAGAAAGTACAATCAGAGCACTCCTTAGAGGCAAGGTGGTAAAGCTGTCTCTCACATATTTTGGGCATGTTGTCAGAGCCTAATATTGTTGCTACGTACAGGTGAGTTAGAACAGACTCATAGATGACCCTGCAGTACATTTCCAAAGGCCATACAATCACACAACAGGAGATTATTAATCTTTTTCCCTTGGAAAAGCTGGTGGATGTGAAATGTGTGCATTTGAGTTGGCAGAGCAATTCCTTATCACTAGGCCATGTTGGGAGAAGCTAATGTTTGGGGGAAAAAGACATCATGCTTGGAATGTTGGACAGTCGGTGAAAAATGCAGTCACCTCCAGTAAGACAGGTTAACACAGTGATGGTAGTAATGGGCTCCAATGTATCAGAGATGACGAGGATGGCACAGAATTGGGCAAGGCTCCAATCAATTGTGCTCAGAGTCACCATGAGGCATAGCTGACACTACAGAACCTAACGAAATAGGAAAAAACCCCACAAAATGTCATTATTTTTATAATATCAGAAGTGCTTAGGAAAAAAAGATTTCTGATAAGTGACAGGTTTCCGTATTAATCTTCTGAGTTATTCTTTATAAATCCACAATAAACATCATAGAGAAAACTTGACAAAACTATAACAGGTTACTACATAAAGCCATGTTACTGTCATTCATGTGAAAAAAACCCAAAAAGTTCCAAATGAAATAAAGATGGAAGGAATTTAGCTTCAAGTTAGAAATAAAACTCCAAAACCAGAGAAATGTGAGACAAAACTTGAAGATGGACTTCTTTAGATATGAGGTCTTTAAAATCTGGATCTAGTAGCATCTGGTCCCCACTGGACCCTCATCATTTCCTTCACCTGCTCCCCCCACCGACCAAACTGTGCAGCTCTGCAACTGCATCCTGGCCCATCCTCACCCTTCTGCCCCCAACCCTCACCTCCTTGTACCCCCAATATGTTTTTCCCAATAAAAAAATATTTAAAAAAAATAAAATCTGGATCTAAAATGTAATGAAATGAGTTGCTATCATGACATGCCATTAACCATTTGGTGACCCACTAACGACAAAATGAAACACCATCCTCACCATTGTTGCGATTTTGATACAAGTGTTGTGGTCACTTTTTCAATATGTTGTTTAATTGAAAATCTTTTTGTTTCTTTCTTTGACTCTCTACTTAAGATGGCACAATCTTGCTTGCTGAAAGTGAAGATGATCTAGAGATAGAGATGGTCAAATATTTTCTCACATATGTGGACATTTTGTCAAGAAGAGGCTAAGAAAATGGTATCATGCTGGAAGAAGCAGAGGGCTGGTCAAAAACGAATTCCTTTAATAAAATGGATTGGCAATGATTACAACAATGAGCTCAAGGGAGATCCACATGATAGCACAGGACAAGGAAAGGCTTAAATCTGTGGTTCTTGGGATCATTATGTGTCCTCATTGACTCAAAGATCTCAGACAACAACAGAAGACACTTAAGAACAGTAACAACTTCAACAAGCATGCATGTTTCTTCTCCAGGGACTGGCCATTCCAGATATGGTAATCAAAGAAGACAAAAATCTCACCATCTTTGCTTCTAAGAAATATTGTAATGAACATTCTGACTATGCTCATTCCAAGGCAGATTTGTATTCTGCATTCCAAGACATAGTTTATACTGTATTCTTCGTCAGTGCCATAACTCAAAGGCATAAATTCTTCTTACTTCTTCCTTCTAGTTTTTGTATGTGTCCAAAGTGATTAAAAATACTGTGACTTGGATTAGGTACATTTTAATCTTCAAATTGACAGCTATGCTTTTTACCAGCTGAAAAAACAATCTTTTTCAGCAGATTTGCACACTTCAGTGTACCACTGTATTTCTTGACTGCTGCTTTCTTGATGTTTATTATGGACCTGAATAAAAAGAATATTTTGCAACTTGAATCATTTCTCTGTTTATCGTGGTGTTGCGTGGTACAGCTGTGAGGATCTGGATTTTCTTTACGCCGAGATGTAATCTATATTCAAGGTTCTAGTCACGGATCTTCATCAAAAAGTACTTGAAATCCTCTCACTTTCAGGAAGTAAGATTGCGCCCTCTGCATAGAACATGATGCTAAAGAGATTTCCTCCAATCTTGATGTCACATTATTCTTTATATAGTTTCATTCCTCATATTATTTGCACATTATCCAAATTTTTGGAAGTAGAAGTGGCATTTACTTCCTAAACAACATGCCTCTGGAGACTCTATGAACTGTGATAAATGTCAATAGTTTCTGAGAGGCTTCAAGTCTTTTGTTCATAGAGTCACTATGAGTCGTGCTTGACTCAAAGGCAATCATCAACAACACAAACATCCAAATTTAGTAAGTATGGTGAAAAGATATAACTCTGACATATGCCTCTGATTATTCACAATATTGTCCCAAATAGATCATATATTAGGGCACAAAGAAAGCCTCAGTAATACAATAATACAAAAACAATACAATGAATTTTCTCAGACCACAATGCTATAAAATTAGAGATCATCAACATTAGGATAAAGGAGAAAAACCATACACGTGGAAATTAAATAACATCCTGCTTAAATATGAACAGATCATCAAAGAAACAAACATTCTTAAAACAAATAAGAATGAAAACTCAACTTACTGAAAAAAAACAAAAACCCAGAAACCAAACATACAAAAAACCAAACCAAACCAAACCAAACCAAACCAAAAAGCCCTCTGGGAAATAGCCAAAGTAGTACTTAGAGGTCAACTCATAGCAATAGGCAATATACTAAGAAAAAAAAAAAAAGACTGATTAGCTCAACATCTACAAGAAGTAGAAAAAGATGAGCAAGAAAACTCAACAACCTCCATAAGAAAGGAAATGATAAAAAGTAGGGCAGTAATAAATGGAGAGAGCACTCTGGTGGCCCAGTGGCAAAAAGCTGCATTGTAATCCTGAAGGCACGTGGTTTAAATCTACCAGTTGCTCCATGGAAGGATGGGTAATCTCCTCCCATGTCTCTGAGAACCTGCCAGAGAGTCAGTTATGTATCATTTTTAGCTCAGCAGGACACAACAATAATGAATGCAATAGAAAACAGAAAAATAATTCAGACTATGAACAAGAGCATTAATTGTTCTTTTGTAAAGGTCAGTAAAATCAACAAACCAACTAGCAAACCTAACAAAAGAAAGAAAATATATATAATCTGAATAAGAGATAAACAGGGGAGATGTCACAATAGAGCCAGATGAAATAAATGATGTAATAATGGAATATTATGAAACTATACTTAAATATGAAAACCTAGAGGAAATGGACAAATATTTAGAAATTCACAACCTACCAAAACTTGCAAAAACTGAAATAGAACACCTGAACAGATCCATTACCAAAAAAAGAAATTGAACAGGTCATAAACCAACTTCAAAAACAGAACAAAAAAAAATATGGACCATACGGCATTACTAGTGAATTTTATCATTCAGAGAAGAGTTGTTACCAATTCTACATAAAGTGTTTCAGAAAACAGAAATAGATATAATTCTCCTAGACTCATTCTATGAAACAAACATATCCGTGACACCAAAGTCAGGTCAAGACATCGCCAAGATAGAAAACTATAGGCCAATTATCTCTCATGAACATAGATGTAAAAAATCCTGAATAAAATCCTAGCCAATAGACTCCAACAATATATAAAAAATATAATCCATCATGACCAAGTAGAATTCATCATAGGTATGGACAGATGGTTCAACATAAGAAAAATAATTTATGTAATTCATCATATCAACAAATCAAAGAACAAGAACCACATGATCCTGTTGACTGATACAGAAGAGGCCTTTGACAAAATCCAACACCCTTCTGATGAAAACACTCAACAAAATATGAAGAGAGGGGGATTTCAACATGTTGTTGTTATGTGCGACTTATAGCGACCCTATGTACAAGAGCCCTAAAAGCCGTTCTATCCTGTGCCAACCTCACCATCTCAAACACACTCATTCCCACCAATCCACTCACAGAATCAATCCATCTCATCGAGGGTATTCCTCTCCTGTGATGTCCCTCCACTCTCCCAAACATGATGTCCCTCTCCAAGGACCAGTCCCTTCTTGCAACATGTCCAAAGTATGTCAGACAAAGCTTCAGAATCCTTGCCTCCAAGCAGCATTCCGGCTTCACCCTCTCCAGGACATACCTCTTTGTTCTCCTAGCAGTCCATGGTATATTCAACACTCTTCTCCAGCACCACAGCTCAAAGGCATCAATTCTCTTTCAGTCATCCCTATTCACTGGCCAACTCTCTGATACATAACACATATTTACAAAGACTATAGTCTGGATCAGGCGCACCTTAGTCTCCAGCCTGATGTCGTTGCTCATCAGTACTCACAGCTCACAGCTGACTTTCCCAACCCAATTTGTCTCCTGATTTCATGGCTGCTGTTACCAAGAGTGCTGACTGTGGAGCCAAGTAAACTAAAACTGTTAACTATCTCAATCTCTTCACCATCCATACTGATGCTGACAGTTGGCCCAGTGGTGAGAATATTTGCTTTCTTGACGTTGAGCTTCAATCTGTATTACACAAAACCAAGTTCCAACATCATTTTTAATGGAGAGAGATTGAAGGCATTCCCCTTGAGACCAGGATACCCATTGTCACCTCTACTTAATATTGCATCATAAGTCTTAGAGCAATAGTGCAAAAGGAAATAGGAGATACCCAAATTGTCAAAGAAAAGGTAAAATCATCTCTTTATGCAGATGACATGACAGTATTTCCAGAAAGATGGTAAAGATTCAGCAAAAAAAACCTATTCAACAACGTAGGCTAATTCAGCAAAATAGCAGTATAAGCTCTAGTGGCCTAGTTCTAAGAAGCTGTGCTGCAATTGTAAAGGCACATGGTTTGAATACACCAGCGGCTTCACCGGAAAAGAATGGGCAATCTCCTCTCATGTGATTAACCTATGAAAACCTGCTGGAGGGTCATCTGTGGGTCAGTTCCAGTTCAATGGACATAACAAAGTTAACATACACAAATCAGTTGTATTTCTCCACAGTAACAAAGAGAATAGAGAAATGGAACTAAGGAAAACAATACCAATTATAAGAGCTAATTACAAGATGAAGTACTTGGGAACAAATCTAACTAGAGAGACAGACATGGTATTTTTTACATGTTAGACTGCTGGAAGGTCGGTCAGCAGCTGTTTAATTCCCCAGCTGATCTTAGGAAATCAATTGAGAGTCTCCTCCCATCAAGGTTTACAGCCTTGGAAATCCAAGGAGGGTCCACCATGAGCTGGAATGGACTCAGTGCCCTCGGGTTTGGGTATCTGAAGGATACTACAGACTAGTGTTGCAGACCGAGGGTAAGGTATAATAATAATTAATAATGAGGCAAAACACCAAGTGTGATAAAGCAACATAAAAAAAAAACAAGGGGCCAGCAGTTCAAATCAACTGAAGCATCACAAGTCAAGCCTTTCTGTGTAGTTATTGAGAATCAAGGGAAGCAAATCATAAAGAGAATTCTCTTGTAAATGAAGCTGAATTTTTCTCTATTGTCATCCTAATGCTTAGCTCAGGAAGGAAGTATTTCACATGTATTAACACTCCCTCTGCAGGGGGACCCTTGCTGTCTCTTGTCTGCAGCAAACAGCTCATTTTCTGTGATCTGTCACAAGAGAAATTCCAACTTATAATTCCGTGATTCCTGAATAAGCATATGTTTTTCATATAATATTAGAAATGAAATTTGGCTTCTCATTGACTAGAATATGGGAAAAATATCTATAGTTTACTGTGTGGATTCAAACAAAGTGACAGATGGGACAATAGTTCACCCAGCAGATGTCAGAATAGAAGGCAGCTGCTGACTCCTCAGTGGGTTGGCTCTTGCCCACTCCAACATCTTAGAGTTACGTAGAATTCCTGGGGAATTGGACACACTGCTGCAGAAGAAGTGTGGGTATAGGCAGCAGGTAGAAAGAAAGGGGCTGCGATGAAATTTTTGTCAGCCTTTGAGACTGGATATCTGAAAACTGCTAAATTTTATATGTTGTTGTTGTTGTTTGGTGCCGTCAGGTCGTAGACGACTCATAGCGACCCTATGAACCCTGAGCACTGTTTGTACATAGAGTTTTCGGAGGCAAGCCATTTCGGAAGTGGATGCTGCTCCTGCTTCCAGGGTTGATTTAGTTGGGAAGCTCCAGCCAACACTGTCCACCATGGGTACCCATTACCACAATTGGCACATCACTGTCACAGGCTTCAGCATCACAGCGACCACAAGTTACCTCTGTACAGCAACCCACAGAGCAGTGCTATACCACCTAGAAGAATGTCTGACAGGAAAACAATTTGAGGAGCCAACCAGGAACAACACGGGCGCTTCCTCTCCCAGCTTCCATTGGGCTTAAGGCCACCTCCTGGTTCAAACCCTAGGCCCAGGCTGGCTAACCTCGCTCCCGGGGACAGAGCTAACCTGCACGTAACAAACACATGCCCAGAAAAGCAGTCGACTCCAAAAGCTTACCATGATTCCTGCGCTCACACCACCATGCTCCTTCTGGCAAGGAGAACTTCCCAA
This sequence comes from Elephantulus edwardii, assembly GCF_000299155.1. Classification (NCBI taxonomy): domain Eukaryota; kingdom Metazoa; phylum Chordata; class Mammalia; order Macroscelidea; family Macroscelididae; genus Elephantulus; species Elephantulus edwardii. The sequence continues at coordinate 1,100,039 of NW_006400015.1, forward strand.
GACCCTGGGAGGAGCCAACCAGGAACACAACCAAAATGATGCATCTGTTTACAGATATTTTTAATTAAAAGTTTCACTAAGAGTTCTCTTTAACCAGATCCGGTAGCCATCACATGTGGACTAATCTGTTTCCAATAGTTTATTTTCTCTGAGCCTTTCCATGACACCTTTTATCGTATAAATGACAAAGAAAACAAGCTACATTTCCAGTCAATATGTTTTTAAACTACCTTCATAAAGGGAGTGGTTAGTTATGCTTGAAAGGTAGTCTGCCTCCCTCTTTACCAGTATCATTTCTTTATTAAACATTTTATAGCAGAGTTCTGCGGTAGCAGAGACTCCTATTTAGCAGTTTAGCATTCCCAAAGGAGCTGGGGAGGAGTGGGCGGGCGCACTGGCCGAGTAGTTCTAGACTGGTGGAGTGGATAATGAGAAGTGCGATGAATGTGTGCTTATGTGTTTGTGCACACGAATATGCATAGGTCAGCATTCCAAGCGTCTTTGTTATCCTTTGCTTTAAAGAAGTATGTGTGTGTGTAACATCACAGCGAAATAAAGCTCCGATTGGAATGGAAAGGAGAGGGGGTTCCATTTTGAACTAAATAGTGGGAGAACATCTCAAAAAAATGCAAGGCAGATACTGAGTCATGTTGGTATGTAGAATTTTCTTAATTTTACCCAGGAACCAAAGGAGAGTCACTCTTTTGTCACATTGTTGTGCTTGCCATATATCCTTGACTCAACTAGAACTCACAGTAACCCTATGTACAATGACCCTGAACTTTGTCCTATTCTGAGCCAAACTCACTGATTCTGATACACCTGCCTCCACTGGCAAAGAACTGTGCTGTGTCAATCAATCCATCTCACCCAGTCTTCCTCTTCTGTTCTGATCCTCTCTCCTTCCAGTCATGATGGCCTTCTCCAAGGACTGCTACCTACCAGCAACATTTCTGCATCCCCACCAAACAACCAAAGCACCCTCAATGTATCAAAGTGATTCTGATTCCTGTGACCCTCATACATTTGAGAGTTTCATTGGGCCACACTGGGTGTTCAGTAACTGTTACCTTGTGGAATTAGATGACCGGGAGCTTCATCTGTGGTGCTGCTGGATGGCTTCAGACTCTAACTGCTTACTTTGCACTTGAATGCAAACCAGCTATGCCACCCAGATCCCTGCATTTCCACAGAGCACCTGAACAAGAGGAAGAAGCCTGATCCTGTGTTTTACACTCTTATTTAAAGTAAAAGTAATTTCCTCTAGTCTGTTATCAATTAGCACCTTTCAGCAGAAGAAATAAAGGCGCAATATGACAGGATCTTATTAAACTTAATAGCATAAATAATGTGTTATATGGTCTACTTGGAATTGTCTATGTTCTAAGGATTTAATCAACAAATTGAAAAGTTGAAATATTTCAAAAGGATTTGAACAAACACATTCATACTACTTGGCTTTATTTATAGCCATCTTTTGACACTTAGCTTATTTACAATAATTAAGCTTTATTACAGATTGCAAGGTGAGACTACTCATCAATTTCTTTGATCACTGACACATCTTAGTATTTGCTAATTTTTAAGTTACAAACAGTTTCAAAGAAGACCAGGAAGCTGTTGGAAGTTTCATGGGAGCAGCTTAGTTAAACGGACGATTCTTTCTCTCCAGTACCAAGACATACTTCTCAAAGACAGAAATTTTGTGCTTGATATGCTGCTGAGGTTGGTCTGTAGTTTCATCTGGCTTCTCGTATTTCATTGCTGTCAAGTTGGAACCGACTTATAAGCTGACTTTCTGTTGGCTTTTCTGCAGCTGTAAATCGCCCAAAAAGAGTTTTCCTACTTTTCTCCCTCAAAGCAGCTGTGTTGCCAAGTTGCTAAGTGCTGTTGAGTCGCAGGCGACTCATAGCAACCCCCTGAACGAAAGTCCTGGACACCTCCTGTATAACTTTTGTCTTTTCTCCGGGTTCATAGGGTTTCTAGAGGCAAGCTATTATGGAATTGGATGCCACTCCTGCTTCTAACCTTGTTTTAATTGGGGAGCTTCACCGAACACTGTTCGTCATGGGTAAGTAATCATTCTCACATTTGACTCATTTCACAGGGTTCGGCTTTACAGTAACCACGAGTTACCTCTGTACAGCAAGTGGACATACCAGGGTTACACGACCTAGAAAAATGTTTCATCAAAGCAGGTAGTGGATTCAAATCGCCAGCCTTTGAGTTGGCAGCACAACTTCCTATCTACTTAGTCAACAGAACTCCCTTTGGATTCTCTAGAACAATCAATCAAACAACCCAGTGGTAGATGGAATTTGCTCCAGGACTTAAGAACAATAAATGACATAGTTGAGCCCCAACATCTTGTGGTTCCTAACCTTTATACTATAATAGACAAAGTGCTAGTCAATAAGCCTTTTATTTTAAGAACTACCTTCCCTCTGTCACTTGATTTGTGCCACTATTAGAACCTCTATTTGGAATATTATTGCCTTTTAATTTTTGACTTATGTACTTTTAACTTGTTAGTTAAATTTGTGTCTTCTAGGCTGCAACAGTTCCATGATATATCTTCAAGGATATGACCATGTACGGCTAAGCACAATTGATAACAGTGCATCTAAATTCCAAAATCAATCTCCACAATAGTCTACATTGTTTCCTACTGCCAAAGGGGCCCTTTAGAGTAGTGAGAGAAGACCTTCACCCTGAAACCCACAGCGTCCCTTTTCAGCTGGAAGTAGCTAAGAGAATACGCCATCTCCTTTTCCTTATGAATAAGGGTGAAATCTCTCTCAGGAAGGAGTGATAGGGAATGGCAAAGGACACACTGACAAAGGAGATTAATCAGAACTGGCTTTGACAAGCACTGTGGCAATGGGACAATTAAAACAGACTTTCAAGGGGGGAAAAAAAAGAGGAACGAACTGGGGGGAGGATAGAGAAAATAGTGCAACAATGAATGAATGGGAACCCAAAATCTCTGTAAATGTTCATTAAAATTAATAAAGTTTAATTAAAAAAATAATAAAAAAAGAAACAATCACTGAAATGTAGATATAAGAATACAGAGATTTACTTCTAGAAAATGGTTCACCCACTAGTAAATGTAGCTAATTTACATGGTGGTTGGGAGTGATGAACTCAAACCTTGTATGTCAGGTGATGAAAGAGCTGAAGACCTCTTTTTACAGTTATAGAAGTCAGTGAATCCAAAGTCTTGAGGTGAAGCGACAGGCTGATGGCCACTTACAGTTGTAGGAACTAGGGTCAGAAACTAAGACTATATTACTGGAAAGAGGTGGAGCTTGGCCAGAACATTTGTTTATATCATTTATGCAGGCCACACCCCCAAAGAAACATCTCTGCCAACAGATTGGTTAATTCCTTAAGCTTGAAAAAGGAGAAGTAGTACACATTTTCTACCAAAGCACCGAGAAGGAAGAGGGCAAAGGGTTTTTATCTCAATTTGAGCTTCGTGGATCTGGTAGTCTAAAGAGTTAGTTTTTCTCCTCATTTCTGAGCAAAGGTGGATTTTCCTCGCAAGGTTGAGACAGCTTCTACAAGAGAGTAATCTGACACACAGTGCTGGGGTCATAGGAATTTGAGTACTAGCAAGAAAACAGCTCACTTTGGGACTTTGTTACCTTTGATTTCATTTCTAAATCTGGGGCACAACTTCAGCAAGGCTTCTGAAGAAGTACAAAAGTAGTTCGAGTGGAACTCATTAGTCCACTGCCTCAGAGCTTCCTTCTCCACTCTGACTCCGTATTATGTGGCTTAGCTTCTACATGCACTCCAAGCACAGAAGACATACAGAAGAAATTGGGCACATAATCCGTCTGACCCAGAGACAACTCTTCCAATTCCTGCACAGCCAGGCTTACTCATCTACTGTACCTAAGACGAACCAAGAAGAGCCTTTTGGGAATCCTCCTGACTAGTTTCTATTTATCAGATCAATATCACATCCTTGTGCAGATTTCTTTATATGAAGGACAGATCAAGATATTCCCAGAAAAGCAAAACCTAAGAGAGTTTGTAAAA
>NW_006400015.1:1105003-1116935 GCF_000299155.1 Elephantulus edwardii
AGTTTCTTGAAACTAATGACAATGAAAACACCACTTGCCAAAACCTCTGGGAAGCAGCCAAAGCAGTAATCAGAGGTCAACTTATAGCAATAAGATTGGACTCATCTTCGATTACTCTAAAGAGTCTGTAAATGTATTTTGACCTGTGATCACATGAGATTCATGTAAATTTATTAATGTTTCCTCAGCTCATTTCATCACAACTGAAAAGAATATTTAAAGAGAATCTCAAGATAACAAGGCAACGTTTTGTTTAATAAAATGAGGGTAAATCTGGAGTAGGCAAATCAAAAGGGAACAATATACTCAGCATTTTTCAAGTTGAAATAAAAAAAAAATAAGGTCTTCACATACCGGATGATTCTATGGATAAAATACTGAATAACACTGGAAACATTTTAGAAAAAAGATGGAAGGAACTTAGAGTCACTATCAAAATAATTGGCCAACCTTTAATTACTCATAGAAGTGACATGAACAATAATCAATGATACTCAAGGAAGACATACAGATTGTACTAAAGCCATTAGCAAATAAATACAGGCTCCAGGAATGGACAGAATACCAACTCAGATAGTTCAACAGACAGATGTGATCATCGATGTGTTTGCTCAAATATGCCCAGAAATTTGGAAGACAGCTATCTGAGAAACTAACTGGAAGTGATACATATTTATGCCCATTTATAAAAGATGACCCAGCAAAGTGTGGAAAGTGAAAAACAGTATCATTGATATCACAAAAAAATATAATCTTGCTGAATACTATTTAAAAATAGCTGAAATAGTACATCAAATGAGAGGGTACACCAAAGTAGTACTAGAAACAATAAAAAGCATGAAAATGCAATCCAGAATAACTAAGACCAATAGGGCAGATATTTTCAACATGTGGGAGAGACAAAAAAGGAAAGAGAGAAGAGATGGAACAGTGAGTGAGATAGATGACAAGAACCTTCATGGCAACTCCCTAGAAAGGGGGCGGGGGGGGGGGGAAACAACAAAAAACACCAAAGAGACCCATGGAAAACGAAGAAAACTTAAGAATCATGCAGATGATACCTAACAGAACAATGTATGAGTTATTGTAATCCCATAAACTGAGTGGGGAAAAGAAGTACTGAAAAAATTGTAGAAGTCCTAGAAGAGAATTTATACACACTCAAGGAGTCCAGTAAACTTCAAAGAGACTGGACTCCAAAAGAAAAACATCAAGATATATCGTCAAGTTATCTAAAATCAAAGACAAGAATAGAGTACTAAAAGCAGCTAGAAAAACTAGTAAAACTGTCACTTACAAAGTAGAAACTATTAGATTAAGCTCAGACTTCTCAGCAGAAATCATGGGATCAAGAAAATAAGGGGATGACATAGACCAAAAGCTGAGATAAAACAAATGTCAGTCAAGGATCCTACACTCAGCAAAGCTGTCCATCAAATATGAATGGGAAATTGGGTTATTTGTAGAAAAACAGCAACAGAAGTAATTTGTGAAAATAAGACCAACTCTACCAGAAATATTATGGTAAGTCTTTCATACAGAGACAGTAAAGGAAAACAGACCACAGTAACCAGCAAATACCAGTAAACAGAAAAATACAGCAAAGTGACAATGACAAAAGTGATAATCACTTTCATTGTAAAAAGCTTAAATGTATTAAGAGGGAAGAAAGTAGCTGCTACTGTTGTTGTTATTGTTAGGTGCTGCTAAATCAAGTACAATGCATAGTGATCCTATCAACGATAGACCTGAACCTTGTCCTATCCTATACTATCCTCAGAATCTCTGACATACTTGATTACAATGCTGCAGTCACTGTGTCAATCCATCTGATTGTGGGTCTTCCTTTCTTTTGCCAGCCCTCCACCTTTCCAAATATGAGGTCCATCTCCAAGGAACAGCCTCTCCTAGCAACTTATTTTGAATTGATATTAGCAAATCAGGACACACCGATTCTAAGAAATAAAGATGCTCAACCAGAAGAGGTTAACTTCAATGAATGAGACCTTCTAAAGACTAAGGCCCTGTGTACATCATATCCTGTCTAATTCATATGTATAATTGCTGATGACATCTCAGACAAGGGTCTCATAATGAAAGTTTACAGAATACTACAGAGCCTCCACAAGGAGTGACAACCTAATCACAAAACGGGCAAAAGACATGGAAAGACTTTTCACAAAGGAGCAAATCTGAATGGCCAACAGACACATGAAGAGAAGTAAGTAAATAAATTAAATAATCAATCAATCAATCAATGGCAATAAGAGAGATGCAAATCCAAACCACAATGAGATACCCTCACCCTAGTAGCAGTGGGGAAATTTTAACAGGACAGCAAGCAACAAATTCTGGAGACAATGTGGAGAGATTGAACTCTCATGTACTGTTGGTGAGATGGCAAACATGGTGCATCTACTTTGGAAGGCAGTTTGTTGTTTCCTCACAAAGCTGACCACAAAACTGCCCTATCACCCAGCTATTTCACTGCTAGGAATATAACATGGAAAATAGAATTGAGACAAATATTGAAATTTATATATGGAAACAGCCTAAATAACTATCAACCAGGAAATGGTGTAAGAAATGACAGTATATTCATATTATACATCCCTCAAGAACAACAATGTTGCAAAATACTATGTAACAGGGTAGAAGCTAGAGGGCATTATGCAGAGTGAATTAACTCAGTGTTATAAGGACAAATACTGCATAAAACCACTAATGTGAAAACAAAGATAACTAGTAAGATGTGGATAAGAGTCTGAGGGTCTAAGAGGAGGAGATGAGGAGGCTTGAAGATGGAAAGAGAGAGATATAATAGGGTCACAGAGTTTGATGGGTGAGGGAAGAGAGAAAGGACTTAGGGCAGATCCAGTCGGGACCTGAAAAGATGGGGTGATGATGGGCATGGAGCAATGGTGATTAATTTTATAAATCACAATATGAAAATGATCATAGGAAACACAATGTGAATGAAGGAATATGTGAAACCCAGTATACATGAATGATATACAATGTACATGAATATTGTACACAAAGCAAAATAAAATTTAAAACAAATTGAAAAATAAGGAAAACAGAGGCCCTCACCACAGGGTCACCAGTCAACCTTGGATACGTGGAGATAGGATTGAAGCTTTCAACGATAGTGCTAATACTACTATTAATGTATTGCTTGGATCAACAATCAACACCCTTGGTCCCAAGAGCCAGGAAATCTGGAGATGTATTGCATTGGGTAAATTCACTGTCAGGGATTTCTCCCAAATGATGAAAAGAAATAATGTAAATTTGAAGACTAAGATTCAAGCCATGGTCTTCTCAATCACCTATTACACATTAGAGAGCTGGATGATGAATGGCAGAAGAGTTAGTGCCTTTGAGTTGTGGTGTTAAAACAGTTCTGAATATCCCAAGGTCTGTCAAAAGAACACACTGCTTTGTCTTGGGTCAAGTGCAACCAGAGTGCTCCATGCATGCAAAGATGGCAGGGTTTGTCTTTCATCCTCTGGACACGTAACCAGGCAAGGTTATTCCTTCCAGAGGAACATCATAGGGTCAGCGAAGGAGAGGAAGACTCATAAGGAGAGGGATTCACCCAGTGACTTCAGCAATGGGCTCCAGGTGTGTCAGAAATGATGAGAATGGCACAGGACAAGACAAAATTCAAGTCAGCAATTCATAGGGTTTTTAAGAGTTGGACTCAACTTGATGGCACCTAACAACAACAGCTACACCGTGATTGTAGTCATCGTGTTGATCCATCTCAATGAGGATCTGCCTTTCCTTTATTGACTCTTCACCCTTCCCAGCATGATGTTTTTTCCCCAAATACTCCCTCACCCCCTACACCCCCCATTCTCAAAGTATGTAAGGCAAAGTTTCACCATCCTCGCCTCTAACGAGCACCGTGATTGCACTTCCTCCAAGAGAGTTGTGTTTATTCTTTTGGCAGTTCACAATGCATTAAAAGCTCTTCAACAACATCACAACTGGAAGGAATAAATTCTTCACTATTACTCGGATGCATATGAAGCCACTGAAAATACAGAAATGGCATTTTACAATAAGAACGACTGTGGGCAATCTGGGGTCTGGCTATGAGAGAAGTTGACTTGGGGATACATTTACTTTGGCTTTTCTCAGAATATATGCATATGGCTTAAAGACACTTCTTTAGAAAGTTATAGTTCACAAGCTTGGTGCAGGAATGGTTCCTTGGAATACGTCTACACTTCTTAGGAACCACTTAACACTCAATCAACAATGCATATGTATTAATGTTAATAAGTGAAGTGAATTCAAAGATTATCTAGATTTAGTTACTCCCATAGAAAATATAAATGCCTTGAAATCTTATTGTTATTATGTGCCGTCGAGTTGCCTGCAACTCATAGTGACCCTATGTACAACAGCCCTAACCCCTGCTCTATCTCTTACCAATCTTATTGTCTCCAACACGCCCATCCCCATTACCCCAGTGACTGAATAAATCCACCTCATTGTGCGTCTTCCTCCCTTGTGCTGTCCCTCCGCTCTCCCAATCATGACATTCCTCTCCAAGGACAGATCCCACCTTGCAACATGTCCAAACTATGTCAGATGGAGTTTCAGAATCCTTGCCTCCAAATAGCAGCCTGGCTTCACCCTCTCCAGAATGAACTTTTGTTCGTTCTCCTAGCCGTCCTTGGAATATTCAATACTCTTCTCCAGCACCACAGCTCAAAGGCAACAACTCTCCTTCTGTCCTCCCTAGTCATGGTCCAGCTCCCTGATGCGTACCTGACATGTGAAAGTAATGTGATCCACAGGAGTGATGAGTTTGTAAATCACTTCCTGACTTGGGAGGGACTGGAGAGCATTTTGTTAAATGAACTACCTCAGTCCTGTAAGGATAAATGCTGTATAATACCATTATCGGAGAATGTGTATGAGGCTTCAAGGTGTGGGGGGAGGATGGGAACAGAGGGATGAGGATGGGTGGAAGGAGGATTAATCATAAAGTCACAAAATTTGATGGGTGGAGGGAGGGTTGCATAAAGGAAATGGGAAATATCTGGTATGAAAAACGATGAATATGAACTTTGTAAGTAACCCAGTAGAAAATCAAATTTTTAAATTTTAAAAAAGTTATGTGATCAAAGTTTTCCTAATGCTGGTATCAATACTAACAGTTTATGTAACATTAAAACAATGAATATAAAGCCAAAACAAACATTATGAGATTCTACTCATTATGTTAAAGAATTGTTTTCTTCCTCTCATTAAATAATATATATCATGATGGCTGTGATGCTAAACTGTGATACTGATGTGTCAAATGCAATAATAGTCACCCATGATGGACAGTATTTAGTAAAGCTCCCCGACTAAAACACGCTTGGAAGCAGGAGTGGTCTCCACTTCCAAAATAGCTTGCCTCCAGAAACTATGACCTCAGAGAAACAAGGAAAGTTACACAAGTGTTCAGGTCTTTCGTTCATAGGGTCGCTATGAGTTGTCTACAACTTGCCAGCACTTAAGAACAACAACAACGTCATTGCGTGGACAGGTGACCATAGGGTCACTTACTGCTGTCCAGTAAACTCCACCCATAAGTATCGTCTCCACTCTGTGGGGCATCTGAGGCCATAAATCTTTTCTCCGAGACTGTCCCTTTCTCCCTTGGGGTACTTAGAGCATCTGTTCAGCAGCAGTACAGAGTCACCCACTAGTGCGCCCTATGACTACTGGCCTACTGCACCCCCAGAAGTAGCAAAAATGTAGGAAAACACAGTACTGAAGTGCATCAGTTAATAAGAGACTAAATCATTTTCTTTGTCTGAATTTGGTGACTTTTGTAAAGTTTTCATAAAATCGTAAGACCGAGGGAGCTCCAGTGGCCTAGTGGCAAGCTGCAATCCCTGAGGCATGCAGTTCGAATCCACCAGATGGTCTGCTGAAGAAGGAGAGGCAATCTCTTCCTGTATCAGTCAGATCCGATTTGACGGTACACACACCATTAATAATAAAATAAAAATTAAATTTTTTTAAAAAAAAAATCGTAAGACTGTTTTTCCCTGACTCTAGAAAAATGACCATTTAGTGTTTTGTTAATGAGTCAATTTGAACTCACAATGACCTGGCAGGACACACCACAACTCTCCCACAGAGTTTCCAAGGCAATTATTCCAGTGGAAATAACCGTTTTAACAAAAGTACCAAAATGCAGTGCCATCTAGTCACACCTGGTACAAAGTAACCTTCTATCAGGTTTCTGAGACTTGTGAATCTGTAAGACTGACCATCTATTCTCTGGAAAACAAACCAACCCACTCACCGCCCCACTCACACACTCAGTCACTAGGGTTGAGATGTAACGCACTCACAACGGACGTCCTGGGAGGTTTCGGAGACGGACCATCATTCTCCCAGGGAGTCACTGATGGATTCCAACGCCCACCTTTGGGTTGGCAGTTCCTACGCATCAGGCTAACCAGACCTCATTTTACGTAACTTGGGTACATACACTTGTGTTCTTTTTCTTAAAGGGTTTTGTCAACTTTGAATGGAATATACTTTAAGCCACACAAAATCTGGAGTCATCTCTGCTCTCAAATGTCAAAACAAAATCAGGAAAAAACAAACCAAACTGCAGCATATACCTTTGTCTAATAATGTGTGTGTGTCTATATATCTCACATATGTTTAAATATATGATCTTATATGTATGTACACACACATAAATACCAACACATATATATATTACTATATATATATATACACACACATATACATAGATATAGCTATATCGGTATAAATATAAAAATATATAAATATGACTGTAACTATAACAACTATACCTATAACTATAAATATATATATATATCGACAAAGATTCTAACCACTGAGTTGACTGCCAGCATCATGATGGATGATGAAGAGACTAAGATTGTTTACCGCTTCAGTTTGCTTGACTCTGCAGTCAACACTCTTGATACCAGCAGCCAGGAAATTAAAAGACAAATAGCATTGGGAAAGTCTACTGTCAGAGACCTCTCCAAAGTACTGAAGAGCAACAATGTCAGTATGGAGACTAAGGTGCACCTGATACAGGCCATGGTCTTTGCAATCACTTGTTATGCTGGACAATGACTACAGATGATAAAAGGAGAGTTGCTGCCTTTGAACTTTGGTGCTGGACAAGAGTATTGAATATACTGTTAGGAGAATGAACACATTTGCCCTGGGGAGGGTGAAGCCAGGATGCTTCTTGGACGCAAGGATTCTGAAACTTCATCTGACATACTTTGGACACGCTGCAAGGTGGGATCAGTCCTTAGAGAGGTATGTCATGCTTGGGACGGGGGAGGGACAGGAGAGGAAGACCCTCAATAAGATGGATTTATTCAGTCACTGGGGTGCTGGGGATAGGCGTAATGGAGACAATAAGATAGGCAAGAGTTAGAGCCGGGTTTAGGACTGTTGTACATAGAGTCGCTGTGAGTTGCAGGTGACTCGATGGCACATAACAACAACAACATATTGACATAAGCATATCAGTATGTTGAACTAATTTAAAAATACACACAAATTATTTGCACTTCAGTGCTGTATCTTATCAAAAGACAACAAGGCAAATTTAGTGTCCTTTTAATAGTAGTTTATTCTACACTAAATCAATTTATGCCTGTCTATTTATTATCAATTCTGTTGATTTTTCCTTTTTTCCTATTGCAAAGCCAACACATCAATAATTTAATTGAAACAATCTGCTGTAGTTATATCTTTGCAGGGCAAACAGATGCCGCATTATCCGGAACTCACCAACCAGTATATTGCCCACAAAGGGATTTATCAGATTAAGCTTGCAAGCAAGGTGAAATAAGGTGCCTAACTTCAAGTGAAAAAGATAATTTCTTCTCCTGCTGTCCTATTTTTAAACAGCATTGCTTTCCGTGGTGAATCAGACAGTGTTTTTTACCTTTTAGAACTTTTATTTTTATCAGGTCATTAGAATAAAACAAAAGCCTCAGCAGTAAGCATTCTATTTTCATGCAAATCTACTTAGTAATAAAAGATGTGCAAAGAGAAATTAATGGAGGGAAATGCCTCCCAATCCAAAAGTGTTTAAGCAGTCCTCACCACTGAAATCTCTCTGCACTTGCTCTTAATTGTTCAAAACAGGAATTTTCTGAAATCTATGTGGGTGTTCTTTTAGCTGCTCTCTCCTTTTCGATCTTATTTCATATTTGAAGTCAAAGAAACATTAAAATTGCAAACAAAGTTGGTTTTTAATTAGGATGTTGGCAATTAACTCACTCATTTATATCTCATTTCCAATCTTAGCTGGGTTTAAGGTGCCTATGTCTCCAAATTACCTTTCTAAGACAAAATTGCATACTTTCCTTTCTCCATATGCTATTTTCTCTCACATAATGATGTTAGCACAACGAAATAATTTTAATTATACTTGAACTGAAATCTTAAACAGTGTTACAAAAGGAGAACTCGGTTTTCATCGGGAAGACCACAGGTCAACTTTTACTAAGGACAGACTTTTGGGCTCTGTTAACAAAAATTATTTGCCTTATGTTTTGTTTATTTCATAAGTACAACATTTTAATGGTTACTTGAATTGCTTTTTAAGATTAATTATATCAGAGCTAGTAAACCAGTTGCTATCAGTTTCAACTCACGGCGACCCTATGCATGCCATTCAGTGGAGACTGGACTTCCACGGTGTTTCAGAAATAGGTCACCGGGCCTTTTGTAAGGGTTTCCTCTGGGAGTGTTCGAATGGCTCCCTTGCGGTGAGCAGCTGAACACATTCATCATTTCCTCTGCTCAAATCCAGCACTAAATCAACCACAGACAAGCAGATGCTGAACCATGAGTGTCCTCCACCAGAGGCTATAATTACAGCACGAAGAAACTACCTCATCTTTGTCCTGGGGAGTGAGTATGGATTTGAACCACACGAGTTTTAGTTAGTAGCCCAGAACATACTACCCTACACCACTAGGGATCTCTTTGCACCTGCCAGACACTCCTTAAACTAGAACTTTTGCTAAGAGTCATCGAGTTGAGTACAACTCATAATAACTCAATGAATAGTAGATCTGCACTCTGTCCTATCCCGCACCAGCTTTATATACCTCCTTGGCACATTTGAGCCCATTACCACAGATTCTGTATCAGTTCTTCCTGCTGAGGGTCCTTGTTTCCTTTGTTTTCCCTCCACCTTACCAAGCATGATATTCCTTTCCAAGGATTACCCTAACAGAATGTCCAAAGTATGTAAGACAAAACTCTACTATCTTTACCGCCAATGAATACACCTACTGCTCTTTCTCCAAGACCTGTTTGCTCTTTTGGAGGTCCATGGGATATTTAGCATGTTTTGCCAAGACCACAACTCAAATGCATCAATTTATCTGTTATTACAAACCAAGGGTAAACTATATGAATAATTATTAACAAGACAGTAAACCAAGAATGCAGTAGAAAATAGGTAAAGCAGGAGGCAAACACTTCTTGAACTGAAGCAAACTGAAGCACCAACCCTAGCTTCCCTGTGTCTTTATTGAAAATTGCCAGGGAGCAAATCACCAAGAGAATTCTATGCAAATGAAGCTAAGCTCTTTCTATTGAAAACTTTCTGCTTGACCCCAGAGGGAGGGGTTAGTGAATACAATGCAAGAATCGTGCAAATGCTTAAGGTTTGTCTTAGTGTCCACCCCTGGAAACATTCAAGGATTGCCTTAGTGCTTCAGGGTGAGTTCCAGCTTGTACTAAGCCTCCTTCACATCCTGAAATAGCATTCCATTTATTACAAATATTTAGTATAAAATTTGGCTTTCCATATCCTGTCACCCTTATTGTCTAGCCCTCAGATATATACCAGGTGATTGGAAAGACTGTGGTTTCAAATAAGATGCACCTTGATCTTGTTCTTCAGGACTTCATAGAGCTCTGACTGCAGACTTTCTCTATGCTATGTAATTATGTGCCGTCGAGTCATCTGTGACTCATAGCGACTCTATGTACTACAGCCCTAAATTCTGCTCTATCCTGTGCCAATCTCACTGTCTCCAACACACCTATCCCCATTACCCCAGTCACTGAATCAATCCACCTCATCGACGGTCTTCCTCTCCTGTGCTGTCCCTCCACCCTCCCAATCATGATGTCCCTCTCCAAGGACTGGTAACACAACCTCCTACCTGCCGCTACCAAGAATACCAAGCAAGATGAAGTAATTGACAGGTTCAATCTCTTCTCCATCTACTATAATGTCTATTGGACAAGTTGTGAACATTTTTCTTTTATGTTGAGATGTAATCCGCACTGAAGGTTGCACACTTTGATCTTCGGTGGGAACTCAGATGGCCTGTGGATCAGTGTTTGCTCCACCAACACAGAGGCAAGAAATTAAAGCTCCTCAGTTGCTCAGTGAGACATGGGCCACCTTCAAAAACCCACTAGAGGGTCAGCCAGGAGTCAGGTTAACTCATAAGCATGAGTTTGATGCACTAATGAAAGAAGCTTAAACTACATTTTTTAAATTTTCTATATTAATTGTGATCTTAATAAAACTTTACAGAAAAGTTGGATTTTTCACTCATTCACTGTTGCACATTTTCCTCCCTCTCCTCTTGCCAGGCCACTTTTGCAATGTACATCTTATTCTTGACTTTTGTCCTACACACAATGCCTAATAATATATTCCTTTTAAACAGTTCTTTCCTTCATCTGTTCCAGTGCAGTGTTCATGACCTATTTACTCTTTTCCTATTTTCCTCCCAACCCTCCATGTCAGTCCTGCATATTTGTCCTTTTCTGACTGAGGTATTGTACTCAGCATAATTTTCTCCAGGGTTACCCTTGTTGTGTAATATTTTACGAGTTCAATGTTCTTCAGTGCTGCGTAGTATTCCATTGTGGATATACTTTAGTTTTTCTATCCATTCGTTTGTTGATGGACACTTGGGTTGCTTATCTTTGGTGTTGTGAATAATGCAGCCATAACCATGGGTGTGCACAAAAGAGTCTTTCATCTTACAGCCAAGCAGAAGCCACAACAGACCCTACTTGCACCACACATTCCAGGGTATTCCCTGGATCTGGCCCTTGGGAAGCATCCGCCTCAGCCTCTGCACAGGAAACGTCAGAACACACTTCCAACATGCTGGAAATTCCAGGAGCAAGATGAAACTGTACTCCCAAATAGGAGAGTTGAAATAAAGCATGTACAACGTAAGCTGCCTTGCAGAGGTGGGTCCCACTTAAAATCTCAAAGGTGCCTTCCAAACACGGGTAACGTTCTACTGTAAAGGACTTGCTTTCCATGTTTCCTGTTTCCTTTTCTTATTCTCACTGATCACACTTGCAATGACACTTTGTCTCCCTGACCGCGTCTCAGCATGCCCTAGAGGCTGCCCAGGCAACATAGGATCAGGAGCCTGTGAGGATGAAGGACAAAGTTCAAGCTGCTCTGAAGGAATTGACGGCATTCCAGGTGACGTATTTCAACAGGCAGATTCTGCCCTGGACGAGCTCATCAGGTTGTGCCAAGAAATCTGGAGGACAACCACCTGGCTGACTGACTGGAAGAGATCCATTTTTGTTCCCATTTTGTAAAAAGGTGACCCAAAAAGTATGGGTCAGGGTTGGGGTGAGACTGAGTAAGATGGGTTCAATAATGTATATTGCACTGAAACAGAAGAGGGAGACAACTGTTTAAAAGAGATATGTGACTAGGTATTTCCGTCATCACAGGAGTGTAGAGCAATGGCTCCATGGTGGAGGGGACCTGGGGGAGGGTTTGTGAAACAATGAAAGAATCTTTTCTTTTACTTTTCCATAATTTTTGACTCATGTACTTATAACTTCTTAGTTAAATTTGTGTCTTCTAGGTTGCAACCCCCCCATGATACATCTTCAAGGA
>NW_006400015.1:1129603-1130562 GCF_000299155.1 Elephantulus edwardii
CTTGCTGTTCTGTTAAATTTTGCAATTCTGACTGGGGTGAGATGATATCTCATAGTTGTTTTGATTTGCATCTCTTAGAGCTAGGGATTTTTAACATTTCTTCATGTGCTTGTTGACCATCTGAATGTCTTCTTTGGTAAAGTGTCCTGTACCCATTTTTCTACCAGATTATTTACCTTTATCTTGTTGTGGTGCTCAAGTATTTTATAAATTCTGGATATAAGTCCCTTATCTGATATGTAATTACCAAATACTTTTTTCCCAGTCTGTGGCTTCCCTTTTTACCCTGTTGGGGAATTTTTTGGATGTGCATAGAGATTTGATTCTTAGAAGATCCCATTCATCTATTTTCTCTTCTCCTGGTAGTAGGTTTTTCAGGATACTTGGAAGACTCTATATTGTGGATTAGGACTTGTAGAGTACACTTCCAAGCTTTTTTAAATGAAGCTTATAGTCCTTGGTTTTAGTCCTAGGTCCATGACCCACCTTGATTTGGTTTTTGTATACGGAGTGAGGAGTGGATCTTGCTTGAGTCTTTTACAGATCCTTTTCCAATTTTGCCAACATCATTTGTTAAAAAGGTTGTAGTTTCCCCACTTAACTGATTTCATCTGCTTATAAAAAATCAGTTGACCATAGATAGATGGGCTGATCTCCAGGTTCTTAGTTCTATTCCATTGATCTATGTGTCTCTCGTTGTACCAGTAAGTACCATGCTGTCTTTACCACCAAGGCAGTGTAGTAGTATTTTAAATCAGGGAGTGAGATACCTCCTACCTTTCTTCTATTTTTAAGGAGTGCTTTGCTTATTCATACAGTGCTTCTTTCCATTCCAAATGAAACTGCAGATTGCCTTTTCCATCTCGTTGAAGGATGGGATTGGCATTTGTATTGGGACTGCATTAAACGTGTAAATTGCCTTTTGTAGTATTACCATTTTCACAATATTGAGTCTTCCT
>NW_006400015.1:1130662-1141885 GCF_000299155.1 Elephantulus edwardii
TAAAACTAATAAAATTTAATAATAATTAAAAAAGTATGGAAATTATCGAACAATATCATTAATATACCATCCAAGCAAGATCCTTCTGCAAATCATCCAAAATGACTTTCAGATGTATAGGCTGGGTTTAGAAGAGGCTGTGGCACTAGAGATATTATAGCCAACGTTAGATGGATCTTAGCTGAAAGCAGAGAATATCAGAAGAATGTCTATGTCTGTTTCATGGACTATGCAAAGGCATTTGAATGGGAATCCCAGAACACTTGTGTTTATGTCAAGTCTATACTTGGACCAGGAGAAAGCTGTCAGAACAGAGCAAGGAAATACTGCATGATTCAAAATCAGGAAAGGTGTAATGCGAGTGAAGCTTTCCACATACCTTTTCAATCTGTATGTGGAACACATCAGCTGGGAAGCTGGGCTCTATAAGGAGGAACGTGGCATCAGGATTGGAGGAAGACTCATCAACAACCTGCATTATGCAAATGCCTTACTTGCCAAAATTGAGGAGGACTTGAGGGATTTGCTGTAGGAAGTCAAGGACCATAGCCTCTAATGGATTGAAGATCAATATCAAGAAAACAAAGATTTTCACCACTGGAGCAACCAATTGGTAGCATCATAATAGATGGTGAAGAAATTGTTAACAGCTTCACCTGGTTTGGCTCTCCAGTCAACACTCTTGGCACCAAGAGCCAGGAAATCAGAAGATGAATCGCATTGGGAAAATCTGCTGCCCGGGACCTCTCCAGAACACAAAAGAACAATAATATCAGTCTGGAGACTAAGGTGTAACTGATTTAGGCCATCATCATCACAATTACATGCTATGCATCAGAGAGCTGGACAATGACTAAGACAGAATCAATGCCTTTGAGCTATGGTGCTGGAGAAGAGTATTGACTATATCATGGACTACTAAGGAAACAAATAGGTCCTAGAGAGGGTGAAACCAGGCTGCTCTTTGGAGACAAGGATTCTGAAGCTCTGTCTCACATACTTTGGGTATATTGCCAGAAAGAACTTGTCCTTAGAGAAGGACATCATGCTTCAAAGAGTGGAGAAGAGAGGAAGACCCTGGATGAGATGGATTGATTCAGTGGCTGCGGTAATGGGGATAGGTGTGTCAGAGACAGTGAAATTAACTCTGGACAGGGCAGGGTTCAGAGCTGTTGTACACTGGGTCACCCATAGCACCATCACATGACTGAGAATAACAGCTTCAAAGAGATAAATGCTAATTCAAGTAACAGTTTCAACCAGGTAAATGCTAATCCAGGAAAGACATATTTTCTTTCCTGGTAAACAGTTTAAATTACTTCACATGACTAAAGAAAAAGATCATTCTAGAGAAAGCAACCATTTCTGCAGGCTGGCAGCAACTGATATAGTTTTCCAACTACACTGACATGTTTAAATACTCATGAATTTATTAATACCACTCTATCCAGTGAGCACGTCAGCACTGAATCCATTTATTGAAACATCTCAATTGAAACTTCAGTAATTCCTAGAGGCTTCTTTCTGCTGTTTTTCAATCAATGTTGGACTTTTTCCTTCAAGGGTTATTTTTGTCAGGTTTTTCCACTTTATAGATGTCAGTCATGTACTTCTCTTTTCGTTTCTTCATTCTTTGCACATTTCACTAGAAAGCTTTGCTTTCTTCAGGCACTCTGGTTTATTCTATTCAGGTCTAGTCATTCATCATTTCTTTTACTTTAGCGATTCTCATTTCAGATGTAACTTCTAAAATGTTTTCTAACATCTATTTGTCATGTTTTGGTTGGGTTTTTTTTTTTGTCTTCTTACAGATAAGTTGTTTTCTTCATTCTGGCGTCTTAAGCATTGCTCTACAGCTCATCCTTCAGCGATCAGTGTATCAAATCTATTTTTATTTGGCCTCGAAATTCGTGTAGGGATTTGTCAAACATCATTTGTTGGCTTTTGTGGAACTGGTTTGCTTCTCTTCCGTGTCTGAACTTGCATGTTAATTGATCACCTGTTAGGCAGGGTTATCCCCATCTTGTTCTGAATGAAGATACGTGCCTCAGTCTTCTCTTCCCACAGATGCTTGATGGTAAGTTGGTTGCAATCCCAAAGGCATGAGGTTCGAAGTCACCAGCCGCTCTGTTGGGGGGGTATGGTGGGGGGCAGGATGAGAAAGCTCCTCCAATGTGATTTTCTGCCTCTGAAGCCCCCTAGAGGGTCAGTCATGGGTCAGTGTAGACTAGAGGGCACACAACAGTCATTGGCACATTTTTATTCTTCGTGGTGCATTTTCCCATTCTTTAGGGCTGCCCTCCTTTCTTTGTCCACTCATTTTCTCACATTGCTTAAGAACCATGGGGCCCATTAAACGCAGATTGTTCTGCTAATGCAAACAGAAAGATACAGATCATCCTTCTTATTAATCACATGTTCATATTGGTCTTTTCAGTTGGCTTGTGAAAAACAAGCAGTTGGATCTTTTCTTCATTGTCAAAGCCAATTACATCAAATCTGAAGGATTGTATTCACCAAGCTCAATTTACGCTTCTTAAATAACTTCGCACAGCAGGACAGTCCCCTCAGCAGAGGCTGCTGCTGCCTGAGCCACACACCAGAGCTTACCACGTGTGTGCCATGCTGATGACACCTTTCCTGTGTTGTGTAGAGCAGTAGGCGTGTCCCAAAAGCCCAGGCTCACACCAAATGCCTCGAGGTGACCTGGCAATGATGATAGTCCCAATTGCCTAGATTACAGTCCTCACACAGGGGTTGTGGGGATGGGATATTTCAAAATAATCTTCCCAATCTATTTTGACACTTGACAGTTAAAAAGTGTTTTAAAATGCATCTCCCTTATTGTCATCAATATTTTAAGAACTAATTACAGTAGGAATTTTCACATATTTTTATGACTTTGTTGTAACAAAAATCCTTTGCTTCGGGTGAGAGTTTTATTAGCATTTCTGAATACAAAGATGCAGTGACTTATCAGTGATTTGTCCATTTATTTACTCAAATGTTAGCAAAAAACAAAGGAGATTTTTATCTGTAGGTGGTCGGGTTCCATAGTGTATGCTGTCAGCCACTTCCTCTCTTCTTATTTAAACTCTTTCTTTAGCAAGACAGAACCAGGGGTCAGGGAACACTAGGGGTGGGAGATGACAGAGATAGGAGGACAAAAATTGAACTCAGACATCACACAATCTTTATATGATAAGAGAGAATAATCTCTTCTCTTTTTGGAAAGTCCATATTAGGACAATGTTGAAAAGGTTAATTTAATTCTTAACTCTGTAGGAAGACAAAATTCCTTATGAGTGGATTTCACTGTCAGCCATTTTTAAAAAGTCCGTGAGCAATGATGTAGCTAAAATCCATAAAGAAGATAATATCATCTTCAAGTAATGAGACTTCTAGTTTTAAATTACTTTTTGTGCACTGAAAATCAGTCATAGAACTAAGTTATAAATATGGAATTTGGTGCCTGTTTAAACAGATACAGAAATAAATGAAGCACGCATGCTCCTAAAGCATTCCATATTTTAAGGCCCCCCCCAAAGAGATAGATTGATACAGAGACTACACAGCAAAGGCTCCGATGTGTCGGATGTGAGGAGGAGGACACAAGACAGGACAGGCTGCAGGTCTGTGGTTCATCCGGTGGTTCTGATTTGTTTAACAACAGACACAACAATAGATTGTGTACTGAGTTGTATCTCCCTTGATCCTCAAAAGATATGCTGAAGTGCTAATCCCCAATACCAAGGAATGGTACCTCCTTGGTAAATAATGCCTTTGAAAACGTTGGAGTAACATAGGGTCGTGTTAACACGGGGTCGCTTGAGTCCTAAAACCTGTATGGCGTCATGTTAACATGGGGTAGGTCGGGTCTTATTACTGTATGACAGACGACCTGATAAAGAGGGAAAAAGACAGAGACAAAGAGAGGAAGGACTCCACACGAGCTGGGGTTACAAAGAAAAAAATGCTGGAAGTGACCAGGAGCTAGGAGAAAGTCGTGGGACACTGTGTCCAGAGGAGATGAATGTCATCCACACAGGGAAGTCAGATCCTCAGAACACCTGGACAATACAGGGCTGTTCTAATCAGCCACTGGGTTTGTAGTATCATGTTTCAGGAGCTGTAGGCGTAAATATGTCCCCTACATGAGGACAGGGACTAATTTATTCAGCCTTTGCCATATCAAGGGAGTCTCTCACCATCCACCCTTATGGGCAGGTAAGAAAGTAGAAAAGATATTAGAGGAAGCAAGGCAAAGCTTCAAGTATGCCTTGATTGGAGCCCGCTGGCACAGAGATTGTGGTATCAGGCTAACCAGCGTAAGACAATCTTGTGGGATTGGTTGAGAAGTACATTTTATTCTTTCTAGTTGATCCTGAGAGTCTAGAATGATAGGGTGAGAGGTGTGGGAAGAGAGAAGCTGGAAGTTAGAGATGAAGTCACGACTGTCTAAGCCTATTGCTGCAGAGGCTGTGCCTCAGAGGTCTGTTACCGTACAAAGCCCATTTATATACCCACTGTCTCACAGGCAGGCCTTCAGGAGAACATAGGACAGCCTTCAGGCCTGGAGAAGAGATCTACAGCAGTGAGCGTGGCTGCAGTGAAAGCAGTTACTCAGAAGTGCGAAGCTAGAAGTCTCCAGCTGTGTTAACTCTTGGATGTATTCCAACGTGGGCTGAGGGGAGCTGTCATCTCAGCGGCTGCTGTCCTGTCATCATGGAGCAGTCTCAGCACTGCTTGTTCTCAAGAGGGTTCTCTTCTCTCCTTTTCTTGGGAAATCTGTCATGGTCCAGTGCTCCTCTGAGAATAAGGTAAACGATGCGGTTCCATGGTGTGACTGACCCATTGTTCAATAACAATTCAATAGTCAGAACCCAGGATGAACAAGAATGGACAAGTGTGAAACAGGGATAATGCGCTTGATGATTAAGTAAGCCAGACTGGTAGGGACTAGAGTTGTTGAGAGCAGGGATGTTTGCAGTTAGGTTTCAAAGAATGGCAGTAAGGAAAATAGACAATGTGGAAGGAAATTCTGAAGGGAGTCTGGACAGAGCTCTTAATTAGCGCATTATGAGCCTAAAAATAGTGCTTAGATATAAATGAAGAGGATATCCAAAGAGATCAGACTAAGATGAAAAGCCTTGCTATGTGGCATGCCATACACTGAAAAATATAAACATTTTTTATAACATCTATTTTCATCAGAGACTTACAAAATACTTGACGTTCCCTATAACACACCTAGAAAAAGGAAATCTTATCATTATTATCCCTGGCATTAAGAAGCTAGGGAGCTACTGAAATCTAATGTTATTCACAAATACAGTAAATAGTAAGAACAATGATCATTCACTCATTGTTTGTGTATAATACAGGGTCCCATGAATATGCATCCCATAGAGTCGTTGTTACTCCTAATGCGTGGGTTCATGGGACGTTCTCAGAACAGTACCCGGCCGAGTAGCTAGAACAGAAAGCCAAGGAAGCAAGTCTGCCCCTGTCGGGTAGTTTTAACCGCATGTGCTTCACACTAGACCCCTTCCCAGGGCTTTCTCGGCTGTAAACTTCATGGGAAGATGTGCTTGAGCTTCTCGTGCACCGAGCTGTTGGGGAGTGCTAACCTCTGCTTAGGAGTTGAGCTCCCAGCATTTGGCCACTTGTGCACAATACGTAATATATAACCACACTCCATGCTGTTCCTGATGCTGGAGCCCTTGAATCAAGGACGACTCACACTGACCCTGGGGACTACAGAGCTGAACCTTGCACTGGTCTGTCCCATCTTCACGGTCCCCAGCGTGCTTGAGCCCCTGTGACATGAGGGTCACACTGTGTCTGTCTATCTCATTGGAGGTCTTCCTCTCTTCCTGCCAGCCTATGCTCTCCCCAACTAGAAGGCTTTTCCCCAAGGACTTGGCCCTCCTGATAACATGCCCAGAACATGAGAGTTGAGGGTTATCTTCACCTCTAAGGGCACCTTGGCTGCACTTCCTCCAAGATAGTCTGCAGAACACCAGTGAAATACACTGTGGCAGAGACGGACTGGGGGATATAAACATAAAACCACTGTACACATTTCATGGGGAAGAGTATGCGCCCTGTGCCGTGAGGACACAGAGGAGACGTCGCCGATAGAGACACTAATGCTGCACATTAGGTTTCTATTAGATCAATTTCCACAAACACTAAAACCGCAAGATTACTTTTCACGATCATCTTAGCAGCCCAGATGGCAACTGATTAAACTTGACCTGAGCGACCTTTCAAAAGGATTAATTCTGACATAATAGATGACTGAAGGTCTTGCTTTAGAAAAAAAATTTGTCATTTAGAAGCTCTTTAATTTCACAGTAATTTAAGTCAAACTACTTTGAGTCATGTCTCGGTCGGGCTGGTGTGTATTAATTGAATATTCACATGCACAGTTCAGATATGCTGCCGAGATTTTAAAATTATTTGCCTCAGCCATCACTTTTGGAGATACAGTTAAGGAAGATGAAAAAGTATTTGAGTTTAGTAAACACAAACATATCACTGTTTTATTAACAAGTTGAAAAAATAAATTCCAAGAAGGTATTTTATACAGAACGGTTAAGCAATTACCCCCAAAAGATTTGTCAGTACTTCAGGTTGACCAAAATTGCTGTAATACTAAGGGCAAAATCATCACAATTAAAAAAAAAAAATCCATGCTGCTTTCTGTAACTTAAAAAAACAAAATTGAGATCTGAACGACGTTGTAGCCCTTCATACCCATTTTGTTTTACGATAGTTGAGCACTCTGGTGGGGCAATCCTGTATTAAGTCTAAAATACAAAAGTGGTGCCTACCTTATGCTCCACACCCACCACTCCCTCCCTCAAAGATAGGCAGTCTCCTCCCCTATGGATTACAGCCTGTGAAAACCCGCTACACAGGCAGCTACGTGTTGGGTGTTGGTTCTAAGTGGACTACAATGAGTTTTTGAGAATTATGTTACCCAAGTCCTTCTTGTAATTCTCATAGCCATTAATCTTTCTGTCCTAACACTTCCTATCTTCTGAACTTCATCCCTGGGAAAATGCTACTCTTTCATTTTGTTGTTGTTTTTAGGTGCTGTTGAGTTGAGCATGACTCATAATGACCCTATGAACAAAAGACCTGAACCGTGTTTTAGAACTATGGTGGTTTCCCTACGCTCATAGTGTTTCTGGAGGCATGTTGTTTAGGAAGTGGATGCCACTCCTCCTTCCAAGTCTGTCTCAACCTGGGAGCTCCACCAAACACTGTTCATGATGGGGAACCATTATGGTATTGTAGGATTGATTATGCTAAGGAATGAGTGTCTCACTGGTGTTAGCATTTTCTTTATAAAGCTGTCTACATTTTGGTTCTTTAAAAAACAAGAATGTTAAAGACAAAAATGCCCCTGATTGAAGCCATAGTATTTTTTATTGTTTCCTATGCATCTCAGAGTTGGAAAATGAATAAGGAGGGCCAGAAGGAATCATACCCTTGACTGGGGGTGTCCGAGGAAAGCAGAGGGTGCTCCGCCGGCTGCCGAGAGAACAGACAAGTCTGTCTTGGAGGAAATGCAGGCAGAGGGTTCAGCTGCTCACACTGTGCCTCACATCCCGTGGACGTGTTCTCAGGAGGTAGCCGAGCTTAGAAACATGGATCCTGCGAGGGCTGGTGGAGGCTCAGCAAAAAAGAGGAAGGTCCTCAACAAGACGGATTGACAGTGACTGTGACCGTGGCCTTGAGGAGTGAGAGAATGGGGATGGCGCAGGACAGGGCCGTGCTCCTTCCTGTCGTTAGACCGTCACCATGACTTCTCGTCTACTCGCCAGCATCTAACAAGGTGATGTGCAATGGGAATACAGCCCTCGCCCTCTGTGGAACGTGTTTCCCTCACGCTGTGGCTTTTCCTTATCTCAGAAGTGGAAGACCTGACAGGCAAAGTGAGTGTAACCTGTCTCCAGACCTCAAAATACATTTGCCAAAAACAACTTTGCCACGTTTTGTCTCCTTTGCCTAATTGCAGCTATTGGGGTGCAAGGCTGCACACATCTACAGCCTGTTTACAGATTCTGGACTTGTAAACTCTGAGTGAATTAGTAGTGACATTTGCGTGCCTGTGTGTCAAAGAAATAACTAGAACTCAACACCCTGAGTGTATTCCAAGTCCCCAATGATCTTCATCAGGTCCCTGAGGTCCTAAGTCTTTATTGGAACAGGCTTCCTTATTTTCTCCCATGGAGCAATTGGTGAATTCCAATTACCAATCTTTTGGTTAGTAGTTCAACAGGCAGATTATTACCTAATCAGTGTGTGTGTGTGTGTGTGTGTGAGAGTGAGAGAGTGTGTGTGTGTGTGTGTCTAGGGAGTTATACTGGTGGACTCTCTGCTTACTTTCTAGGAGTTCAAATCCACCAGCTCATTCTATGGCAATGAATGAGATGGATAGATGGATGGACAAATGGATAGATAGATAGATGGGTGTGTAGGTGGGTGGATGGATGTTGTTTCTGTGTGTAACTGAGTCAAAACTGACCCACAGTTGACCCTCAAGTGGGTTTTCAATACATCTCAAGGGAGATCGCCCGTCTTCCTCCTGTGGAACCTCTGGTGGACCCCAAAGACACAGCTTTGCACAAGCGGCATCGCTCCTTACCACCTGACCTCTAAGCCACCCGAGCTCTAAAGACAGAGATAGTCATAGACATCTAGTTTCATCCGTCTATTTTTATAAGTTAGTAATCATCCATCAATTAATTGGTTAATGGTATTGGTTCTGTTTCTCTAGAAAATCTTAACTTGAATAACACTATTGTCACTATTTCTGCACTTTAAAGTTTTCAAACTGCTGGAAGCTTTGAAGTGCAGTAGCCGTCTTTCAGTCTCTCTACAAAGCTGTACTGGTTTAATTTTTGAGCCATCTAAGTATCACATTATCTCTGACAGCTGGGCCTCAAGCCCACTGCCATCCATTCCAACTCATTGACCCCCATCCGTGCCTAAAGTGGTCAATGTTCACAGAAAACTGCCAGCTTCCCCCTGCAAAGCTGACTGGTGGATTCAACCACCAACGTTGATTATCAGCTCAATACATTAATCCCTTCACTACCAGGGCTGTTTGATAGCTCTGGATACATAGTATCTCAGAGGGTATGATTTCTCCCCCTACCCCCACTCCATAAGAATTCACGGGAGTTTTGCTTATTAGTAAAAATTTCCTATTTTCTTTACAAGGACTGAAAAATTTTATTGGATTCTACCTTCCGTCTTTTTTATAAACAGTCAAGTGTGTTAACTGCACCTTCTCCAAACCCCAGTGCATCTGTTACTGTGAGATGCTGTCCGGTTAATTAACTCGCAGGCCCTGTGACAAATGTGAATCTTGGTCTATCCTGCCTCTCCCGACGATCTCGGCCATGCGTGAGTCCACGCTCCAGTCACTGAACGACAGTCAACGTGGTGCGGCTCTTCCTCTCTCGGGGACCCTCCTCTTTCTCAGCAAGATGTCTTTACCAAGATCAGGCCCCGCCTGACAACGTGACCAAGGCATGTGAGAGGAAGTTTCACCACCCTTGCCTCCAAGGAGCACACAGTTTGCATTTCCTCCAGATTTATTTCATCTGTTAGCAGTCCAGAGGCTTTTCCGCATTCTGCCAACACGACTCAAGAGCACCAATTCTCTTTCTGTCATCCTTATTCATTGTCCAATTTTCAGATGCATAGGAAGCAATTGAAAATACAGTGGCTTGTATCCATCTGTAGGAGGGTGATAAAAGCCTTAACTCTTATGAAAATGTAGGTTAGGTAGGGATGTGGAGAGCACTGGTGGGGAGAGTGGGCATGGGGGCCTGCGGTAAATTAGCTGTCGGGAACGGGTTCCTTGAATAGGGACGGTTCAAGTTTTGTAACGACAACTTTGTAAGTCTCAAAGTAATTTATCACATAATTTTCTATTCTAATTAGAGAAAGAGTAAAATATAAAAAATGCATAATAAATGATAAAGCATGGAAACCTTCCAAGGACATTTTTGAGTTTCCGTTTAATAATAAGATATGTCAGTTATGCCTTTTCTTATTTCTTGCACTAATTGTGTCCTCCTTAATTGTCTACTCTCTGTAGAAGTAAGTCGGTCATGATCCAGGGACAGATGTCCACGGAGCATGCCGGGCAGCTAAGGGAATCGCAGGGAGCTCTGCTGGCCTCTTACTGTGAAGCTGCACTACAATCCCCAAGGCACGCAGTTCAAATCCACTAACTGCTTGGTGGGAGAAGGTTGAGCAGTCTCCCCACAAGCAATTTTCGGCCTCTGAAAACCCGCTGGAGGGTCAGCTGTGGGTCCGTTCTGACTCAATGTCACCCGACATCAGCAGGAGCAACACAAATGCACTACGGCGGGGCTCATCAGTCCTCCTGACCAGGGCAGGTTTTCTGGTCACTGGCCTGTGAACAGGGCGTGTTGTGTGAATAGAAGCCATCTGCTTGCCACTTAAGAAATATCAACTAATTTATGATGATGCGTTTGGAAGCCAGAGCAGGGGGAGTCCTAAAGCAGGGATGATGGGGGGCCGCATAGGCACGCCATGCAGGCATGCTTGTCCACTGCTCAGTCCGGTTGACTGTTCAGTGTTCACTAACATTTTCCCTCCAGCAGGGGACAAGCTCACCAGACACATGGAACTACCTTGTCCCCCTCTGGAGGAGAGGAAAGAGGAAAAAAACGCATTACTTAAAACTACACTGCTTTTTTTTTTAAAACAAACAAACAAACAAAAACCCCAAACCCATACTTGCAGTGTTTGTTAATAGTGGCAAGTGACTTTCTCTTAAACCCTATCTTCCCTTTTTCTTTTTTCTTTTTGGGGGGTGTCTCTTTTTAAAAATTTATTATTAATTTCAATGAAAGTTTACAGAGACTTTGGATTTCCATTCATTCATTGTTGCACTTTCTCCCCTCCTAACCCTTCACCCTAGTACACTATCCTCTTGCAAAGTAAAAGTCTTTCATTGTTTTACAATCCCTCCCCCCAGGTTCACTCTATTATATAGCCTTCACTCTGGATTCCTGTCATGACAAAAAATACCTAATAATTTCCCCTCTTAAACAGGTTTCTACCTCATCTATTTCAATGCAGTATGCATTATTGAACCCATACTCTCAGTCTCCCCTCAACCCCGAGGTCAGTCCTGCTTTACAACAGTGGCACCATGCAGTATTT